>NC_083289.1:24376727-24676727 GCF_963506605.1 Zootoca vivipara | reverse complement strand
TTGGGCTGAAATAAGTCCCCCACCCCTGCTTTAATTTAAAATGTCCTATGGCCCCATTCGGGCCCCGATTCCTGCCTCCCCTTCCTTTCCCTGGTTCTGACCTCACGGTAGACACATGACAGCCTCTAATGTGATTCTGCTCAGGTTTACTCATGTGCAAGTCCCATGATGCTCGATGGGACTGATTCCCCAGCTGAGCAGGCAAAGGCCTGCAGCCTTAGGAACCAAGCAGGCAATCCTTGAAGCAGAGCCAGTTTCGAGAACTCGGCGCTTACTGCGTCTCAATCAATAAAATGACGTACTGAGCTCAGCTCTAAAATTCCAGTAAGTGAACATAAAAATGCATGCACACGAAAGCTCATACCAATGACAAACTTAGTTGGTCTCTAAGGTGCTACTGGAAGGAATTTTTTTGTTTGTTTGTTTCGACTACGTCAGACCAACACGGCTACCTACCTGTAACTATAAAAAATCCCAGTAAATGCCAATTTAAATCTGAGTGCATACTCATGGCTCCATCAATCAGAACTTCCAATGACAGTCCATCACTATTTGAGGGAGTTTGCTCCACTGTCCAACAGCTCTTATTGCCAGGAAGTTCTTCCTAATGGTCAACTAAGGCTGCATAGATACCAAGCATTTAAAGTGCGCGCGTGCACACACACACACACACACAGCGCTACAGCTACAGCTACCACTGTCCTTAACAAACTACAGTTCCCCTGGATTCTTGGAGGAGGGGAATATGCTTTAAATGTATGGCTCCTCATCAACAACACTCCCCCCCTTTCGAATTAGAAAAAATAAGAATCTACAGCATCACATGTCACACTAAATCACCTATATAATAAATGGATGATATCAATAATCAGAGTGGACAGTTTGATATCACCCAAGTCTAATAAAAATATGAGCTGTCATACTTATTTAGAGAATGGGGGCTGCAATAGCTATACTAGGGAAGAAAGGGGTAAGAAATGAGAAAAGGAGTCAATAATAAAGTAAAACAAAACAACTGTTTTCTGTTGATATTTTTAAATACATTGAGAGTAGGAAAACATTGAGAGCTAAGCAAAACCAAGGATGCTTAGCTATCTACTTCACATATATAAATACGGTAGGAGGCTAACATGCTCTTGCTCTCATGTGAGTGAAATTGGAAATAAGCGACTTTTAAAGAAATCAACTTATTTTTAAAAAAGAAAAGCAGGAAAAGGACCGAGCTGATCTGTAGCCCGACCCTCTCTCTGCATAAGAAGACAATTCTGTCTGAGTTCTACAGGGTTTTACTCCCAAGTTAACAGCCCCAGCATACGCAGACTCTTTCTCCCGTAATTGGCCAGCCTCTAAAACAAAGTCAGCAAGGCATTTCAAAGGCAATCAGGAACCCAATCCCGGTCCGAGTCCCACTATTGTACCTGCACATGTCCTTGAATGGAGAGACAAGAAAAGGCTGCCCAGTTTCGTTTCCTTCCCTGGCTGGTGCCAAGTCCTACCAACCGGCTCTCCGCAGTGCCCTCAGCACCGCATTTCTGCTCCTGGGTGGCGTCTGAGACAGGAAAGGTGAGCTGGGAAGCTGGCAGCTCTGCCCTAGGACTTTCTCTGCAGGCAAGGGAGATGCCATCCCAAGAGTCTTTGCCAGCCAGCCTGCCTGCCTCGGCTCCTGCCACTGGCTTTGGAGTCAGCCTCCTCCAGGCCCCCCCCTTAAGCCTCCCCTCAGCTTTGCGGGAAGCGCAAAGAGGCTTTGTCATAGCACAGAGGCTGCGAAACTGTGCAGAGGACGTTATGCCACAACAGAGAGGGTTTGCAGAGAGCGCTCCAGCTCCGTAGGCAGGCAGGCAGGCAGAGATGCTCTCTGCAGTAACAGGCGACACTTCAGGTATGCATGCTTAGTGCTGCCATTCAGGTTGGCAGATGTGGGAAGAAATAAAAGCTAGGGACATGCACAGGGACTACTGCCCTCCTCCACTCGCTGCCCCCACACCCCTCGCTGCGCCTTGAGTTGAGGACGGGGAAGATACAGGCTTCACTTTGAGTTTTAATGCAAAGCTGGCGAATTCACACTTCCTAATTCACACAGCTAGCTATCCTTTGAAATCTGCACCGACCCGAATGTTGCGATGCAGGTATCCGACTGATGGATATTTAGAAAAATGTGGATCTTGGGGGGAAGTGTGCAGGAAAAAGGTGTCTGTCTGTCAAGATTAATGCATGAAAATGCCTTAGCCTAGGGGGAATTGCTTGCGGAAGTGTGACTGGAAATATGTATACCTTTGGAGGAATTTGCACTGAAATGCTGGTGAATTTTCACGAGGACATTAAAGAAAAAATTGCAAACATCTCTGAATTTTTTGACTTGTTAGAAGACACTCCCCCCCCACTTCCCCTCACAGAGCTACAATTTCCAGAGTGGTTTAACAACCCGTCCCTCTTCTGGGAATTCAGCACCCTGAGCAAACTACAATTCCCAGGTTTCTTTGCGGGAAGCCATGACTGTTTAAAGTGGTATGATACTGCTTTCTATGTCTAGTGCAGATGGAGCCAAAGTTTGGGGGAAATAAGCTTTTAATTTTTAATGGAAAGGTTTCCACCCAGCCTGCCTTCAGGTCACCTGCCTGCCCTGTGCCATTTCACCTCTGGGCCCTCTCCTTATTCAGTTCCTCGACTTGCCAGGGCTCCCAGGGACCCCCTGAGACCACCTTTCCCATACGCTGCCTCCTTCTCAGGTGTTTGGCTGCTGTTTCAGGCAGGGATTGTCCAGCCCTGTCTGGAGATGCTGTTATATTGCACCTGGGGCCCAGATCCTCTACCACAGAGCAACGGTCCTTCCACACAGGACGTGGCTGGCAAGATGTTGACCAGTCTTCACTTCGCTGAAATGCTTTGCTATTTAGGTGCTCCATGAGAATGCCAAGGCAGCTTCTACTGGCAGCATGGGGCTGGGTTTGGTGTTGTCTCAAGTGGAGATCTAGAAGAAGGATCTGATTGATTTGACTGCCATGCTCTTAGTTTTCAGCTGTTTCACTTTCAGCTGCCTGTCTGGCCACCATCTTGTCCTTTGCCTCAAGTAGCAAAATGTCTTAAGCTGGCCATGGGAGCTGAAGAAGAATTGTTCTGATCTTTTCACCTTGTGATAAGAGTTCCCTGTGAGAAGGATAATGCCATCTGCTTGGTCTGAGGGCCATATCTTCTTCTATCAGCTTGATCATACAGGCTGCTGGTTTTGACAGAGATATGGAGAGTCAGGGCTGGTCTGTTTTGCTGCCTGATGTCAAGAGGAGTCCTCCCTGTTCCACATATAGGAGCTGACTGGACTGAGAGGTGAATCTTACCTCAGCAGGGGGACAACAAGCAGGGGTGGACAGACCCAATAAAAGTTTTCTCCATCAAAGTTCTGCACTGGCAGGGGACCAAGTACATCTGCGCTGTTTCTGTGCGGATTTTCAAGGGACGATCCTTAATAATCTGTGCAGAGACATAGAAAAATATATGTTTTAGAAGCACACACTGAGCGCAGCCGAGTTTTGTATGTACGGTTCCAACTGAGAGTGATGGAACGCCCTGTCACTCCCAGAGGGATTTGCTTTACTGCATTTGAAACTTGTGGCAGCCACAATCCCCTTGTGCTAGCTGCTCCAGGCTGTGGGCGGCTGGATGGCTGAGCATTTTAGAAGGAAAAGGGGGGGGGGAGTTACCAGCTTACAAAGTCGAGAGAGCGCTGCAAGACAACTCATAAATGGATCTACAAAACTGCTGGTGCTGAAACAGACTCGTGATCCAATCTGGGTCATGATCTCCTCAGATCAAATCAGATGAGTCTGCTTTGAGATCTGCCTTTTGCAGATCCCCAGTGATATGGTATCATTCTCCACCGCGCCCCAGAGCAGCTTAAGGGGTGCAGGACCCAGTGAACTGTGTCCCCTCCATCGCTTCATTGACACTGCCTGCCGGCTAGCATTTACTGTCTGAGGCAGCTGCCTCAGTGTGTCTATTGGCAGGACTGGCCTCATGTTTGTGGGGGTGGGGAGGTTGAATGAATGGATGAATTTATTATTTCGGTCACAGACCAGTTCCAGCCCACATACAACAGCAGGGAAATCATAAAACACAATAGGGATACATTTGAATTTGACACAACCGTAACAATACAGATATAGCAACAGTTTAAAAATATATAGATAAAACTTAGTCGCTAACATATAACCTAAAATTGTCATTCAAGGCCTAAATCATTATGATAGCACAGCTTCTTCCCTAAGTTTTATGGCAGGCATCCCCAAACTCGGCCCTCCAGATGTTTTGGGACTACAACTCCCATCATCCCTGACCACTGGTCCTGTTAGCTAGGGATGATGGGAGTTGTAGTCCCAAAACAACTGGAGGGCCGAGTTTGGGGGTGCCTGTTTTATGGTATTTAATGCTCCACCTGTGTAGTTCTGCACAACGGGATTTCCATCTCCTTTTTTCCTCTCATGTGCTCCCCATATCTGCTGGGGGGTGTCCACCAACTCTCTGGAGCTGATTTTGAGGGTTCGGGGGGGCTGGGAGGACAGGAGGTGAAGAGAAAGCTCTCTGGTGTCCATGGCGTCAGCAGAGCTGCAGTACTGGATCCAGTAGGGATCATACCATGTTCAGTACCACCCTGGTTATCATAAACCTGCCCAGAGAACTTAATGTGATAAAAAGTGATGGGGTGGCATACAAACATCCTTTGTAAATATGTCAAACAGTAGCTGCCATCACCAAAGAAGTACAACCCACTAGAAATCAGCCTGGCTTAAAGCGATTTTGAGCGGCTGGCGCAGAAAACTGCAAAAGGAAACCAAGACCTCAGCACAACGGGACCCCATACTCATTGTGGCTGCCAGTGTCCTTCCCCCAGACCTGACCATGTGCCAGATACAACATGTGCTAGCTGTGAGTCCAGTATGACAACTGGAGGTGTGGGATTTGGGGGTGGGTGGGAAAACCACAACACACTCCCCCCCCTCTCTGCGCTTTGCCGCTTGGAAAGAAAAACGTTGACATTCCAAAGGTTCTTTCCCCCCTGTTGGGTTACCATGGTCCTGTTTTCTAGATTAGGCCTTGTTATAATACGCCTTTTGTCCCAGAGGATGCAGGGTGGGCGACTTATGCTGAGAGGGGGTGAAGGGAAACACACATACACACAAGCACACCCAGCCTCTTCCACGGCCAACACATTTTAAACGTTGTTTCAACAATTTCACAATAATTTCCCAAGGAGATCAGACTTTTAAGGCTGGAGTGGCAGATCAGAGCCAGCTGGATGACACTCAGGCTGTGTGGGCCACGGGGGGGGGACTTCCCCAGAAGCCTTTAAAAGGGGGCAGATGTTGCTGGGGTGAAATGCCTAGGCGAGGGGGCAGGCTTTCTTGTGCCAGCTGTGGGGGTCACTGAGCAAGCTTCCAGAACAGAATGTCTGATTTTTGTGTGTTGATGACATCAGATAAAAGTGAATATTAACCATAGCTGCCAAGTTTTCCCTTTTCTCGCGAGGAAGCCTATTCAGCATAATGGAAAATCCCTGAAAAAAAGGGATAACTTGGCAGCTATGATATTAACCCCACTTTCCAGTGCATTTTCCAGTCACTTTCCTTGCCACAAAAGTCCTATCATTTGGGGGGAGTGGGATTGTTGTGCAAGACTTCCCAATCAATTACAACCACACAACCCAAATTTGCTGGTATGTGATCCCATCTGAAAATAGCGAAAGCCTGGAAGTGCCCTGAATTTCCAACCTGATAGAGCAGGCATCCCCAAACTCGCTCCTCTACCTGTTTTGGAACTACAATTCCCATCATCTCACCACTGGTCCTGTTAGCTAGGGATGATGGGAGTTGTAGTCCCAAAACAGCTGGAGGGCCGAGTTTGGGGATGCCTGTGATAGAGCATGGTGGCCAAGAGACTAAGGCCAAGACTCATCAAGCCCCCCATTCAAATTTTGCCCCACCATGAACTTATGGACTAGGCAAATGTTCCTTGGAGGACTTCGCTTCTTAAACTGGGAGGACTGTCCATTTATTTGTGTTCTCTGTTTCCATTCTTTAACCAGGTTCTGATCCATAAGGGGACATGCCCTCTTATGCCATGACTCCTAACCTTGCTCAGGGTACACACATATTTGCACGCAATTCTGCCTAACACACATATTTTTGCAAAGCAATTTCCCCTTCCATGATGCATTTCTGTAGGTTAATTTCACTAACATATGCCATTTTTACACACATACCCGAGAACATTTGCATTTCTGTATACACTATATGGCTGGAGAACTGCGTTGCAAAATTCAGAGAAGTGTCAATTTCAAAGGATGAATTGGGAAGGTTCACCTTTAAATGCAAAGAGAATATAATTTCTCTCCCCCACCATTCTTGGTGTATTGTCCCCTTCTTTGCTTATCCAATGTAGCTACCGTATGTGAGACAAAAGGTCTCTCTCTTTCTCTCTCCTCCACCCCCACCATTTTCAGTATTTTGTTGAAAAGCCTAAGTCGCTCTCCAACACTACATGCCCAGGGAAAAATCTGTCTCATGCTGGATCCTACGCAGAATGTCTAGTCCAGGGGACGTTGTGCTATGCGAGTAAATATCAATAACCATTAAGTCATTTCCTTGGGACTGGAAGGAAATGAATGCAAGAGGTACACTAGGTTCTCAGAAGCAGCCAGAAAGGTCAGGGGTTTTAAAAAACATACTTGCCAAGGGCTTATTTTTATTTTCTTAATCGTTAAAAGCACCATTAGTGTGTGGTCTAAGGCTTGAAAGCCACCAGGCAACTTCAATAAAACTGAGTTTTGCAGGCAAGATCAAACTAGCCAGTGTAAATTAATGCCAATAAAGCAAACAAGCACCCACAAAAGCTGATGCCATCATCAATTTGCTAGTCCTTACAGATGGCAGGTGGCGCTGTGGGTTAAACCACAGAGCCTAGGGCTTGCTGATCAGAAGGTCGGCGGTTCAAATCCCTGCGACGGGGTGAGCTCCCATTGCTCGGTCCCAGCTCCTGCCCACCTAGCAGTTCAAAAGCACGTCAAAGTACAAGTAGATAAATGGGTACCGCTCTGGCGGGAAGGTAAACGGCGTTTCTGTGCACTGCTCTGGTTTGCCAGAAGCGGCTTAGTCATGCAGGCCACATGACCTGGAAGCTGCATGCCAGCTCCCTCGGCCAATAAAGCGAGATGAGCGCACAACCCCAGAGTCGGTCACGACTGGACCTAGTGGTCAGGGGTCCCTTTGCCTTTACCTTTACAGATGGCACAAAACTCTGTTGTTTTTGCTGCAGCAGATGAACATTGCAAGTCTTCTGCAATGCACGTTAATAATGTCCTTCATTTTGATGCAGCCAGAATCACATGAATTCTGTACCATTTAGAGAAGATGTCATTGGGACCTTGGTGCCCTCCAGATGTTGCTGGTCAATAACTCCTGCAACTGGCCGACCACATGTGGAGGACCACAGGCTCTCCATCCCTGAATAAGTTCAACTACAAAAGGATATAACCACGAGCTGACACCAATAGCCAACAAAAGCCTCAGGTAACAAATAACCTTTTCTCTGGTGCCCAGATGACTTAGAGTCATAGAGTTGGAAGAGACCACAAGGGCCATCCAGTCCAACCCCCTGCCAAGCAGGAAACCTCATAGCCAGCCCCTGCCTTATTCCAAAGGGGAGCCCATTCCACAGATTGGGTGCCACCACTGGGAAGTCTCTGCTCCTGGTCATCACAGGATGGGCTTTTGTAGGTTGCAGCATAGAAGATCTTACTGACTAAGCAGGCTGGCCTCTATGGGAGAAAGTGCCCCCCCCCCGATAACCCGACTCCAAGCTACATTGGCTCAAGATTGTAGTATTTGAACTTGGGGAGGGACTGTATAAATACCTGAACAATGAGGAATACATCAGCCAATGGCAGAAAACCTTGGCGAGAAAAGCCACTGCTTTAGGTCTGTCACCCACCCTACTCTATTGCCTGGGATATGAAGGTGCCCTAAAGACCTTAAAGCAAAGACTTTGGGATAATTCACACAGTGATCTACGACATCAATCACTTGCGATCTGCAGTCCATTGGCAGTAGGAGTACAATATGGGCATGTCTTTAAGCCAGCAGCCTATATTCAAAACTTGACAGTGCCAAACTACCGAAGGCTGTTCACAAAAGCAAGACTGAATGTTTTCCCCTCTGCAGTGCTGGAGGGCAGGATGAGAGGAGTACCCTACCAGGAAATACTGTGCTCGTGCACCCATGATGTAGATTCTATAAAACACATTGTGCTGCACTGTGGGAAGTTTGAGCAAGCTAGGGCTGAAGTGATTTCACCCCTGCTAGCCTTGCTCCCAGGAAAATCAGAGGATTTCTATATCAGGTTCCTATTGGAAGACCGGTCAAATGCCAGAACACTAGCAGTGGCAAAGCTTTTATCGGTGGTCACAAGAACTAATGTTTCCTATTCAGAATTTGAGTAAGATGTCTGAGTGGTTTGAGGGCGGGGTGTCCCAGCTGTGTATCGCTTGGTAACGAATTGATGGGTCTATGGACCGTAATAAAGATTGTTGTTGTTTTTAAATATTTTTTCTGTTTTTGGATTTAAATACAAGTCATTAAACGAAAATATGTTTCCAGTGCTCTGAATGCTGACCTAACTGTATCTCTTTTTTTTGAAGTCAGGGTGTTAAACTGGTTGTAAATTTTAGTGGAAAGAAAGCTAGGTCACCAGGCAGCGCTTTGGAAAATCTCAGCGTTGCCCATTTCTCTCCCTGGAGGCCTGTTAATATCTGAAATGCCCAAGAAACGCAAGAACTTGAGCTGCTCTAACACCAGCCCTTTCTCAACCTGGTGCCCTCCAGATGTTTTGGATTATAACTCCCAGACATCCGGAGCGCACCAAGTTGGCAAATATTGCCTTAAACAAATCAAGGAAGCTCTTTTCAACCCAGTTGGGTTTCAAGAAATTCAGCTTTCTTGTCCTTAATTGCCACCATTCCTGTTGTAGAGAAACATGAAGCACTTAAAAAATAATAATGAAGGTGGTGGGGGTGGGTGATAGGGAGTTCAACTCTGTATGCTTCTAGACTGTTGCCATTAAAAAAAAAATAGAATTCAATCACATGCCAACAAATTCAGGTTGTGCAGTTGATTAGGGGACTCTTATGGAACAAGCCCACTTCCCTCCAAAACTGGATTTCTTGCAGGAAGGAAAGTGACAAGAAAATGTAGCAGAAAGTGTGGAATAACAATTGCTTTGACACGGTGAAGCACCTGTAACATATATTTAAAACAATATCATGCCACTTTAAGCAGTCATGGCTTCCCCCAAAGAATACAGAGAACTGTTAAGGGTGCTGTCAGCTGTTAGGGGATCCCTGTTTCCCTCACAGAACAGCAATTCCCAGAGTTTCCGGTGAAGAGGGATTGATTGTTAAGCCACTATGAGATTTGTAGCTCTGTGAGGGGGATAAGGGGGCTGCCTAACAACTCTCAGCACTCACAAGGAAGGAGCTCGGGGGCTTTGTGGGCACCAGGAGAAGAACTCAAGGGCTTCATTGTGCCCACGGGCACCATGTTGGTAACTCCTATGCTCTCTGATTTATGGTGGCTGTTTCTTTTAGGCCGGTTCATGGCCTAAAACCGTAACAGAGTCTGTCCGTCAATACATCTGAAGGCTAGCAAAACCAGTGCCAAAAGATGATTGTAATACTTTTCCTGAATTACTTCCAAGATTTCCAACAAGAGAGGGAAAGATATCAATAGATAAGCTCTTTCGGAGTGTACAGTTTTGTCTGTTGGATGTGAATTTGCAAGAAAAAGAGGCTTTGGGGAAATAGTTCATTGTTTTCCAGTGAAAAGAGCTGGAAAAATAAAGCTTTAAAGTAAATCAATCTGTTTGCAGCTGCATTGGCTCAGCAGAATTCTCTGTTTAAAAAAATCAAAAATAAATCAAAGTATTAACAAGCAGCCCTCATATGTACCAGAAATGCCAGCCCAACATGAGCAATTGCCTGGAGTCACATCTTCATGCGTTGAACACAGATGCTTGCAAAGGGGCACCTACACATGAACAACTGTTTCCACATAGGTGCTCTATGCAGTTGGGACCACAGATGTCCACTGGGTGGGGCTGGCACAGAACCTGACACTGGGGCAGGAGCTGGAGGTAAAGCCTTGCTCCAGTTGCCCCATGGATTTGCCCAGGCATGGAGAACATTTCTGAACAGAGCTACACCTGCACTCCGAAACAGTAGACCGCAGCATCAGGTGTGCTTCTTTCCGCTCTGATCCTAAGCAGTGAAAGGAGAGCATTGCGAGCTTATTCTGGGTTAGAGGAGTCCTTGCATGTCCACATTCAGCTGTGCTAACGCTTTGGAGACACCTTACTTTCAATGGGTTGCATACAGAACAATACGCCTCCAAATACCAGTTTTTTGGAGAGAGCTGCTGCTGCACTCAAGTTCCACTAGCAGACTTCCCATGGGTATCTGGTTGGCCGCTGTGATAACAGGATGCTATCACTAGGGGTGCAGATGGCACTGTGGTCTAAACCACTGAGCCTTTTGGGCTTGCTGATCGGAAGATTGGCGGTTTGAATCTCCACCACGGGGTGAGCTCCTGTTGCTCTGTCCCAGCTCCTGCCAACCTAGCAGTTCAAAAGCACACCAGTGCAAGTAGATAAATAGGTACCACTGCAGCGGGAAGGTAAATGGCATTTCCATGTGCTCTGGCTTCTGTCACGGTGTTCCATTGGGCCAGAAGCAGTTTAGTCCTGCTGGCCACATGACCCGGAAAGCTGTCTGTGGATGAATGCCGGCTCCCTCGGCCTGAAAGCGAGATGAGCGCCACAACCCCATAGTCATCTTTGACTGGACTTACCGTGTTTCTCATATTATAAGACACGTCTTATATTTATTTTTTCCTCAAAAAAACACACTATGGCTTATTTTCAAGGGATGTCTTATTTTTTTCCTCCTCCTCCTGCCGCGGCCGGCATTGCTGCTGCTCCTATCACTATGTCTTATTTTCGGGGTATGGCTTATATTCCTTGAATGCTTAAAAATCCTGCTATGGCTTATTTTATGGGGATGCCTTAAAATATGAGAAACAGGTAACTGTCCAGGGGTCCTTTACCTAACAGGATGCTGGACTAGGTGGGCCATTGGCCTGATCCAGCGGGTCTCACCATACGTCATTATATTGCAACTCAGTTCTGTTTTGTAGAACACCAGCAGAGGTATAATGGTCTGGGTTAGAATCATAGAATCATAGAGTTGGAAGAGACCCCAAGGGCCATCCAGTCCAACCCCCTGCCAAGCAGGAAACACCATCAAAGCATTCTTGACATATGGCTGTCAAGCCTCTGCTTAAAGACCTCCAAAGAAGGAGACTCCACCACACTCCTTGGTAGCAAATTCCACTGCCAAACAGCTCTTACTGTCAGGAAGTTCTTCCTAATGTTTAGGTGGAATCTTCTTTCTTGAAGTTTGAATCCATTGTTCCGTGTCCGCTTCTCTGGAGCAGCAGAAAACAATCTTTCTCCCTCCTCCATATGACATCCTTTCGTATATTTGAACATGGCTATCATATCACCCCTTAACCTTCTCTTCTCCAGGCTAAACATACCCAGCTCCCTAAGCCGTTCCTCATAAGGCATCGTTTCCAGGCCTTTGACCATTTTGGTTGCCCTCTTCTGGACAACCAGGGAGTCAAAGGCCCATTACTATTTTTGCAGCAGGAGCATCCTAGAGCTGCCTGACAGCGGCACGAGATGGGAACCTTTTAGCCCCTGAGAAGACGTCTTCTCACCCTCTGTGCTGATTGGAGCCACTCACCGCAAAAGGAGGTGAGTCAGCAACTGAGGATTGGCTCCAAGGGTCACTCTGGAGAAAGAGCGTGGGAAGATCTCTGAGGAGGCATTGCTCCATATATTCCAAAAGCTAAGCATTCAGGGACGCTGAAAACACAAGGTGCTTCAGTTTCAAGGGAAAGGTGCACAGGTTTTATTATGTACAATGGAACTTGAAGGAAAACACAACAGAGGTCGCTCTGAAAGAAGATACTGCAGCACCGAAAATCATTTGCCTATGTATGTGCACAGAAAATAGATGAAGCTAAAAGGCAATACATGGAGATTTGCACAGATTGTCGCAAGGCATCGTTATTGTTATTAAATCTTAGAAGGGGGCATGGCTGTGAGGGGGTGTAGAAGGGATCATGCATATCTAAATTTTCCAGCACACTACTAAGCGCCAATCCTTACAAACCTGAGTTTTGGTGAACAAGGTGCACTGTAAACTCAAACCCCCGTTTTAAAGGTGTGAGAGCTTATTCATTTGTAAAAACACGGGCCTGGAGCTTTCTCATTTGTACTCAGGTTTCTTGCCTTGAGACAAGTTGCCCACGTTTTCTCACTGGATTCCCAGCAGTGAAATGTGTCTTTATGAGGAGGGCAGCCTTTCACTGTCAAAAAAACCAGATTTCCAATAGGCAAAATAGTTTGCTCGGATTTATGATTTCCTGGCTGGCACAACTCAGCTCCCCCTCCTCCTTGCTAAGCCACCTGTTTCGAGCCTGGCTCCAACTGCAGAGAGCTGGAAATCTGCACTTGACGTCTGAGTGATTCACCCAACATTAAAAATAAAAAAACTGGGATTGAGCAGGCATGAGATTCTACAAAAAGACTGATGCAAGGAAAGAAGAGAAATCACAGCAGGCTCTGAACAGGAAGTTACACCACCCTGAGCTCCTTGCCAGAAAAACAACTCAGATAACAAATGAATGAAGCTGAGTTACTAAAAAGATTGAATCAAGTACTTTCTAAGGTAGCCCTGACCCAGTCTGCTAGTGTGTCAATTTACTGCCCCCATTTCATTACATTTGGGCTGTTGGAAAGTTATCAAAGTCATTATTTATTTTGTATAACTTATATACCACTTAATATCACAAAATTTGAATGTTTCTTTTTTTAAAAAAGAATAATTTCTGTTTTATTCTGCTTTTATTAGCGTTTGTTTGCTGCCTTGAGTCTCCTTGGAGAAATGATAGAATTTTTAAAATAAAATAAAATATCCTGTGTTCCAGAAATCAGCTCGATGGCTGTGATCATGAAGCCTGTCTTTTCAGACATTCACCTTGAATCAAAACAACCCTGGGGTATCTTACACAACTTTAGGGCACCTCCAGGCTGTCACACTTTTGCAGAAAGAACAGCAAATGGAAAACTAGGGTGAGAAATACAAGAAAACAACCATTTGATGGTGATATCATATAACCTCTGTGCACATTTTGCAAAGACAAATTTGTTTACATTTTTAAAAAATGACCACACCACTGTTTAATATAATAAATTTCTCTTAAGTGGTTTGCGTAAATGCAATAACAGCACAATGATGTCATTTGATGCAGCTTCCTAAAAGCTAGATAAAAATACAGCAAAACAGTATAGCACAGATAAAACTGAGAAGGTGTCCCAAAGGAAGTGTGGAAGATGAACAAACACATAATAATAATAATAATAATAATAATAATAATAATAATAATAATATATTATTATTTCTACCCCGCCCATTTGGCTGGGTCCCCCCCCCCGCCAATCTGGGCGGCTTCCAACACACATTAAAATACATTAAAATATCACACATAGGGTCATTTCCAAGGCAGTGGTAAGTTAAAGTCACTTAGTGGGATCAACTTACTCCAGTGGAATATTGTTGTGCGAGAGGATGCACAAGCAGGTTGCGTTTGTTTCACAATGGATTGTGCAACACAGCTGAAGCTGTGTTGGATTCCTGTGTTGTGCAACATGAAAACTAACCCGGCTGCTAGTGCAAAAGCCCTGGCGGTAGCAGGCAGAGAACTCTGAATAAGCTCCATACATTTTAAAAAGGTGTTTCAAGGTCCACTGAGATGGTTCCCTTCTGCATTGTCCCCAAGTGACAATCCACTGGATCTCTGCAGGAGATCTTTAAATCTGGCTTGGTTACTGTACTGGGGGAGGTGGTCTGCTAATCAGGACGTTTGTTCAAGATAAACCTCATCTGGAAGAGACCCCAGTTTCCCAAGGAAGAACTCGGTGCACTTGACAACAACAGAAGCAGAAGGAACTGGATGAATGTAAATAGAGAGAGTCAGACCAAAAGAGAGGGATTCTCCTGGGAGCTTAACATAGGCAGCGCCTTTTGTATGTAAAAGATGTTTCAAAACAAGCAGGACCAAGTAAGCAAGTGAAACCGGCATTAATATTTGTTGACATGATTATTTTTCAGCAGGGTCAGTGCTGAGCAAATGGAACATTTTTACTAGGAAGTCTCAGTGGCTGTCAAAGAGGGCTTTCCCAGCAGCCAAAGTTAACAACCCGTTTAAGGGGGTCACTAAATTATGGGCGGTTAGCTGTCCAAACAGACATCCATAATCCCTAAAGACTGGCTATGTTGGCTAGGGTTGATGGGAGTTAGAATCGAAAACATCTGTAGAACATCTGATTGGTTTCTCTTGCAAATAAGCTGTCCTTAGCGGACATGGTGGCATGTTGTTTGTTTTGCATTCGGAATAAAAAGTTTAAGAGAGAATCCCGTGCCTCCCTTTGCAGAGCGAGAAGAGGAGACAACATTCTGGTTTCCATCCCCTGCCTCCACTAAGCCTCACGTCCATTGATACGTTTCCCAGCTGGGTTATATGCATCGGGCAGATGTCAGCTCCTAGACACACAACAATCTGAAAACACAGTCCCCACCCCCATACCTATGAGATTTCAAGATGATCAAGGGTCTGGAAGCCAAGTGTTATGAGGAGCAGTTGAGCGAGTTGGGTATGTTCAGGGTGGATAAGATGAGAGGAGATATGATTTGTTGTTGTTTAGTCGTATAGTCGTGTCCGACTCTTCGTGACCCCATGGACCAGAGCACGCCAGGCACTCCTGTCTTCCACTGCCACCCGCAGTTTGGTCAAACTCATGTTCGTAGCTTCGAGAACACTGTCCAACCATCTCATCCTCTGTCGTCCCCTTCTTCTTGTGCCCTCCATCTTTCCCAACATCAGGGTCTTTTCCAGGGAGTCTTCTCTTCTCATGAGGTGGCCAAAGTATTGGAGCCTCAGCTTCAGGATCTGTCCTTCCAGGGAGCACTCAGGGCTGACTTCCTTGGAGATATGATAGTCACCTTCAAATATCTAAAGGGTTGTCCCATGGAAGATGGAGCAAGCTTGTTTTCTCCTGCTCCAGAGGGGAAGGACCTGAACCAATGGATTTAAATATCAAGAAAAGAGATTCTGACTAAACCTCATGAAGAACTTTCGGATGGTAAGAAGAGTTTGACAGTGGAACAGACTCCCTCGGAAGGTGGTGGACTCTCCTTCCTTGGAGGTTTTTAAGCAGAAGCTGGATGGTTATCTACCATGAATGCTTTAGTTGAAGTTTTTGCATTTCAGAGGGTTGGACGAGATGACCCCATGGGTCCCTTCCAACTCTACAGATTCTATCTGTGTGTATCATCTGGGTGACAATACCAAATGGCAGTCTCATCCTGCCTGCCTGGTTGCAGATCTCTTTAGCTGTACCTCTGTGGCTATGAGCCAAAGGGGACTTATATATGAAACATTTAGAAAACTCTGAAATCAGGAGTGCAAAGAGGTCTCTGCAAAAAAAAAAGGCAAAAAGGGCTTTGATCTGACACTGAGCATAATTAATTTCCCTCTCCCATCTTCCCCCACGTTCAGAGCAATTTAAAAGGCATTATTTTTTTCTATGTCTGTAAAATGGGCCCTGTTTGTCTGAGCTTTGGGGAACTTGACAGGTTTGAAGTGCTGTGAGAATAATGCATGCAAATTTCATGCTATTCAGATTGAAAATGCTGAAGTGTGCCTTCCGTTAAATCTAATGGAAAGTTCATTGGAGGTTACCCCTTATAGAAATGCCTCTCAAAATGGACACCCTTTGTTCAATCTCTCTGACATTTGGCAGATATGATGCCCCGAGGGAGGAGTGCAATCTCTGCAGGTATCGTGCCAATCAGATTTTAAATGCTGAAGTTTTAGGTAGGAGAAAATAGACCCAGCTATAGGTCTATTTGCATCTTTCTTTGACTAGATCCTGTGTTCTCATGAACATCAAACCACTCTTCATACAGCTACCTGTTAATGCTTTTTGGGACTTTATACACCTGTAGGACAACAGCTCCAGGGTTAACTCTGGAGCTGGATTTCCTGTCATTCACTGCATGGGAGGAGAGAGGCCAAGAGCCAGAGATGAATCAGGCTGATGAAGAGTCACAGGTGTCTCTCCCTCCTGCTGTGAAAAGTTCCCCTTCCTGATTGTGTCAGAAGAGGCATAAAAAGAGTGGAGGAGAGGTTGACTTCATGCAGGTGCAATCTCCGATTGCTTGGGGGAAACCCCCGAGAGGTAGGAACTTAGCTGCAGGGAGGTGGGCACTTTCAGACTCAGCAACTGATCCATGGGGCAAGACTTACTGCTGTGTTCATTGGACTCAACACTCCATCAAGTCTGTGCAAATTGTGTTTTTGCTAACGGTTAACTCCAACTTGAAAGGTCTGGTTTGCTGCTGGCTTCCTCCTATCAGTGGCGGTGGATGTGGTTCTAGGATGTGGCTATAGCACAGTGGCAGAGCACCTGCTTCATATGCTGAAGGTCCCAGGTTCGATCCCCAATGGCATCTCCAGGAACAGCTGGGAAAGAGACTGAGTCAGTATAGACAATATTGAGATAGACGGGCCAATTGTCTGACTCAGTGTAAGGCAGCTTCCTGTTTTCCTACAGTGGCTCTCCATGATTTCGGGTGGGGGGCATTCGCAGCCCTTCTTGCAGATGCCATTGGGGATTGAACCTGAGACCTTCTGTACACACAGCAGATGCCCTGCCGCTGAGCTACAGCCCTTCCCTGACACACAGCCGGACCTGGCTCTCCATGATGCTTAGGCGCCCACAGCCCCATTTCTGTATCCCGGCCAGAGAAGGAGGAGCCATCCTTTCTGACCATGGTGTGACTCACGCCGCCACAGGCTGGTTTTGGATCGGGTGTGTCAAAACCTGGGACCTTCTGGCACAGGCACTCCTCGAGAAATCAGATTTCATTTTGCTAATAATCTCTGCGCCCCTTACATGCAACAACAGCCTGGGCGCCTTCCATAGCCGAGCAAAGCAGCCTTAATTCAATTTTGCTCGGGAAGAAATGTTCTCTTTGCAGGGCCAAGAGCTCGTCAGGCGCACTTCCGCATGACAGAAGTGTTTATGTTCAGGTTGCAGCCCCATTGGCGCAACCTATTATTTCATGTGGAGCAAAAGAGAGAGAGAAGAAGCAAGATGAATATACCAGCCAAATGGGCAGGAAAAAAGCCTGCCACAGCTGGCTTCTGTGGCTCTGGCCTTCGCATGGATTTAAAACACAGGAAGCCACAGGTGGGGCATTTTGGGATCTGGAGATGGAAAGCATCATGTTCCAGGACACTTGCAGAACCTTTTCCAGTTTGAGGGCCACATTCCTTTCTCGACAGCCTTCCGAGGGCCGCCCACTGGTGATGGCTGGGACCAGAGGCAAAAGATGGGCAGTATAACAAACGCAAATTCTGCTTTTTTGTCGAAAGGTAGCATTTTACCAAAACACAGCCATCCTTTTTGAAATCCACATTTCTTGAATTTTGCAGTGCATTCCTCCAGCCAAATAATGTGTACAAAAATGCATACGCCAGAGTGACATGTGCCTAAAAATGCAAATAATAATAATAATAAATTCATGAAATAAGCATACAAACATATTAGGGGGAAGTGCTTTGCAAAAATGTGTTCATCAGTAAAAATTGCATACCAATATATGGGTATTGAAGAAAAAATCACAATTCTGATATACTTTCACAAAAGACTTAAAAAGAAAACAACTGCAAATTTATCTGGAAATGTGGAGAACTGAACTTAAGACAAGAATTGTGGGCCACATTCACACTAAACAGTGAATTTAATATAAGTGGCTTTCCCCAAAGAATCCTGGAAGCTATTGTTTGTAAGTGCTCTCTGATGGTGTTCCCCATGTACATTAAATGTGCTTTAAATGTATGGTGTGGGCGTGACCTGAGACAGAAACTGAAATTGACAGATTTGCCCATTCTTTAGTGGAATTCAAAATGTTTGAGACGCAGAGCCTGAGCAGAACACTTTACATCTGCCTTTGCTATTGCTTAGAGGCACTTTTAGTTAGACAGTTGTATAAAATACATTTGTCTTCTTGTAATTTCCTGTGCATGGGCCAGTAAACAAACTGCTCTCCGGCAACAAGAGTCCACTGTAATGCAAAGGAGGCAAAAACAATCCCCCCCCTTTTATGTTATTGCAGTAACCTTTAGTGATCTCATCTGTTTTTGTTCTTTTACTGTGCAAACATAAATCGAACTCGGTGCAATCAGAGGCCGGTTATTTATTTCAGTGACAACTTTGCAAACATTTCTCCCTCTTTCCCTTGGCCCCATTGCACAGCAGAGCTGGGAAGGCCCTTGACAAGGGTAGCCCTGAATCCTACAAGCTTTCCAAACTCCTGTTTTCAACCTCCTGCTCAAATTCAGATGTGTACCTGGAAAATCTGGAGTTGTTAGGGGAGGGGTAGCACCTCTGGTGGGGGACACGTCATGCTCTTTCTGGGGTAGTTTGTCCACCTTTGGTTCCCACCCAGCACTCAGGTCTCACCTGTGGCTCCTAGAAGCTGGCAGATTGCGAAAGCAACCACACCCTGGGAATGGCTTCAACTGGCCAGCTAAATTAGGTGAGGGTAGCCAATGGGTTTCAAATCCTCAGTGAGTTTGGGACTTCCCATGCATGTGAAGACAGGCTCTGGCAGATTGAGCAGACGAGATCAAGAGTGGGTCGAACGGTCAAGAAGGCAGTTTCTGCACTTGCTGTAGATCAGGGGTTGTCAACCTGGTCCCTACTGCCAACTAGTGGCATAGCTGCCAAGTCTCCTGTTTTCCCTGGGAAATCCCCGTTTTTCCAGCTGTTCCTGTTTTCCCCGGTTTATTCTGGCGCGATGGCCATTTTGGAACTGGGCGGAGCATGCTCAGAAGCGACTTTTGATGCTGCTCTGCCCAGTTCCAAAATGGCTGCAGTGCGACTTCTGACGCGGCGGCCATTTTGGAACTGGGCAAAGCAGCATCAAAAGTCACTTCTGAGCATGCTCCGCCCAGTTCCAAAATGGCGGCAGCGCTACTTCTGGCCTGCTATTTCCGGCCCGGTCCCTTATTTCTCTGACAGCAACTTGGCAGGTATGACTAGTGGGCATTTCAGGATTCTAGGTGGGCAGTAGGGGGTTCTACAGCACACGCTGAATCCTCCTTCCATTGAGCACTGGTAGGCAGTAAGGAAATTTTACCATCAAGAAAGATGCATTAGTGGGCAGTAAGTATAAAAAGGTTGACTGCCCCTGCTGTAGCTGGAAGTGAGGGGCAGATGGGGCTTGTCAACCTGGGAAGGTAGCCCATCTAGGAGAAGGAGAACTCTGGTCCTAAATCTCCACTGCCTTGTGGGGTATTTTCAGGAGAAGAAAAGTCTAAGGAGTGAACTCTACACAAATCTGGAGTGGAGTCCCTAAGATGTTTGGCTGGCGTCTTGTATGCCTCCTTCCGGCCACTCGTTCAGCAAAGCTGGTGCCGAACATATTGCTCTGCTTTCCTTTGGACCACACCAGCAAGGCCGGTGGGGGGGGGCGTGTCAGGGCCTCCATACACACTGCTTGAGCTTTGGTGCTGCTAATACGGTGGTTTGGCTTCACCCCCAGAAGCACGCTCCATTGTCTCTCAAGACAGACGGATGCCAGCAACCTGGGGGGAAACAATGGCTAGTGGAAAGCCCACTTTTGCACAAAATACACGCTCAAAATGTAGAAAAGAAATGTTTTGATGCCTTCCAGTGCATTCATTCATAAAATATGCATTCTCTGTGCACATAAAAGCTTGTACCCAGTGCTAATCCTACTCAAAACAGACCCATTAAAATGAATGAACACAACTAATCCACTAATTTCAATGGATTTGCTTTTAGTAAAACAGAGTTGGATTACAACCCAAACTCTATTGCAGATCTTGTAGTATCGGAGTGTGAGTTGTGTTCTGATCTGCAGGCAGCTTTGGGAGCACTGGATTGCTGTGAAAAGTTGCCTGAATAAATTCCTTCCCCGTTCCTGGGAGCGATCCTGATCAAAATAAGTTTTGCAAACATGTACAGTTGATGCAGGAAAAGAGAAACAGAAGTCCTGGATGCTTAACTCTGAGCTGTGGACAATAATAGAATAGAATAGAATAGAAACAAACAAACAAAAAGCATTGCAATTGAACAGAGAGATTTCTAATTTTTATAAAATATTTGACTGCAGCCTAAGTGCTAAATCTCTGCCACGAATGCAAAATGTGGTACAGACTTTTTGGGTGCATTTTCCATCTGTGGCTGGGTGGGGAAATAACCTGAAAGAAGCAGGGTGTGCAAACCCAACTGTCTCATGTTTGATGCTGACATTTTGGGGTGCTCCATAAGACATGAGGCCAGCACCATTGGGGCAATGGGCTTGCCCCCCCCAAAATGCCCAAACGTACCCCCCCCCTTTGGAGCTGGCCCCACTGATCCCAGTGGTTCAGAACTATGACCTCAGAATAAGGTGATTTTACAAGTTATTCAATTCCAGGGCACTTCCACTTAGCCTGCTGGCCGTTACATTTTTTTCTGATCGTCCAGAAAAAAGTTTGCATTTGCATCTCCTCCTTTAAAGGGATTTTAAAAGTCTCTGGTTTCCTTGCTGTCAGAGCAGGTTTTCCATCTGTGTGGCTCAATGCCACCCCCTAAGCTCTACACAAGGCTATATAAGAGACCCCAGCAGTTTGAAAACACTCAGAGCGGATGTATTTAGACAGGAGTCCAGAAGGCGCAAAGAACTGAGAGCCTGGGGTAAGCTGCAACCCTTATTTCTCTTAGCATCTCAAACTTCTTAGAGCTTGACTAGGCAGAACAAAATCTGAGCTTCTCCATCATTAAGTCCATTTTTAAAAAATGGTGTGAGGTTGACTTTGGGCTGCTGTTATATGCAAAAACCACTTACATACAACATGAAGAAATAGAGGCAAGGGTAAGAACCCGAAATTCTATTGCAGCTTGCTTGATTTAGACTGTGCTTTAATTTAACTCGATAAGTGGGAAGTTTCTTTAAGAATTGGTTATACATATCCTAAATGGATAAAATGTGTTGGTGTTTTTAACCATGGAACCACTGTCTAATGCTTGGTTAAGTGGCAAGTTAGAAGCTTGTAAGAGGCAGTTGTGTCAGGGGAGCAGAGGACAAATTGTTCTGCAGTGTGAAAACAGTGGATTTGCAAGGCAGGTTCATCATGATGCAAAGACTGGGAAAGTTGACGGCGCCACCCCAGCCAGGACAGATATATTCTCTCTGATTTAGGACAGATTGCCCCTAATTTATTCACACCATTAGGTCAGAGAATTCAGGACTTGGATAAATTCCTCCCGGTTTTTCTCCAGCTATCACTCAACATTCAGAATTTGAAAAAAGAGGGAAGCGTTAGTTTTCAAAGATGTTCAATAAAGAGCCGCCGCCGCGATCCAGCCAACATGAGGAGCTTCCCATCTGGCGGAGAAATGGATGGATGTGCCTAAGTCTCTGATATGAAGTCCTTTTGCTTTGCTTGGAATGGATGATCCTCCCCTTCAAAAAAAAGAAAAAGAAAGTTCAGGCTTTATATAATTGCATTAAAATGAAATGTATTGGCAAATGTGAACAAGAGTTTTGAAAAAGAAAGAAAGAAAGAAAGAAAGAAAGAAAGAAAGAAAGAAAGACCACTTTTTCATTCAATCATCTAAACTCTGTTTTGTTTACATCTTGGGCAGACCTTCTTTAGACTTCAGATGGATTCCCCCCCCCCCCAACATATTTACTTCAGAGGGATCTGAAGGAGATGTGTGGGAGGCAATTGCAATAGCACATTCTCCTCCATTTCATCTGTTTGCAACAAAACCAAACTGTGGGCCCTTCCAGGCCGTCACTATTATCGGGTGAGATTTAATCACATGCCAGCAAATTTGGATGGTTGCAATTAAAGCTGATCCAGAGCTCTTGCATAAACAAAACCTGCTCTGCCCCCAAAGTGATGGTGAAATGCATTGGAATGTATGGGAGGACAATTGCTTGACACCAAGTCGTATAACCTTCCCACAAACTTAGTGCAAACAACTCAAGATGAATGCTTAGGTTGTCTGGAAGTGTTCGCAATTATAGATGATGTTCTGTTTCAAGATTTCTAGAAAAACAGGGTGACATATGTAGGGATGGTGTGGGAGAAATTCAAATTTATGCTTGTTTAAAGGCAAACCTACCTGATTCACTTTTTCCGAAAAAAATACGAGAATGAAAACACAGGCATCCTTCGAAATTTGCACTTCTCTGAAATTTGCAATGTTGTCCTCTAGCCAAGTAACGTGTACAAAAATATGTAGACTGAGGTAAAGTGTGCATATAACTGCACTAGTGAAAACAACATTTTATTAATCACAAACTAACGTGGAAATGTGCAGAACTGAACTTAAAATCAAGAAAACGAGAAAATGAGAAAAAGGTGAAATTGAAATATTCACCCAGCCCTAATCACATGGCAATGCTGGAAAGTTAATGGCAATGTTTATCAATCCATTTCAGCTCATTTACAAGAGTTAAGAACATCAAGAAGTTTGTAATGTTCCATTTTCTTTGGGACAGTTTTGTGGCTGATGTCTTTTGTGACTTGCGTTGTTGGTGATGATGCTTGAGTTCAGCTTTCTCCAGCCTGGACTCCATCAAATGTTTTGCTTTATAATGTTGGTTGGGGCACCAGGTCGGCAAACGATTTTTAAACGTTTCACTGGTTTATATACTTTTGATTATATTGCACACTGCTCTGGGGTTATTTTAATGAAGAGTGAGATAGAGATCTTTTAAACAGATAAACAAACAAATGTCAAGCAAGTGCCCTGAAAACGTATTTCTAACTTTGGATTTGAATTTTTGAAAACCTGACCAAAGTTTGGATTTGAGCAAGGTTTTATTACAACCCTAATTTTAATGTGTTGCCTGCTGTAAGGATTCTACCAGGAAAAGTTTGCATTATGCATAGGGATTCCCCGCAAAAGCACACAATTCCTGACATGGCATTGGACGCAGTATTAAAACTCCTTATAATGTCAGTTTTAAAAATAAAAAAAAGTTTCTAGACCTTGTGAACATCATGATAGGCTTGAAGTGAAACTCTCCACAGTGGAGTTTCAGTAGGAATCTTGGTGGCTGGGGGTTAGGAATTCAGTTCCTGCTAGACTCCTTCCTTGCCTAGCTGCTTGGACAATCTCATATTCTATTTTGTTCGGGTGGAAGAGGATTCAGTACTTAGTAACAGACATATTACTTTTTTTAAAAAAAAAAATCCCAACACCAACAGGACTAGAAACTTGCAAAATAATTTGTCCATTCTCTCAGTGCAAATCAAAACATGTAACATGTGCATGCACACATCTGTGTCTGAGGGCCCTGGGGAAAGGGTTTACACTTCAGAAGATTTCACATCCTCATCATTTCTGGCTACATTCCTATCTGATTTGCGAGCGAAACTGGCTATAACAAGGATCTTTATTTTTCTTAGCATATGTCTCGGAGGATGTTCCAGTCTCAGGAGGGAGGATTGTGTTACAGGATGGATATGCCGTGGCCAAGCTCGGTTAATTCAGCATTCTTGAATCATTTTGGTTCTGGGGGCGTTTAATCCTTTTAAAAGGGGGCCTCCAATGAGATTGCAAGAAGCCATCATCTGCAGAACAGATTTAGTGTGGAAGCTTAAGTGGATAGACAGATATGAATACCGTCTCTGCTACATGCTTCCCTCTTGTTATACTTGACGAGTCATGCCAGGAGTTTCGGGGCGGGGGGCGGAAAGGGGAAACATCCACTCGATTTTCCAATAAGTTAGAGCAGGGAGAGCCAACTTCCTAAAAGTGCAGTCTGCTGCAACCTCCCCGGCCAAGATGCTCAGGGAACAGACCCTCTCTGGTGATGACGTCACTGTCCCAAGAGAACAGTCTAAGAGGACATGGGTGTTTTTCTTTCAGGCGGTCCATTAGAAGCCCTGCTTATTGAGCATTCATCCAGATTTGCTTACACAAAGCTTACATGGAGGTTAGACTTTGGTCTTTATTGAGCATTGGAGGGGGGGCAGTTATACAACATGCGGCAATCACCCTCCGTTCGTCCTAATTTGTGGGTGGAGTGTTTATACGTCTTCCTGTTAATCCTTCCATTCATCCCACGCTTTCCGGGGCATTTACCCGTCACAGCTGTACCCAACTAAATTCTGATCAGAGTAGACCAGTGGTGGCCAAACTAGCCCCTCCAGCTGTTTTGGGACTACAATTCCCATAATCCCTAGCTAACAGGACCAGTGGTCTGGGATGATGGGAATTGTAGTCCCAAAACAGCTGGAGGGCCAAGTTTGGCCACCACTGGAGTCGACCCACTGACATGAATTGACCCAAATGAATCAAGTCTATTAACTTTGTCAGAATGTAAGGAGGACCTGTTGGATCGGGCCAATGGTCCATCTAGCCCAGCCTCCTGTTTTTGCAGTGGCCAAGCAGATCCCTGCGAAGTCTCAAGAGTCCCAAGGCTCAGGCTCCTATTGATGTCCTCCTTCTTCCCCAGTTGTTCCATGCAGGAAGATTAAACATCCACTGAAACCAGAGGGACACCACCTGAATGCATCCAATCTGATTGGGACTCAGCTCCCCACGAGGAACCAGTTCTGTCCCTGGAGGATGGCTGCAACACAGCGATGCCTCCTGGCTTCCTTCATCCTTCTCGGAGTGGCAGGCATTTTCGGTGAGCATCACAGATGAAAATTTGGGTTGCTGTTTTTTTTTGCTTTAGCTATCCAGGTCTTCTTCATGCAGCTTTTGCATGCCCTGGAAGGACCATCAGAAAAAGCTCTGTTGGGTCAGACTAAAGGTCCACCGAGAATTGCGCTGGGCCAAAACTTGCTCTCTAATTTCCCGAAGGAACGATGCTTCTGTACTTTTTGCATCTCATTCACAGGGCATTTGAGAATTCCTTTATAACTTTGGTGGCTGTGAAGTACAGAGCTTACCTTAATGTTTCCAGGTGACCAGGCTGACCTGCCCATGAGGTTTGTGAGGCAGTCACCTCAGGCAGCAGGTTGGGGACGGCTGGGAGTTGTGGCAGATCCAGCCCCCCAAGGAACATGCCGCTCTCTGCCTCCTTTGCTGCTGCCCCGCTTGCTCCTTCCTGTATCTGCCCCACCTCCTTCAACATGCCAGGGCTTCCCTTGGCCATCTCCAGTTGCCTAAGGCAGTGCTGGAAGTGTGTGGGGGGGGAAGGTTAGGAGGAGGAAGCAGCAGAGGTGCCATTTTCTGTTCCACCTCAAGTGACAAAGTGGGCTGGCCCTGCAGGTGGCCAAGGATGGAATGTGGTTTTCTTCCCAGTAAACATTTCTCTCACCCGTTGCAGCCTCCCTGGCTGCCCTGCTTCTTGATCTGAAAAAGCCCCAAGGGTGGAGTTGCCTCAGGGCGTCTTCCACTGGGCTTTAACTGATGCACAGGAGGCCAGGGAGACTTGTTTGCCAAGGGCCAGAGATTGGTGCGGTTGCAGACCTTGCTTTTATGGAAAGTCCTTCCTTTTACCTTAAAACAAAATTCTGCAGGGATTTCTTCAAAAGTGAAAAAGTAAATGTGTTACTCGAGAACAAAAAAGCTGCCCAGCAGGGAGTAGGAATTGCCAGCCCAGGATGCCATGGGATTCTCAGGAAAAACCTGGGAAGGCTGTGGAGTGCAGACCAATAAAAGGTACTCCTTGGCCACCTCAACATACATTTAAAGCCTCAATGAATCCTGGGAAGTGTAGTTTGCCCCTCATGGATCTATAATTCCCAGTACCCTTAGCAAATTACAGTTCCTGTGGTTCTTTGAGGGGGGGGGCTTTAAATGTATTGTGTATGCACAGCCTAAATATAAAGGGGGGCACTGTTAAATTATTTTCACATTCAATTTCTTTTATACTTTATTTATTTACATACTTACTTACTTGTCACATTTATATGCCACCTAAGGAGCATATGGGATGTGGGTGGCACCGTGGTCTAAACCACAGAGCCTAGGGCTTGCTGATCAGAAGGTCGGCAGTTTGAATCCCCATGACGGGGTGAGCTCCCATTGTTCGGTCCCTGCTCCTGCCAACCTAGCAGTTCGAAAGCACGTCAAAGTGCAAGTAGATAAATAGGTACCACTCCGGCGGGAAGGTAAACGGCGTTTCCATGCACTGCTCAGGTTCGCCAGAAGCGGCTTTGTCATGCTGGCCACATGACCCAGAAGCTGTCTGCGGACAAACGGCCTATAGAGCAAGATGAGCGCCACAACCCCAGAGTCGTCTGTGACTAGACCTAATGGTCAGGGGTACCTATACCTTTAAGGAGCTCAAGCATACATGGTTCTCGTTGTCTCCATTTGTATCTCACAGCAACCCTGTGGGGGCCGGGGGCATTTGCCATTCAAATGGTGTGCATGTGCCACATCTTGTGATTGATTATTCAGGGTGGGGCTTACCTGCCCCCCCTCAAAATTTTATTCAAGTTGACATCCCTGTGACTTACCCATGAGGACTTAAAATCTACCAACCAAAAAACTGATGTGGAGAGAACGGAACTCAAGACTGGGGGGGGGGGGGATGAGAATGTGAGAAACCCAAACGGACAGATTTGCTTGTCTTTTGCTCACACACACCTGCCTCCCTCTTGGGAATGGCGTAAGGCAGTTGCCTCACTTTGCCTAACGGTAGGACCGGCCTTGATGGCATTGTGCCTTGAATAGGACAGGACGATTGCTTCTCCGTGTGCTGAATTTCTGGCCTCCCCTGCCTGCCCCAACAACCTTGCTTGCCTTCATCAGCAGAGGATGCATTCAAGGGGGGGGGAGAGGCAGGTTTGTCATGGTTTCAGCTCTGCAAGAGGTTCTGCTCGACAGCCCGCGCAGACAGCTGCCGCTTGGCACACTCGAGTGGAAACCGAATTTGACAGGGAACAGACACAAAACCTTTTGTTTCCAATCCCCAAACCAGCTGCTCTCTTGCCCCACAGGCTGGGTCGGCTGCCATAAAATGAGCCACTACACCAATGGCAGGCACCGTGAACATTTGTTATTTTGAAAACACATCTCGCACAAAGGCGCTGCCCGCCGCATAGCGGTGAACCAGAGGTCCCATCTACATTGTGTGTTGACAGCACTTTAAACGGCTGTGGCTTTCCCAAAATAATCCTGGGAGTTGCAGTTTGTTCAGGGTGCTGGTGGTTACAATTCCCAGAGTGGTTTTTAGCAATCCCTCTTCCCAGAGAACTCTGGGAATTGTGGCTCAGTGAGGGTACTAGGGGGTGTCTCTTAACAACTCCCAGCACCCTTAACAAACTACAGCTCCCAGAACACTTTGGGACAGGGCATGACTGTTAAATTGCTTTCAACATACAATGCAGATGGGACTTCAGGTCCATTGCTATGCAAGGACAGTGTATTCATCTGGTGCTTTCATTATATATCTTTAAGCGACAGACAGAAAAGGTCCTGTTCAACCAGGACTTTGAGAGATTAACACCAGCCTTTTAAATGTGTTCGTGGGAGGGGGGAATTATTTTGTTGTCTTTGTTTTAACTATTAATTGTGCTTTTACCTTGTGTTTTTAATCTTGTGAACCGCCCTCAGATCTTGTGATGAAGGATGGTATCTAAATCTAATAAAGGATGGCGATAATAATTGTGTGAGATGCATTTCACGCTCTTGTGTAACCTCTGAGTAATCAAGAAAACCTATTGTGTAATCAAATCAGAATGAACACTCAATAAATAGGTCATCTATGATACTATTTCCAAATAACATTTTTACCTCACCTTCCCTCTAAGGAGCTGAAGGTGGTTCTCCTTCTTTTCCGTTTTATCCTCCCAAGAATCCTGTGATGTAGGCTAGGTGAAGAAAAAGTGTCTGACCCAGGGTCACTCAGCAAGCTTTGTGGCTGATGGGGGGTTTGGCCTCTTTTTCTCCCAAGTCCCAAGTCCCAAGTCCCATGACCCTAACCACTACACCACACTGCTCCGAAGCCTTTTCTTCAGTGCTGGCAGTGGGATCGCATCCTTCCTTGCAGTTAAGGGCAAGCAGTGCCAGAGACTTGGCCAACAAGCCATGCTCTACCTCCACAGGAAGGAATTAGAAGGGGAGTTTAGCTTCAGCCAAGTCCGTGCAGCGACAGGCAAGCAGAGCCTACAGAACCACAAAGCGAAGTTGTATCAGCCAGTCATTTCCTCTCCTAACTTTCTGGATTTTTCATTTTCATTCAGATCGTCATCTGGCTTCCTTTTAGAGTCTGGGAGTTGTTTCCCTTCCTCCCCCCTTAATGCCTAATGTCTTGTATAGCACAAAAAAATTGGGAAAAGGTCTGCAGCAGACTATACAATCTTGCTTTTGCACCACGTTGCCAAATACTCACATGCACCCCCTCGCCTCTCCTTTGCACGCACATCTATTGGGAGTGTGTGTGTGTGTGTGTGTGTGTGTGTGTGTGTGTGCGGGGATGCAGAGAGCTCACTTGGCAGCTGTTGTTACAGCTGTGAGGTTGCCCAGCACTGTGGCAGAGATAGCAGCAGAATTGGGGCAGGGGATGGGGCAATCTCTCCACCCTGGCACCTGCAGAATGTCACCTTTGCAGGCCAGGCAGGGGCCGGAAGGGCCAGAAGAACACCACAAATGTGAAGTCCTGGTGCCGGGGGGGGGGCACCTCTGGGTGGAGGTCATGGGAGGACAGCACTTTGGGGTGGTCCTTTGAAGGATCTGGGCTGGCATCTCAGAGACTCTGCTGCGTGGAGGACAGGAAGAGCAGCAGCAGCTGGAATATATTATCGTTATCGATATGGCTATATCGAAATGTCATTTTAATATCTTAGAACGTACAGTGGTACCTTGGTTCTCAAACTTAATGCATTCCGGGAGTCCGTTCGACTCTCGAAACCATTTGAAAACCAAGGCGCGGCTTCCGGTTGGCTGCAGGAGCTTCCCGCACTCAATTGGAAGCCGTGGAAGGTGCGTTGGACGTCTGGCTTCCGAAAAACGTTCACAAACGGGAACACTTATTTCTGGGTTTGCGGCGTTCGGGAGCCAAGCTGTTCAACTACGAAGGTACCACTGTATTTCCGCCGTTTTGTGTCATAAGCCACTTTTGATTAGATCAGAATAGAAAAACATTTAAATATTAAATTGAATCTATATGGCTAGTTGAGTCTAGAGGGTAAAATACTTCTCTTCATATTCCCCATATTCTGTTGTTTCCCCTTCTGTTTAGAGAGTAACATGAGGAACAAAAATTGAGATCCGAGACAGAGAGCGCTTTCAGCCAGGGACCCCCCCCCCAAAAAAACCATTCCATGTTCTCAATAAAGAAGTCTGTGTGCTGATGCCATTATATTAAGGGAGTCATTTCTGGCTCTTTCTGGCTCTAACTAAGACTCTGTTTCTAAGGGACGCAGGTGGCGCTGTGGGTTAAACCACAGAGCCTATGGCTTGCTGATCAGAAGGTCGGCGGTTCAAATCCCCACAACGGGGTGAGCTCCTGTTGTTCAGTCCCTGGTCCTGCCAACCTAGCAGTTCGAAAGCACATCAAAGTGCAAGTAGATAAATAGGTACTGCTCCGGCAGGAAGGTAAACAGCGTTTCCGTGCGCTGCTCTGGTTCACCAGAAGCGGCTTTTTCTGGCCACATGACCTGGAAGCTGTATGCCGGCTCCCTCGGCCAGTAAAGCAAGATGAGCACCGCAACCCCAGAGTCGTCCGCGACTGGACCTAATGGTCAGGGGCCATTTACCCTTTACCTTTAAGGCTCTGTTTGAGGCAGGGCGGCAGGGCTGTGTCCCAGAACCTATTTAGGGTGTTTTGGAACATGTGAACCTATGGACATGTATGTACAAGGGATCCTTAGTAGGGCTGGAAAGAAATTTTATTCAGGTTGCATTTCAAGGGAAACATGCATGAACTTTCTGAAACAATCTGTAAACCAAAATTTGCAATTCTCCCAGTTTTGCAGTGTAATTCTTCAGCCACATAATGTGTACAAACATGCACATGCTAGGGCAGGGTGTGCACATAATGTATATATTATAGTGAGCAGAAAAACCATACTAAAATCATAGCATTGTAGAGTTGGAAGGGACCCTGTGGATCATCTAGTCCAACCCCCTGCAATGCAGGAATATACCTTAAAGCTCTCTGATACAGGAATCAACCTTGACATTATCAGCACTACCCTCTAACCAACTGAGCTATCCAGGCTGAGCCTTACATATTATACTAGGGAACATTGCTTTGCAAAAATCTGTCCATAAGGAGAGATTGCACCTACAATGTACATTAGGAGAGATTGGTATTACAATGCTGGTGAATTTTCATCAGGACATTAAACAAAAAAATTGCAAACTAATGTGGAAATGTAGAGACCTGAACTTAAGGTTGGAAAAATGAGAAACTTTGAGAAACCAAAATTGAAAGATTCACCCATTCCTACACTGAGTAACCACAGTGTGTTGTTGTTGTTGTTGTTTAGTCGTTTAGTCGTGTCCAACTCTTCGTGACCTCATGGACCAGAACATGCCAGGCACTCCTGTCTTCCACTACCTCCTGCAGTTTGGTCAGACTTATGTTGGTAGCTTCGAGAACACTGTCCAACCATCTTGTCCTTTGTTGCCCCTTCTCATTGCGCCCTCAATCTTTCCCAACATCAGGGTCTTTTCCAGGGAGCCTTCTCTCCTCATGAGATGGCCAAAGTATTGGCGCCTCAGCTTCAGGATCTGTCCTTCCAATGAGCACTCAGGGCTGATTTCCTTCAGAATGGATAGGTTTGATCGTCTTGCAGTCCATGGGACTCTCAAGAGTCTCCTCCAGTACCATAATTCAAAAGCATCAATTCTTCGGCGATCAGCCTTCTTTATGGTCCAGCTCTCATTTCCATACATCACTACTGGGAAAACCATAGCTTTAGCTATACGGACCTTTGTCGGCAAGGTGATGTCTCTGCTTTTTAAGATGCTGTCTAGGTTTGTCATTGCTTTTCTCCCAAGAAGCAGGCGTCTTTTAATTTCGTGACTGCTGTCACCACCTGCAGTGATCACGGAACCCAAGAAAGTAAAATCTCTCACTGCCTCCATTTCTTCCCCTTCTATTTTCCAGGATGTGATGGGACCAGTGCCATGATCTTAGTTTTTTGATGTTGAGCTTCAGACCATATTTTGCGCTCTCCTTTTTCACCCTCATTAAAAGGTTCTTTAATTCCTCCTCACTTTCTGCCATCAAGGTTGTGTCATCTGCATATCTGAGGTTGTTGATATTTCTTCCGGCAATCTTAATTCCGGCTTGGGATTCATCTAGTCCAGCCTTTCGCATGATGAATTTTGTATATAAGTTAAATAAGCCGGGAGACAATATATAGCCTTGTCGTACTCCTTTCCCAATTTTGAACCAATCAGTTGTTCCATATCCAGTTCTAACTGTAGCTTCTTGTCCCACATAGAGATTTCTCAGGAGACAGATGAGGTGGTCAGGCACTCCCATTTCTTTAAGAACTTGCCATAGTTTGCTGTGGTCGACACAGTCAAGGTTCACCCATTCCTACACTGAGTAACCACGGTGTCTCTACACATCAGGAATTTAAGCGGACATGCATTTACAAAATTCCAGCATCACAAGGAGCATTGAGGACTCCCAGTATGTATTCTCTAGAAACTAATAGCTGGGTATAATAGAATTTATGCTACTGTTATCACTTCCATGTTATTTTCTCCAGCTGGTTTGATTATGTTTTTCTCCTGACTTTTCTCTCCCTGAGGCGAGCGAGTTCTAAAGCAATCAGTCAGCAGGATCAAGCCAGGACAGAAACTGTACAGCCCTCTGATCAAACGCGGTCCAGACAGTAAGTCATTTCCCATCTCTAGTAGTTTTGTTTTAGGAAAGAGGGAGGATGTCTCGGACTTTGCTATTCCTTTTTTTTTAAGAATGATTTAATTTACAACAGATCCAACCAGTTTGTCTCCACAACTTTCTTCAGTAATGGAAAACATACTAAGTAAGTCCTGCCACTGCTGAACAATTTTTGGCGAGCAGCGAAAGAGAATCGGCCTGGCTGAGTTTGCTGGACAGCGAAAGTCAAACATAGAACCGCAGCCCATTTTGAGGCCGGTCCTGCCAATAGGCAGAGAAGGCAGCCTCCTCAGGCAGTATACTGTATGTTGGACTGGTGTGAGGAGCAGTGGCAGCACGTGGTCCATCTATTCCTCATGAGAACAGAAAGGGAACCTTTCTAGATCATGCCCAAAGCCCACCTAATTGAGCATTCAGTAGCTACAAAAATGTTTGGTGGGGGATGTGCATAGGTTTAAAGGTTAGCTATGGTAATTGCTCTCATTTCCCAGCACCCAGAAAGTTGGAACTCCCTGCCTATTGACATCTGGCAGGTACTTTCACTGTGCTCTTTTTGATGCCTGCTAAAACATTTTTGATTAGGCAAGCCTTTCCAGATATGTGTAAGGTTGATATGCTTTAATCTGGTTTTTTAGCTTATCGTTGATGTTTCTGATTTTTAGAGTAGTGTTTCCCAAAGTTGGATCTCCAGCTGCTTTTGGATCACAGTTCCCGTCATCCCTGACCACTGGGATGATGTAGCCTAAAAGTAGCTGCAGACCCAAGTTTGGGAAACACTGTTTTTAGAGGTTTTTAATTGTTGGTTTTAACTGTGTTTTATGGGTAATTTCGTTGTTTTATTCTTTGTGTAAACTGCTGCAAGGTAGTGTATTTTTATTAAAGTACTCAAATGCTATATAAACGAAATAAAAATTGATGATTGTGGGGCAGAGAGTGAAAGAGAGTGGCTTACCAACAGGATTTATGGCACAAGTGAAGTTCAAACCAGAGACTTTCTGATTCATAGATCAGTCTCTTAACCAGTGTAAAGTGATCCTGCTGTGTCATATGAAACCTCATTTACTCTAAGACACTATACGCAGGGGTGTCAAACTCAAATTCACCGGGGGCCGCATCAGCAGTTTGGTCACCCTCAAAGGGCCGGTTGTGTCTGTAGGACTATGTGTCCACTCTTTATTATCATAAATTATTGTCACTGCATTCAATTATTACTCATTCCCGCCCCCACGCGGATCACATTCCTGCGTCGTGTGGCGTGTGTGGGAGGGGATGTAAACGAGGGAAATTTGAACAAAAGGTGGGGATCGATGGCTTCCGGGGGGGGGGCTCAACTAAACCTTCGGCAGGAAGGAGAAAGCCACTGCTGGGATTAAAAACCTGCAGATGGAAAGAGGGCTTCCCTCTCCCGCCCTGCGCACACCCAAACCCCGCTAGGCAGGATGCCACACGCTGCAACCCACCCCATGCTTTGGAGAGGGGCAGGAACATGCGGTGCAGCACCAACTCCCTGCTTTGCTTTTGCATCCTCCCTCCTCAGCGCCAGAGTCCCTTCCCCTCGCGCTGAGGGAGGGCAGCGGATTTCCCGAGGAGGAAGGCGGCGGCAGCCCCAGCGGACGTGCATCTTCGCCTCAGAGCTGCTCTTTCCCCCACCCGCGCTGTTGTCATCTTCGCCGCCGCCTCTCCCTACTGGGACTGCAGGCAGAGGAGGCTTGAAAACCTCCCCCCCCAAAAAAAATTCCCCTCCCACCTACTCAAACCGCGAGGCGACTCCATCTGGAGCCCTACATCACGAGGGGCTGAGAGGTGGCGGCGGCAGAGCGGGAAGAGCAGGAACCCGTGCCGTCGCCGCCGCCTCCCTCCCGGCCGCCCCCCAGGAAGCAGCTCCGCCGGAACTGAGAAGCCAAAGGGCGGCTCGGGGGTGGGGGGCAGAGCAAAAGCCAGACACCCTCCCGAGTGTCTATGAGGAGAAAACGGGGGAAGAGGGAAGAGAAACCCGGCTCCATCAAGAGAGCGACTGTTGCGCTTCGCCTACTTCCCCCTCAGGCTCACTCCGCGTCCCTTTCGCCCGCTCGCTCACCCACCTCCCGGATGCAGCCGAGGAGAGGAAGGGAAGCGGCGGGCGGCGGCTCCCCAGTGCCGCCTCACTCGCTCTCGGAGACAACAGCAAAGCCCGAAAAAAAAAATCCAGCGCTGCTCCGTCCCGGCACCAACTTTGCCGGCGGCGCCTGTAGGGCTTTCCTACCTCCTCGGCGGGCTTCCTCCTCCTCCTCCTGCATCTCACTTCCCCGTCTGGCCGCTGTGCCACCGCCTCCCTCAGCCTCATTCGAAATTGAAATTCCCTGGCCAAGGCAGTCAGCGCGGCTCCACCGCCCCGGCCTCCGCCTGCAGCCCCGCCCCCGGTTTTGACCCTCGGCCAATCGCAGGCTCCAGAACTACTGTCAGCGGTTATTGTCGGCGGCGGCTACGTGGGCCACATGACGAGGTTTGGCGGGCCGGATTAGGCCCCCGGGCCTTGTGTTTGACACCCGTGCACTATAGGTTCATCTGGCTCCACATTATCTACACTGACTGGCAGTGACCAGGGCCTCAGGCAGAAGACATTCCCAGGTGACATACCTGGAGATGCAAGGAACTCAACCAAGGATGAGGAGTTTCTGCCTGCAAAGCAGATGCACCAGCACTTAGCTATGGCCCTCCTATCAGTGTCTTTTCCAAATAATATTTTCCATCTTAATACTCATGCCATAGCTGCCAAGTCTCCCGTATTCCCTGGGAAACCCCCATTTTTCCAGCTGTTCCCAGCCGAAAAAACAGATTTTTTTGTTTTTCTCCGGTTTATTCTGGCGCAGCGGCCATTTTGAAACTGGGCGGAGCATGCTCAGAAGCGACTTTTGATGCTGCTTTGCCCAGTTCCAGAATGGCTGTAGCGCGACTTCTGGTGCAGCGGCCATTTTGGAACAGGGCAGAGCAGCATCAAAAGTAGCTTCTGAGCATGCTCCGCCCAGTTCCAAAATGGCGGCAGCGCTACTTCCAGTCTGCTACTTCCGGTCCAGTCCCTTATTTCTCAGGCCGGAACTTAGCAGCTATGACTCATGCTAAGCTAGAGGGTTTGTTAATTCTAAACAATAAAACTGATGGAAGACCAGAAGGTTTCCAGGTAAGTGAGAGGCACCCTGCATCCTTCTCTGTTATCCAGGCAACGTGAGATGGACAACTTGGTTTAACATTGACCACCCTGGAGGAAATGGGGATTACGAGCGCACAGATGCCATCCGCTTCTACTACCGGGACAGGTTGTGTCCCAGGCCCATCCGCGTCGAAGCCCGAACGACAGACTGGATCCCTGCCACCAGCACAGGCCAGGTGGTTCACTCCAATGCCCAGGAGGGATTCTGGTGCCTGAACAAGGAGCAGCCTGCAGGGCAAACATGCTTGAATTATGCCGTGCGTTTCCTGTGCCCCAGAGGTAAGTGCTCACCAGATAAGAAGGGCCTGGTCACTGGATCAGGCTAGACATCCATGTAGTCCAACATTCTGTTCTCACAGTGACCAACCAGAGGCCCAGAGGCAGAAACTGGCTGCAACATACCGTAGTTCTCTCCGCTTGTGATTCCCAACAACTGGTATTCAACAGTAGAGGCAGAGCATAGCCACCATTAGTCTTAACCTCCAGGAATTTGTCTAATCCTCTTTTATGTTGGGGTGTGAATAGATGCTAGGAGAGGCTACATTTATTAGATTTTATCTTCCTTCCTCACGTTTGTGAGTTCAGCAGAGTGCCATCTCTTTGCAACTTAAAAGGCAAGCAAAGATAGGCTAGTTTTAGACATTTAGTTTAAGCAATCCAGGGTGCTTTAAGGCAGATGTTCTCAAATTTCTGGCTTGGTGGAAAGTGACAAAAAAGATGATGTCTCCAAGCAGGCAGGAAAATATGTATAGCTCAGGGCACAGAGTTTTCTCTAGCAAATTTACAGGAAAACTCTGTGAGCTTCAGCTCCTACCATGTGCCTGTCTAGCAAAACATGAATTGATGGTTTGACTGTACTTTAAATACCCCCATTTTGAAGCCATCCAAGTGGGTGGGCATCACTGGGAGATTTCCTGGTGAGGGTCTTTGCACAGCAGGTTTTGCCCAAATAAGGCTAAGGGAGAAAGTAGTCTTCTTTGGGAAGATTTATGGCCAAGATATGCTCGAGAAGATGAGGTAGAGAAGGCTGCTTCTATTATTCACCCAAAGCACTCTTTTTTAAAAAAAGAAATAAATAAATCAGTGTAAGAGAAAGGCCCCAATTGTTTTATTTTGGACGCATGAGGCCAGACCTCAGTAACACAGCTACAATCTTGTTGCCAGACTCCTTACCTCAAGATTCCAAAATGTTATGGTCTTCGTGGTCAACGTGGAGTGAATGTTCTGGAAAATGTGAACAGGACGGTGTCCAGACTCGGACCAGGACCTGCCTTGCAGAAAGCCTTCAGGAACCACACTGCAAAGAAGTGAGCGAGGAAGGGCGACGCTGTCGTGGACCTCCTTGCTCAGGTGCCCCCATAAAATTCTAAGACTGTTTTATGGGTGAACTGTACTTGCATATTCCCCCACCCCCATACCTCAAACTCTCGCCCCCACAATGTCTTGTATAGCATCTTACTTGATGAAGAGAACTCAAAAGCTTGTCACAATCATAGCTGCCAAGTACCCCGTTTTCCCTGGGAAACCCCCGTATTTTCTTACCGTTTCCCGCAGGTGTCCTGAATGGCAAAATACCCTGTATTCCCCTGGATTATGGAGCTCCTGCCGGCGGCCATGTTCTTCTGGTGCCGCGCCGGCACTGGAAGTCGCTTCTGCGCACTTCCAGACATGCGTAGAAGCGACTTTCGATGCTGCTGTGCCGATTTCCAAAATGTCCGCAGTGCCAGAAGTCGCTTCTACGCACTTCTGGACATGCGTAGAAGCGACTTCTGATGCCGCTGGGCTCATTTCCAAAATGTCCACAGCACCAGAAGTCGCTTCTACGCATGTCCGGAAGTGCGCAGAAGCGACTTCCGGTGCCGCGGCGCTGCTGACCCCGGAATTTTCAATCCGGAACTTGGCACCTATGGTCACAATTTTGTGAGAGTTTGGTTGGTCCCTAACCAACAAGAGGTGTGGCCTGGGGTTGAAGACCCATTGCTATTTCTGCAACTGGGTCCCAGAAGGGTCCCTTCCTCCAGCATATTGGGGTCACCCAATCAGCACGAAAGGGGAGCTTCTTGGCCACAGAGATGAAGTCTTCCCACCCTTTCTGCTGATTGGAGCCAATCAGAGTGAAAGAAGGTGAGTCAGCCACTGAGGATTGGCTCCAAGGGTCACTCTGGAGAAGGAGGGTGGGAAGATCACTGAGGAGCCATCGTTCTGTACGTTCCAAAGCTAAGCATTTATGAACATTGAAAACACAAGGTGCTTCCGTTTCAAGGGAATGGTATGCAAGTTCTGTTATATACAATGGAACTTCAAGGAAACATAAATAAGTCACGCAGAAAGAATATATTGGAGGACTCCAAATCATTTGCCCATGCTATGTCCACAGAAAATAGATCTTGCTGAAATGCAACCAATGGAGATCTGCACTGAGTGCTGTAATGCAACAAATATTATTGTTGTAGAATTATAGCCATCTTGTATATTCTTGGAATTTTGTATAGTCTTAGAAGGGGGCATGGCGGTGAGGAGGTATGGCTTGTTAGCATAAATCCTATACATGGCACAGATACTGCATGTGGCTGAATGTTTACTTTATATGATTGCTGTAACTTTCCCACACAGGAGCTCAAGCTGTAACCTGATCTCCTGTCATGTGATGTTCTTTGTTTTGTTTCCATTTTCACTTTCTTCTGAACTGGAGAGTGATGGCTGAACACACACTCTCTGAATAAACGTAGATTAGCACCTACGATTGTTTGCTGTCTTCTTTACCGAAGCCAGTGGCAGTAGTAAGAATATTGGTGATTTACACCCCAATATTCTAACAGTGGTTGCAGAGCTCTGGTTCCGATCCACGGACCTCTGAAAAGCGTGAAAACAGGCACGTAAACAGGCCTCAATCTGCAGCAGCTGATCCTGAGGAATTTCGCCTGCTTGGGAGTCACGGTTCCTGCGTTCCAGGGGAGGAAGTGCACGGACGTCTGCGTTCCTTATCAACGGAGCAGTGAGTAACCGGGACTGATTTATAGCGGCAATAAAACCTCTAAAGCGGCAGCTTAATTGCAAATGCCTGCCGAAAGCCTAATTTGCAGCTTCTTGGTACTTTGAAGTCAGAAGCTAGCAGCACGCTTACAGTAGCAAGATGGCTAAAGCCGGGGATTCAGATCAAACACCCAAGAGTTTGTGTCCTCTGTTAAATGACTCAAATTACGCAACGTGGAGTGTTAAAATGGAATGTGTTCTTATCCGGCAAGGACTTATTGAGTTGATTCAGAACGTACCGCCCGTTTTGCCAGGCCACAGGTGGTTGAATCGCAACGCACAGGCAAGGGCAACAATAGTTCTGCATTTGGACCCATCACAGCTGGTTCATATTCGGAACTTAGATAATGCTTATGATGTTTGGACTCATCTTCGGGACGAGCACCTTAGGTTGCGCGCCGGATCAACAATGTTATACTTTCAGAGATTAATTAATTTGCGTCTGAAGGAGGGAGGAGACCTGAGAGCCCATTTGCATCAGATGCGTCAACTACGCCAGGAGCTAGTTGACAGAAACGTCAATTTGGATGACGACATTTATTGCTTTACAGTGCTAAATAGCCTTCCCAAGTCCTATAATGCTATTGCAGCCCAGCTGGGGGCTCAAGACCCTCAGCAAATGACTGCAGCAGGAATTTATGCTTCATTGCTTAATGAGGAGGACAGGACCCGCGCACAGGCGGAGGCCAACGGGGAGCGCTACTCACCCTCACCTGGTGCATCTGCAGAGACTGCACAAGCCCTTAAAACTGTGGTCAGATGCCAGTTATGCAATATTCCTGGGCACACAGCCAAGACATGCAGACGACCCCAGAAGGACTCAGGAAGTCAACAACAGGCTTCTGGGCCTAAGGGGCGAGGCAGCGGCGGTAGCGGCAGCAGCCGCAGCAGCGGCAGCAGCAAGGGCCCTACAGCACGCAAAATGCTTGTAATGCTCACTCAGCTTGATGACCAAGAGGACGACGGGTCTTATCTGATCATAGATTCGGGATCTTCGCACCATCTGGTGAACGACAAGAGACTGTTCCAGACTTTCGAGAAGCTGGACTCCATCGTGTCACAGGCAGATGGCAATTCCTTGAAATCCATTGGAAAAGGAACTATTTTTCTGAAATCTCTAAATTTGAGTATCAGTAATGTGTATCTTGTTCCAGAGCTGAAGCAAAACCTTTTCAGTGTTTCTCAAATTGATGAAAAGGGGTTTGAGCTGTGTTTTCACAGGGGCACCTGTGTGATTTCTAAAGATGGAGAAGTTCTTTTGACGGGACACAGAGACAAAGATAACCTTTTCAGATTATCTTATGATAAAAGTGATGCATGTTTTACTGTTGTTGATGATTGTTTGACAGGTCCAGAGGAGCCTAAGCAGACACAGAAGCAACCAACCAAGAAAGGCCTAACACGTTGTTTCCAGATAGTTTCTGCTGGTGTTTTTGGTCCTATGCCGAAGTCCCTTGGCAAGGCAAAATTTTATCTTCTGATAACTGACCACTTCTCTAAGTATACGTGGTTTTATCCTCTGCAAAAGCCTCAGCAGGCTATTGTGAAATTTTCTGAATTTCATGCTAAGGTTGAACTGAAACATGGTTGTAAAATTGAATGTTTATTGACCAATGACATTCCTCTTTTTACTTCACAGGAGTTTCAAGCTTTTTTTGATGACAAAGGCATTCACCACAAGTTTGGCAAAACCCAGGCAGCTTGGGACAAAGGCTTATGTGTTAAGGTTAACACTGAGTTAGAAGCAGGCATGCAGGCGCAACTGCTGAGTTCAGGATTGTCTGAACAACTGTGGGCTGAAAGCATCTCATTTTTCCTTTACCAGTGGCTCAGACAGGTTCCTAAAGGACAGAAGCGTTCTCCTTATGAGATTCTGTTCCAACAAAAGCCTGATGTGAGCAACACTAAGGTTTTTGGAACCAAAATGTGGGTGGCTTCGCTTGAGGGCAAGCCAGTCCAAGGCATTCTATTGGGTTTTGAGGAAGGTCAATGCAGAGTTATGTTGCATTCTTCCAATGAGGTGATTCTTACTCAAGAGGTAGAACACACTCCTACGCCACAAGAAACATATGTTCTTGATGAATTTCCCATAGGTGCCAATGATTTTGATGCTTCCTACACTGACACAAGTGGTAGTGAAGATGATTCCTTTGCTGAAGGCTCTACCCCGAGTAGCTCTGACACAGGGGAGACAGTCATACACAAAGGAACTCATGCTGTTTTTAACAGACCATCATCAGATGATGAGAAAGTGCTTGAAGCACTAGATCCACTGTTTACCATTGGTAAGAGTTCTCCCAAAAGTCCTGAGGGGGAGAATCTCAGTAAACAGGATTTGCACCTCTCACGCAGGTCTGAGAGGATTAGAAGAGGACCCAAGAGGTATTCTCAGGAGTTTGCCAACACAGCAATTGCAAATTTAGCTGTGCTTAGAACTCCAAAACAGGCAGCAGTCACACAGGCTAAGCCACAACAACAGGTTGTCAAACGCAACACTGTTTCTGTCAACAGAGCAACTGCTCTGGTCCCCTGGAAGCCAAAGCTGGTCAATCCAGTCTCAGAGAGTTCCACAGCAGGAAAGTCCTACTTTGTTTATGACAACTGTCTGTTCACTTCTCTTAATGATGCTCTCACATTTGCATCTTTTTCCATTTCAGGATTCAGGGGAGATGTTAGCATAAATCCTATACATGGCACAGATACTGCATGTGGCTGAATGTTTACTTTATATGATTGCTGTAACTTTCCCACACAGGAGCTCAAGCTGTAACCTGATCTCCTGTCATGTGATGTTCTTTGTTTTGTTTCCATTTTCACTTTCTTCTGAACTGGAGAGTGATGGCTGAACACACACTCTCTGAATAAACGTAGATTAGCACCTACGATTGTTTGCTGTCTTCTTTACCGAAGCCAGTGGCAGTAGTAAGAATATTGGTGATTTACACCCCAATATTCTAACATGGCTCTGTTTGTCATGGAAGGACCCTGCACGTCTGAATTTGCCATTACACTACTGCTAACAAAGGCATTGCCTAACTGGATTTTGGAGGAAAGGCTGGTGGTTAATGTGGTCCTTTCAGCTCCGTCTAGGGATGGGAGGGAAATTCAATTCAGTTCACGTTTAAAGGGGAATCTATCAAATTCTCAAACAATATGAGAACCGAAATACAGCCACCCAAATTTCACACTTGTGTGAATTTTACAGTGTGGTTCTCCCATGACTGTTAATAATAATAATATTACCGGGTAATAATAATAATAATAATAATAATAATAATAATAATAATATATTCCACCCATCTGGCTGGGTTTCCCCAGCCACTCTGGGCGACTTACAACATATATAAAAACACAACAAAACATCAAACATTAAAGAACAAAATATCCTATACAAGCAACAAACAAACCAATAAATCAATAGAAACCAATATAACAATAATAACAGTTTACAGTTATACCCAAATTAAAATAACCACCAACCCCAACTAAACATTTAACCAACACCAATCTGACAAAAACAAAAAAGAGGAACCAAAATAAAAGGTAAAGGTAAAGGGACCCCTGACCATTAGGTCCAGTCGTGACCGACTCTGGGGTTGCGGCGCTCATCACACGTTATTGGCCGAGGGAGCCGGCATACAACTTCCAGGTCATGTGGCCAGCATGACTAAGCTGCTTCTGGTGAACCAGAGCAGTGCACGGAAACGCCGTTTACCTTCCCACTATAGCGGTACCTATTTATCTACTTGCACTTTGACGTGCTTTCGAACTGCTACTGGCAGGAGAACCCAAATTAGAACCGTTTAAAACATTTTAGCCAGTTGCCCCAACCCTAGAGTTGTTCCAGCAATGTCCCTCTGGCCTGCCAGAAGCCTCTTTTTGCTGTTCAAGGTGAGTCTGGGCTCCGCCCCCTATGCCAGGTGGAAATGGGACCTGCAGCAGGGAGCAGTCTCCCTTCCAGCACTCATGGCATCAAATGCAAATATTAGCGGGAAGTGTGTGTAAAAATGAACACATTAATAAAACACATTTTTGCAATCCTTGCAAAAATGTGTACATTAGTCAAAGAACTGCATGTAAAAATGTGTTTATTAGGATAATTCTTTTCTTCCTTCTTTTGGGGTTGTCTCCCACATCAGTGATACTTAGACTTACTGAAATTAATGGACACACCTAACTTAGATCCATAAATTTAAGTAGGTCTATAACTTCATTGGACACAACCCTTAACTGTGCTGGTTTCAGAGAAGACCGTGTACACACCATACATTTAAAGCACATGAGGTCCCCCAAAGAATCTTGGGAGCTGTAGTTCACCCCTCACAGAGCTGCAATGCCAAGCAGCCTTAGCAAACTACAGTTCCCAGCATTCTTTGGGGAGTACTGTGTTCTGTGTGCAAGCTGTGTACACAGTCAAATAGAAAAAATGGTGTGTGTCATAACCGGCTGTTTTCTCCATCCCTCAGTTTGCAACATGACCTGCTCCATGGGCCACGTGAATGCCGAATGTGACACCTGCATGTGTGAGGAACACCTGCTTCGTGGCAAAGTCTCCTTGCAAGGTGGTGGCCCTGCAGTTGGTGCGGCCGTCTCCTTGCAAACCAAGCCAACAAAACTATTGACAGCGACTGACAGCAATGGGGAGTTTCAGGTTCCTGGCGTGTGCCTTGATGGCAAAACCACCTTGCAGATCAAAAAGCCAAATTACAAAACAGCTTTGGTCATCGTCCCCGAGAGTTCCGGACACTCATCAGTCCACATCCACTTGGAAAGAGCAGGTAAACAAAGTCTGTTAACAAACAGCTTCGGTGCAAACTATTCAAAGGGATGGGAGCCAGACTCTTGTTACCTGCCACACACCTGAGCTCACATATGACATCAAGGGTGGAGCAGGTGGCTGCAGTTTGGGGGGAAATGGCCTTGTGGGTTTAATTAGGCTGGCAGGCCCGTGGTTCTCCGGGTCTGAATCAAACACAGGAAATGGTAAATCCAGCTATGCCAGCCAACTCAGTGAGGAATATTTTCTGCCCCCAGAAAAACCGTACATGGTGACGCATCCCGAGAGCAAAGCCAGGAGAGAGGGACAAAGCGTTTCTTTCTGTTGTCAGGCTGTTGGAGACCCGGTACCTGACCAATACTTTTGGTAAGTCCATAAAGTTCACACAGGCAAAGTATGTTCCTTAATGGGTTATAAAAAACTGCATAAAGCTATAATTAAGTCATTATACTAACGCCACAGTTTTTATTTTATTAAGCTCCCACTGACATTAGTTTTGTTCTAAAGCAGCAAATGTAGCCACATGAAGCAGCACCTTTTACATTACATGGAATTAAATGTTGTGAAGCCCCAACTGGGTTTTGGGGCTGTTAAAGGAACACAAAGCAGCCTGCAAAAGGAGGGATGTTTTCTGTCCCAAAATCAACATTAGCTGCTACCCGCCCTAGTGCTTCTGACGTGTGTAGTTTAAGAGTACCCTGTTTCTCCGAAAATAAGACATAGCCATAAAATAAGCCATAGCAGGATTTTTAAGCATTCAAGGAATATAAGCCATACCCCGAAAATAAGACATAGTGATAGGTGCAGCAGCAATGCCAGCCGCGGCAGGAGGAGGAGGGAAAAAATAAGCCATCTCCTAAAAATAAGCCATAGTGTGTGTTTTTTAGGAAAAATATCATATCATATAAGACGGTGTCTTATTTTTGGAGAAACACGGTAATTGCACATGTGGAAACTTGCAGATGGGAAAGCTTTTGGAGGAGGGAAATTGTGAGCCCAGAACATATGAAGCCTCCTAATATGGTAGCACTGGGATAAACAATTCTTTAAATAGGGTGGTGTTCAACCAAGATCTAATCAGAGTAGACGACTAAAATTAAGGTACCTAACTCAGTTCCGTTCATTTCAATGGGTTATTCTGAGTAAAGCCTCGCTGAATAACAACCACAATATTTATTGACAATGACCATTTTTAATCCTGCTCTTCAGCAAAAAAAAAAAAAAAAACTTGCAGAGTGGCTTGCAATTCAGTTAAAAGGCTTACAAAAAAAAAAACACAGCGCAAAAGGAAAATGGATTGGGAGGGAGGAAGAGATAGGCAAACTCATCTACAAGTTGAAAGGTTACAAATTGTTCTGATGAGCAGCTGGGATGAAAAAAGTTAAGGGAGAGGAGGCAACAGAAATTGATGGAGCAGTCCTGCTTCCTTCTCTTCCCGCATCTGCTGCTGCCTGATGGAATGACTGCTGCCAGGTGACAAATGATGGAGGGAGGAGTCTGGGTGATAACCCATCACCTGTTTGTTTGTCCCAAACACTTGGTTCTTAGAGGTACAGTATACAGCTAATTTCTTCACATTATTTATCTACTATATATTTTGGAACATAGTTTTGTTTGTTCGCTATTCACTGGGACACCGCTTAAGACACCCTAACCAAATGTTGCACGACGGTTCCTCAGGTCAGGAAGCAGCTTTTTATTTTTGGATGCAATTGGATGTCATTTTGAATCACAATGGCAGACAGACTGAACCTTTCAAAACTGCACTGATCTTTTTGGTTTCTTACAATTCCTGAGCAACGCCGAGTACGAGGCTGCTACTGATTCGATAAAACTTTTATCACAGATCTTCCATTAGCTTTTCATTTCCAGGGTGGGGAAAGGGGATGAATCATCAAGACAGCAGACCTGGAAAATCCACAAAAGCAAAGAGAGGTAGAAAAAATATATTATCTCTTTGATTCTAAGCCTTGAGTCTTCCCTTTCTGAAAATACGACAGGTTCCACAACGAAACCTTGCTAGACCCTTCACTCTATAAGTACAAAAGCAACCTGGTGATAAAGAACTTGAAAATGGACCACGCGGGAGAGTATTCTTGCAAGACCAGCAATGATGCAGGATCTGTGAAGTCCCGAGCAGCCACACTCTCCCTAACAGGTGAGAAACCATTTTTGGAGGGGCAGGGAGGCAGAAGTGGTGGTGGACTTCAAGTCTTCCCTATTCCTTACTTATAGTGTATGGAAGCAGGGTGGGGCAGTTCCAGTGCACACCCACACCAAAGAGTGGAAGTGGGACTGGACTGCTTGGAGCCCCCCCCTCCAATTTAGCACTAGAGTTGTACCATGGTTCTCAAATTTAATTCATTCCGGGAGTCCATTCAACTCTAAAAACAGTTCGAAAACCAAGGTGCAGCTTCTGATTGGCTGCAGGAGCTTTGGATGTTTGACTACCATGGTATTATTATTGATATTATTATTGAGAGATAAACAACTGCCTGACATTTAGAAAATACCCAAAGGCAGCCCTGTTTAGGGAAGTTTTTAGTTTGTGATATTTTAATGTATTTTGATGTGTGTTGGAAGCCACCCAGAGTGGCGGGAGAGACCCGGCCAGATGGGCGGGGTATAAATGATAAATTCTTCTTATTATTATTACCACTGTATATAAATTTTATGAGATAAATTAATTCAAGCAATGGAAATTGCCTTCATGAGGCAAGCAAGGATGGGTGGATTTCTATAGTTTATGTTGATTTCACATATGTTCATTCAGAAGTCTGTTCAATTCCCCCTTTCACACGTTGCCCTTTTTAAAAAAAATCTATACAACACTATTTTATCTTAGTGTATGCATTTCCAACTGCATATCCTAAACATGATTTTTTTAATATTTAAAAAAATGTATTTGGGCATCTATTTATTTTTTTAGCAGGCAACTGTTTTGCAAAATTCAAAGAAGTACCATCCCAAAATGCACTAGCTTTTTTAAAAAAAAAGAAGAAAAGAAAAAAGGTATCTGAAATGCAGCTGCAAATATTCTGCTTGTATTTTATACCCGGCATCCATACCGTAGGGTAAAAACTGTTGCTTAGCTGAACTTGGAACGAATGAAACATGTAGAAACAGGAGAGAGGGAGGGAGGTATAGTTGGAGTTCTACGGTACCACAGCAGCTGAGCCCCATGGCAAACAGACCTGAAACAGGTGCCCCCTTTGTAATCTGGCTGCGAAGCTGCACTCACGATGGGCCAGTCGTTCTCTCCATCTAGAATGTCCAGGAACCAGTCTAGGCAACATATGGTGATTTAACTATATACATGATGTTAATCACACAGTTTGAGTGCAGGTTTACTCTTCTTCTTACAAATTGCCAGCATAGGGGACCCAACTTGGATTGGGACCCTGGTTTGGGAAGTATGGGGGTCTTAATCGTTTGAGCCAGGCTGGGGATCCCCAGGGCTGCTAATTACATGGCAAAATGTTAAAAGTCCCCCCCCCCCGAACCTCTCGTGCCATTTGGGTTCTTGCAAGGATTGGTGAAGCTGTTGATCTCAGTTTCTCATTTTTCCAACCTGAAGTTCAATTCTCCAACATCTCCACATTAGTTTGCTTGAAAACAACAACAGCAACCTCATAAAAATCCATCATTTTTATGCGGCTTTTTCCTAATGCAAACATTTTTGTATGCAATTTGCCTAATATATAATGTGTTACGGTGGGCTGTTTTCACAAATGTGTTTTCCCTAGCTGGTGCACTTCTTTTTTTTTGTACACATTATGTGTCTAGAGAACTGCACATTCCAGAAAAGCGTGAATTTTGAAGGAGTGCTGTGTTTGGGTTTGCTTATCGTTTGGAAAGCGTGAATTACACAATTTGCCTTTAAATGCAAATTGAATTGAATTTCGCCAGCTTAGCACTGTTGGTAAGAATGCGGTGCTGATAACGTCAATGTTTCAGGTTCGATCCCCATATGGATTGCAGCTGCGTATTCCTGCATTGCATTCCTGCGTATTCCTGCATTGCAGGGGGCTGGACTAAATGACCCTTGGGTCCCTTCCAACCTTACAATTCGATGATTCTCCCCATTGCTAGCTACTTTCCAGAGAAAAGGTCTTCACTTAATGGAAACCCATGTCATTAGTATCCTGTGTTATTTGGCCCTTAGTTACATGGGTTCAGAACTCTGTTACATGGGTTCAGAACCAGGTGGCGCTGTGGTTAAACCACTGAGCCTAGGGCTTGCTGATCAGAAGGTCGGCGGTTCGAATCCCTGTGACGGGGTGAGCTCCCGTTGCTTGGTCCCAGCTCCTGCCAACCTAGCAGTTCGAAAGCACGTCAAAATGCAAGTAGATAAATAGGAACCGCTACAGAGGGAAGGTAAACGGCGTTTCCTTGTGCTGCTCTGGTTTGCCAGAAGCGGCTTTGTCATGCTGGCCACATGACCTGGAAGCTATACGCCGGCTCCCTCGCTCAATAGTGGGAGATGAGTGCGCAACCCCAGAGTCGGTCACGACTGGACCTAATGGTCAGGGGTCCCTTTACCTTTACCTTTACATGGGTTCAGAACTCCCACTCTTTGGCTTGAACAACATTCCTGCATAAGGAAAGTCCCCGAACTCTCACAGAAATGGCTGCACAAGGAACTAACATATGAAATCTATTTCAACAGAAAAGAATGAAGCTCCTTGCAACCCAAGGCCCGAGAGCTATCTCATCCGGCTGCCACACGACTGCTTCCAAAACTCAACAGGCTCCTTCTACTATGATGTTGGCAGGTGCCCATCCAGTGCCTGCTCTGGGGTGTTGGACAACGGCCTCCGCTGCAAAGACATTGCCACTTACTGCTGTGGGGTATCCAGAATGGAGACACGAGAATTAACCTGTTCCGGGTACACACTTCCCATCAAAGTGAATGTGAGGTGCGGCTGTCAGAAGTGCGTTGAAGCCAAGGTGACGGTGCGAGGAAGAGCCGTGGCTTCTGACACGCAAGAGCCCATGAGGTTTGGCCATATATACATGGGGAATAACAGGGTGAGCATGACCGGCTATAAGGGGACCTTCTCCATTCAAGTTCCACCCAACACAGAGAGGCTGGTCCTCACGTTCGTCGACCGCCTTCAGAAGTTTGTGAACACAACCAAGGTGCTGCCTTTCAACAAAAACGGCGGAACCGTCTTCCACGAGATCAAGATGTTAAGGAAGAATCCGCCCATCACGCTGGAGTCGACAGAGACCAGCGTGATACCTCTAGGAGTTATGGAGGGGGACGATCCGATAGCCGAACTGGAAATTCCCCCCAATACGTTCTATAGACAGAACGGAGAACTCTATGCTGGGAAGGTGAAAGCCAGTGTGACCTTCCTGGACCCAAGGAACGTCTCCAGTGCAGCCATAGCACAAAGCGACTTGAACTTTGTAGGCGACGAAGGCGACATGCTCCCTCTGCGGACGTATGGCATGTTTTCCATGGATTTCACGGATGAAACCTCCGCTGAAACCCTCAACGCAGGGAAAGTGAAAGTCCACCTAGACTCTGCTCAGGTGAGGATGCCAGAACACCTGAAGGGAATGAAGCTCTGGTCTCTGAACCCCCAGACAGGCTTATGGGAAGAAGAAGGAGACTTCCAGCTTGACCAGAGAAGGCGCAGCAAGCGAGAAGAACGGACATTTCTGGTAGGCAACATGGAGATAAGGGAAAGGAGGCTTTTCAACCTTGATGTCCCAGAGAGCAGGCGGTGCTATATCAAGGTGCGCACTTACAGAAGCGAAAGGTACCTGCCCAGTGAACAAGTTACGGGGGTGGTGGTTTCCGTTATCAACATGGAGCCCACACCAGGCTACTCGACCAATCCTAGAGCATGGGGCCGTTTTGACAGTGCTGTCACTGGCTCCAATGGAGTTTGCGTGCCCGCTTTCTGCGATGACCAAAACCCAGATGCCTACAGCGCTTACATCATGGCGGGCCTCGGAGGGGAGGAGCTGGAAGCTGTCCCCTCATCTCCAAGGCTTAGTCCTACTGCTGTTGGAGTCCCGCAGCCGTATCTCAATAAGCTGAAGTACAGGCGGACGGACCATGTGGATCGTAACGTGAAGAAGACCGCTTTCAGCATCAGCGTGGCAAAGCCCACTCCGAATGCCGCCGAAGAGAGCAACGGCCCCATATACCCTTACGAGAAACTTCGAGAATGCGAAGTGGCTCCACATAGCGCCGCTCACTTCAGGTTCTACAGAGTAGAGGGAGACAGGTACGACTACAACACAGTTCCTTTCAACGAGGATGATCCCATGAACTGGACAGAAGACTACTTGGCCTGGTGGCCTAAGCCGATGGAATATAGGGCTTGCTACGTCAAGGTGAGGATCAACGGGCCCCTGGAGGTGAATGTGAGGTCTCGCAACATGGGGGGCACGCACCCACGGACAGTTGGCCAGCTGTACGGCATCAGAGATGTACGTAGCATCCGTGACCAAGAGCGACCCAACATTTCAGCAGCATGCCTGGAATTCAAGTGCAGCGGCATGTTGTATGACCAGGAACGTGTTGATCGGACACTAGTGAAAATCATCCCACAAGGGAGCTGCTACCGGGAGAGTGTCAGCAGCACACTTCATGAGTATCTGGTGAACCACCTTCCCGTTGCAGTCAATAACGACTCCAGTCAGTACACCATGTTGGCGCCTCTTGACCCTCTTGGTCACAACTATGGGATCTACACAGTTACAGACCAGGATCCCAGGACAGCCAAGGAGATAGCTCTGGGAAGGTGCTTCGACGGAACATCTGACGGATCCTCGAGAATTATGAAGACCAACGTGGGCATAGCGCTCACTTTCAACTGTCAAGAGAGAGACGCGCAACAGCAAAGCTTGTTCCAGTCCCTGCGCAATGTCCCGAACAGGTACCCGACGAGCCCTCTTAGAGGGAGGGTAGGGGTGAGACGGTCAAGCGAAAGCCGTGTTGGTCAGATTAGGGGGAAAGGCACCCCCTTTGTCAGAGTTCCTCAAAGAACCCAGTAAGAGCTTATAATCCAACGCGATCTAACAGCTCCATGGGGTTCAGAGGGTCCTTGCCAGCGTGCACACACATCAATTCTGGGGACAGCATCACATGGATGATAGTACAATATTTTTTTAAACACTGATTTATGTGGGGAAGCCTCTACCCATATGAAGTTCCTTGAGTCCTTCCAACACCTTTTACTAACATTCAGATCTCATCCTAGGAATGCAATGAAATACGTAACAAGATAAATAGCAAGCACTTGATTAGAACATCTGATAAAACCACATTGGCTGCCCCTGGCTTAAGCAGTAGCACCTCTCAGTGAAGTACTGTCTGAAGAGACCTCTGGGTATAGGACGGTATATAAATTCAATAAATAAATAATAAAAAGAAGAGTGTATGCAGGACCGACCAGGATGCACCAACAAGAAGGCCCTTCTCTCACTGATGTGTTCCGATCCCCCCACCACTTCCTTCCACCTGGATTAAAATTTGCATACCTCTTAAAAGGGAATGAATATTTGCAGGTAAGCTAGCCTCAGCCCATATGCTTCAGCCCAAATTTTGCATCACTGGCAAATCCTTTCTTTGAAATTTTAGAACTTACTGTATTTAATCAACACCAGTACTGCATTTTAAGAGTCTCTGACCAAATGCAACTGAAGAGTTAACACCTAATCTACGTAATTATGGTCTTGTTTTTCAGAAGAATGTTTAAAACTGTAAAAAAATGTTCTCTGCAGGGGTGGAAGAAACTATATCGGATATTTAAAAAAATGTACATAAATTCTTTTTCTGATAAGTGGCTTTGGCAGCCCCAATAACAAATGATAAATAAAAAGGAAGCTATTCCTTCATATTGAATCTACAGTAACTGTAAGACTCTGTAAATGTGAACAATGATATTTATTTCTGTATTTGCTCTGCAACTGTGTGTGCGTTTTCATTCCTGCCATACTGCTCTTGCAAACTTCTTCCCTTGTTTGCAGAACAGAAATGCCAATTATACGTATTCACTCCATTTTCACCCCACACATCCTCCAAGGGAATCAAGGCAGCATCTATGGGCTCTTCCGTGACCCAAGCCCCCCGCCGGTACTTACAACTATCCTGTGAGGGAGGCCAGGAGACAGCAAATGGCTCAAGGTCACCCAGTGAGCTCTGTGGCTTAGTTTGTGATTTCAGCCTAGAATTTCCCCAGTTCTAGTCAAGGAAGCCAGTGCCAGTTAAGCGCAGATTGTGCTTAACTAAATAGAGCACAGGGTCAACTTGGTGGGACGAGTCTGCAGGGATGAGTTTGGCCCACATGTCTTACATTACTTCCCTAAAATAGAAATAGGAAAGCTTATGGATCAAGAGTTAACATGTGTCCCATCACTCTTGTTTTGTAGCCTGAAGCAAGAATTGCTGGGCCCATGCTATACCTAGCTAGCCTAGGGAACATGTAGGTCAGCTGATTGACTCTTCCTGTAAGTCAGTAGCCCTTCATAGGAAAAAGGTTCCTCTACAACAGGAAGTGGGGGGAACCTTCAGTTGTTGAACTACAACTCCAATCCATGCCGGCCAGCACAGCAAATGGCCAAAGAGAATGGGAATTGTAGTTTAGTAAACAACTAGAGGGTCACATATGCCCCAAACCTGTTCTATGAAATCAGTAGTCAACATTATGCCCATTTGTGAGAAAAAATAAGTGGGTTTAAATAGAAACAGCAATCACTTCTGTAGTTGGGAGGAGTTTCTGGTCACTTCCATGCAGGGGTACCAACTTGAATAAAATGTCGAGGGCCCCCAGGTAAGCCCTGCCCCACATAATTGATCACAAAACACAGCATGCACACACCATTTGAAAGACAATGCCTGTGAACTTGGTGGAGCCTGGCCTCCTCAAATATTTTATGGGGGCCCTTAAGGAACCTCGGCCCCTATGAGTTGGCTCCAATGCTTCCAAACAATCTGTTTATCCAACGCTTCATTCTGATGTGTTTGCTGGGAGGTTAGATGATGTTTTGTTAAGCAAGTGTTACCTCTCCGGTGCGTTATACTATCAGTTTCTTTATCACAAAAGTCTATTTAGGGGGGCAGTTTTGTCATTCATGAGTGCCAGATAAACTTTAATTGCACCACCTGAATTTGAGGTATATGGCTGACTCCCAGCCCAAAAATAGCAACTTCATTAGCAAAGGCTGCCTGCTGCTATTATTCTGAATTTCTGCTGTGGATTGCTTGAGTTTAATCTAACAGCATCCTTTAGATACTGTTTTTACTCCAACTGAAGGAGTAATGTTGGCTGACCATGTATGTTAGGCTCAGAAGCACAGAGTGCCACCTGTTGGCTTACTGGTGCTACAGCACCACCAAGAATGTTCGAACCAACAGTAAAAAAAACAACACCATCATGACAAGTGGACTGTGTGTGGAGAGAGCACTTATGTACTGCAAGAGGTTATAGCACTGCACAGTGCATAGAATGCAGGCACACTGAGTTGTGTCCAATGCTGTGAGTCAATTTCCACTCATGCAATTGGACTCCCTCTGGCTCTGCATCCCCCCACCCCTTCAAGATGCCCCCACATGTGCTGCCAACAGTCCCCCGCCCTTTACAACAGGTTTTCAGGGTTGCAGAAAGATTTCTCTTAGCCCAAGACCCTGAGGAGCTACTGCCCCAAAGCAACACTTTATTCCTCACTCTTATAGGGAAAAGTAAATGGATATACTCTCAAATACCACCCTTGCTAACACAAAGCTTGTTCCCCGTTATTGGTGAGGAAGCCAGTGTTTGAAGAAAAACAAAACAAAACACAAAGCTGACTTGTTTCTTCTTGATTATCCTTGCATGTGAAAAATGCAGAGGACTTGTTTTTACACGGACATTCTTATGCTAATCAGAGTATAGGTCACAGACACTATAAGAGTGACAGAAGACCACATCATTCAGAAAAACTTATGTAAAAAATAATTTATCATTCAATATTGCAGTAAGCATACCATTGTTATCTAAGGTAACTTTACAAACCTGCACTTTGGAGTACAAGGATTAATGTACTGTTAACCTAAAGCCAGAGAAAGGATGCCCATATAAATCCCTCTCGCAGAGCTGAAAAGATTATTTCAAGGCTACAGATACTGGGGATGAACACACTGTTCAGGGTAGCCGGAATGAAAACCATTTGGGAGACCCATAGCCAAACTCCACCGCCTCTTGACATCTTCCTGCTCCTTCCATCCCTGTTTCAATTGATGGCTGCGCAGGGAGACATCAAGACTCAATTTCTGATGCAGAGATGAAATGGCACGGAGATGTCTCCAACCCTGCCAGCATAAACAAACACCTGGTTGATTCTGACAGTGTACCAGGCCTTCATTGCTATGTATTATGAGCATGCAACACTGTTCCTTGCCGACTCCTTTTCACTGGGGCTAGCTTGAGTGTTTGGAACCTGCACGACCCGGGAGTCATTTTGGAATTTTGCTGGAACCAAGGATGTAAGTATCCATTGTAGAAATCAGCGGCTGTCAGCTTCTTCTTAAGCACCACAGCTTTAACTCCAACCCAGCCTTCCTGGAGGGGAAAAGAACAAGGTGAAACTAAGTCTTGGAGAGGTCTCAGCACATCCTGCAAGTCCTGAAGTCACACAGCAAAAACATGGGGTTTTATCCAACTGACTTACACACTCAAGAATAGACACATTAAAATCAGTGGACCTAAGTAAAGTTATGCCCATTAATTACAAGACATTTACTCTGAGAAGGACAAACACTGGATAAAATCCATGAAATTCAGTATCCTGACAGTTCTCAACCATGTTTAAAAACCCAAGTTACTGTAATGCAATAGGAAGGAGGGATGGATTTAGGAAACGCTTGCGCACTCTGCATAGTTTGATTCTCCAAGCCATTGAGAGTGGCAAAAGCAAGCAACTTCAACACAAATTTGATTTGCAAACCGTTCCCCTTAGTGCAGCTGCCTGTGAACAGTCTAGTTATAGCCATCTGAGGAAAGAAAAGTGAAACACCACATACATACAAACATACCTTGCAACAGATCACCAGTGTCTGCAACTGCTTATGATAGAACACTGATCCTGGGACGTTTCCGTTTTCAGCTGCTAACCTATCTGAACACAAAACACATGTTCTAGACTTCGTTTTCCCGCAACAGGCTGTTGTGGAGTTGTGCATGCCCGATGTATCATCAGCCACATAGAACCAGCCCAAATGAAATTATCTTGCAATGTTTACAAGTGTTGCTCAAGCTCAAGTTTTAGTAAACTTCCAAGGGAAGCTTGCATAACTTGCAGGAAGCCACTCCATAGGATTTACACTCCCCAGGTCATCCATATTTGTCATGGAGGCCAACCCAAACAGGGTTCTCTTGGCTGGTCTTAGTTGTCATGGTAAGAAATCATTGCCTCTATTTAACCCTGCCTCTGCAGGTTGGTTTCTGTTGATTATAAAAGGTTTTAGAGATCAAAGGCATTTATGGCCAGAAGGTAAGATGACACCAAGCTAAAAGGCCACACAGCAATTTGAAACACTCGCAGCAAAGGCAAGGAATGATATATAACTTCTGTTTCACAGAAGTGCCTCCAGTGTTATGTTTAACTACCTATTGTGGCATAGCTAACAACCAAAATTGCTGAGATGTATGTACATACCATTATGATCATGTAATGTCTCCACTTCCACGAAATCCAAGAGTTTTACAGTAGTACCCATCCAGAGTGTTTGCAGGGGCATCTGAAAAAGGTACAGTAAGGTATCTTAGCCACAGATTTTCACACTCAGCTAAATGAATCCAGAGTTGTCAAACTGTTTTCATGTTCAGTCAGCAATACAAACACAAATTTAGGGCTAGTTTCCACTTTTTTCTGATGTGTATTAGCAGAAGCATTTCAAATACAAGACTAGGTCAGATGCAAACTAGTTTCCCCAAAGTGTATGAAATTTGAGTGCATTTTAGATTTAAAACAACTTTTAAAAATCAAGGTCAGCCTTCACCTGCAAGCCCTGTAGCTTTGTTGGAAATAAGGCATGCAGTTTAAATCTTTGGTAAGCAGGACTTCAAAGGAATCTGAGCAACAAAAAGCTAATATGTAACTGTGGGTGAACAAGTTGCTCATTTGAAGCTACAGCGAAGTAAAAAGTAAAAAATCCACTAGCATCACCACCCGCTGGCTTTTTTAATTTTAATTTTGCAATCCCAGAACAGCTGGTAAGTGGTGGTGTTAACCCATTTCCTCCAAAGCTGAAGACTAAGAGGTGGGAGAAATTCTCTTCCAAATCAGCATTATATATAATTGACAGACAGGCTATTGAAATTATTTTGTAGCCTAGGATTTTAGTGAACCTCTTTACAACACTGGCATTACCATTGCTCCCAAGGCACGATGCATCCTCAGTATCTGCTCAGAAGTTTGTTCTTCCCACTGGATGCAGCTCATTGCAATGCTGGCTTTAGGAGCTTTAAGATAACAAAACAAAAATTAATGGGTGCACTCTGAGTCAAGTTCATGGAGCCAAAGGCTACCAACAGCTTCTAACCATGATGGCTATGCCTCTACAGTTGGAGGCAGGAAGCTTCTGAATGCCAGTTGCTGGAAACTGCAAAAGGGGAGAAGGTTCTTGTGCTCAAGAGAGAACAGTGGCCTGATCCAACTGGCTTGTCTTACATTTTTAACCCCTACAGTTCAAATGATTGCACCACCAGTATTCTTTCACTGCAGTGCATTGTGGTTCCCCCGGCTTCACTTCTTTACTTACAAATTGAGGGTTTTTTTCCACAGTCTGGCAATTCAACACCCTCCTCTCTCAATGCTGTTGCCCCAAGGTGGAATGGCAATGGGAAAAACTCTGGCCTGGCCTATGGGCCTAATGAGACCGGGCAGGGATCCTACTGTGGCCAGGCCATTTTACCTATGCCATGCTCACCTGCCTCACATCTGACATGTGTGGCAGGTAAAAATGCAGCTGCACACCAAATTGCTCTTTGGCAAAAAGACCTTGCTGACAGCTGCCCCCTTTGAAGGTGTGTTGTCAGTGCCAGTCAGCTGATCGGCACTGACTGCGTGCCTCTTTAAGGTTGTCAACTGATGTCAAAGTGGCCTGCGGGGAAGTCATGATCCATTTCTTCTGGGCTATCAGAAAGACCAGCTGCCATTCCTGAACTGTGAAAAACTGTAGGCTTGATCTCAATGTGCTCACAAGAACAAACACAAAACATCGGGTACATACCAAAAGTTACTCCTTCCTTTGGTTGCTCAGTCTTGTTTCTTAAACTTTCAGGTAGGTTTTGCAGAACAGCAATGAGCTGAAAGGGGGGTGGGGGGAAACCCAAACATAAACCACACAGAATAAAAACAATGTTTTGACTACAATAATAGTGTTATTTATATTCTGAACTCAGGAAAGTGAGTTTCTCAATGTTCAACTTGTTGCCTCTTAGAAAATGGATGCTTCAACTGACCTGGTTTCCATAACTTGGAATTTCTAAGCATCTCATAAGTTTTCAACTGTTTTAGAGATGCAACGGGGGGGGGGGGGGAAGCAGTGTTAACTTACCATGCTAGCACCTAGTTTGGATAACATGGATTCCAACTCTTTTGCTGAACAACAGGGAGGCACATTGAATGTTTCCTGCTTGATAATTGGACCTACATCAAACCTAGGAACACAACACACAGCTTTAAGGAACACAGGAAGCTGTCACTGGTCCACCTAGCTGAATACTACTATACCAGTGTTTCTCAAACTTGAGTCTCCAGCTGCTGTTGGACTACAATTCCTGCTCATAGCTAACAGGACCAGTGATTATGGGATTATGGGAGTTGTAGTCCAACAACAGCTGGAGACCCAAGTTTGAAAAAACAGTGCTCTACACTGATCATCAGAGGCTCTCTAGGATTTCAGGCAGAAGTTTCTCTCAACCCAACCTGCGGAGGTCAGGGATCAAACCTGGGACCTTCTGCATGCAAAACAGATGCTCTACCACTGAACGAAAGCCCTTCCCTCTAAGCTTCCCCATTGAAGTGTTTTGCCAACACCCTCAGCAATTTTCAAGTAATCTGTGGGGATGAAGATTTGGAAACCACTGCCTTAATAGTACTGTAACACAAAGCAATTTAAGACACTGAGAAGATTACCCAGCACTATGGATGGACTGAACAACTAATTCCATCCCATTTCATGCATTTTCTATATACTTCTTACATAAAATTAATCTACCAGTTAACTGTACATTGTATACACATCTTTTGCATAGAAATACATTCTTGGGTGCATTTTTAGTGCACTGAAAATGCATTGCAAAATCTGGAGACGTGACTGGGAACTGTGTTTGGGTCCACAAGCAAATCTGGGAGCACTTGATCATGTCAGCCTGCTGAGAGATGCTGATCAAACAGATTCTTCCCCCATCTCTATTTGGCACCCATGAAACTATGAGTTCCTAAAAAGGACATGTTTGCACCAACATTCTGCTGAATCAAATAGCTATTGTACCTCTTAGGCTTGATTTGCATAATTGTCACCCCAGTAACTGTATCTCCATGGAGCACTGTGTGGATTATTGGTGCTGGGCCTCGCCACCTCGGAAGACAGCTGGGATGGACATTCAGCACACCACTGAATCAGAACATTTGGAAGTTAGAATAGGACCAGTAATTCTGTAACATATATAAGCAAATAGTAAGCATTTTGAGAACTCATTTTAAAAAGTGCAACTTAGCATTTACTGTAACTGCCCAAAGATATGAAAATATAATGTGAAAACTTAGTATTACATTACTATGCATACAGTAAAAAGGTGTTCTCCCATTTTTGTCTTTTGCCATAACCAGTAAACTGGCCCACTGATAAACAGTGTAAAACATGATCAAGAAAAGTGAAGGATTAAAAAAAAGAAAATGAGGAAGCACATAACCAGCCTTTAAGTAACATTAAAACTGGCTAATTGGAATTTGCAGGTTGAGATGTAAATGCTTTTGATAGGTTGACAGATAGAGTAAGGAACATCCACACACCCAGACCTATCAGCTAACTTCTCTCTCTTGTTGTTGTTTAGAACTTGTCTTGTGAGATCTTTTGATGGAAGGGCGGTATATAAATATTAAATATTATTATTAATAATAGACTGATATGTCTTAGATTGCATTCTGTTTATAAATTCCTCCTCAAGAAGAGAGGTCATCTTTAACTAGCCTCTGAGAGAACAAAGGAATAAGCATGGCTACCTTGTTCTTCTTTAGACTAGTTACCGGTAGTTGAACTAGAACGAGAAACCTTTTCTATCCAAGTTATGCATTTCCTACAATAAACAACTTTATCATTTTCTTACATACAAGCATGCCTGTGTGCTTACAACAGGCAAAGTCTACTCTCTAACCAAGATTCACCAGCCAAATGCTGCTGACTTTGCATGCAAAAGGGTTTCAACAGGAAATTAACAGAGTTTCCCCAATAGGTTCCCCATTGCATGTACAAAGAATTGTGGTCAGAGTGCCACTCTGCATCAATTTATGGTGAAAGTCCTACATATTTTGCATTGGAAGTTAAATCAATTTAATTTTTGACCGACAGTGCCTGTAAAGCAACCCTTATTGTACCCCCTTGGACAATAATGCATTTGAGAAGGCATTTGTTATTAGTGTCTTCAAGCACTAAAATCCTGCACATAGTTACGGGAAAATACTAGTCTGATTAAGAAGTACAGCCTTTCACATATTATCCTGCTCCAACCACTTTCCTTTAACACACAGCCCAGATTGCAATATAAACAAACTACTCAACACATTCACAGCCTTACTATGGAAACTTCAGGATGAGGTCCTCACTGAGCAGGCGCCCAAATGATGCCACCACACCGACATCAAAGTGGTCACACAGACCTACATCTGGCCAGAGGTGGATGGGGAGCTTAAGTTGCTCTGCACAGCTCTTGACAGGGAGACCCTTGGGCAGCTGGGAATGAAGCGTTACCACCTCCAGGCGGTCCACAAGAAGACCTGACTTGGCCTCTCTGCCACAGGACATAAAAGAGAAACATGGAGGACGCTGTTTGAGAACAGTGCCAAGCTGCTACCACCCCAGTAAATGCCCTCCCCCAAGAAGCTCCTTTTCCCCACATGCGCTCTCTATCATTCTTATCTCTCCAATGCCTTCTGCACAACCTTGGGGCAGTGAGGGAATCCCCCTCCATCCTCAAGTCACTCCTCTTTACACTGGCTTTTGACACCTGATATATACATACCCACACAGTACTATAATTAACCAACAGAACAGTATTTTGTAATTTATGTTGCAAAACATTTTGTCTCTCGCCTTAATCAGCTTGCTTTGATTAAAATTAAATGATGCTGTTTCCAAGGTGGCACATAGGGATCTTTGAGGATGGAATGCTTGGAAGGCCCATATGGACACACCCTATTCTTTTGATTACATCCGTTTTAAACTGGTCTTAATATTTAAAATGCTGCAACTCACGCTGGGACATTGTGCTGAAGGGCAGTTAAGAAACGAAAAGTAACAATAATAAAACCAGTAATAGCAGCGTGGTAGATAGTTGATGGGGAATAGCATTCTCAAAATGCAGTTGCTGCTGCTGCTGCTACTGTCACTACAGGGTTAGATGGATAAATAGCCACAGTGAGCTCCTGTTCTTGGAGCTTCTCTTATCCCTTTCACTCGATGCCCTTTCCCACAAACCATAACCTTTGTCCCGGCTCCCGAAAGCTTCCCCCCCTTCCCTCCTCCGCCCTAGAGACCCACCGGGCAGCCTGGAGCGCTAGGAGGGTCTCCGCCGCGAAGCCGTCGGTCCCAAAAAACAGGACCCGCCAGGGCGGCTTTTCCCGCCTCGGAGCCTCCGCGGCTCCCGAAGCATAGCCCCGCCCCAGGCTCCACCGGCCCCGCCAGGCCCGCAAAATCCGGCCCCTCATGGCCCCTCCGCCGGCACCCCCCACAGGCCGCCACCGCCTCCCACCCCGCCTACGCGCTCCAGCGTCGCGGCGCGAATGACGTAGTAGCCCCGCGCGACACTCCACTTGCGCATCTGTGGGCGGGGCAACAACTGCTCGGGTCCAAACTTGGCTCGTCGCGTGGCCTTGTGGGATTGCTGGGCGGTGTTAATCCAGGTAACCGCAGCAACAAGGGGCAAGCCGTATCCATGGCAACTGTTCGGGGCCTACCTCGAGCCCGTCCACTTGTTGCCACAGTCCCTGCTACTCACAGCAGCAGCAGGAGGAGGAGGAGGAGGAGGAGGAGGGTTGTCTTGTTCTCCCCTGTGCTCTCTGAAGAGCTGCGTTGCAAGCAGGAGTTCAGGCAGAAACTATAAGGGAAAACCTAAACAAGAAAATAATCATAACACTCAGCAGCCCCCTATGTCGCAACATGAGATTTCGTAAGACCATGAAAATGGAAGAAAACGTAGTTGAAAGGACAGTATATAGGAAACCATGGAAAGAGTGGAAGGGAAGTAAAAGTAAAAGACACATAGGATCTGAATAGCTTGAAGGAATATAGATATTATTCGTCGATTGCATGAAGCATATCTTACTGCACTGTGGGCAGTAGGAGCAAGCAAGGGACCAACTGATCAAACCCCTACTGGCAAATCTGCCGGGAAAATCTGAAGCCTCCCATATTAAATATCTCTTGGACGACAGGTCTAATGATATTACACTGGCCGTGGCAAAGTTTCTCTCGGAAGCTAAAAGTAACAAGTATCATCATGCTTGAGACAAAACAAAATGACCCCCTCGGTTTATCTTGTAGTTGGCTGTCTTAACTGTATTTTGTTCTAGTTACAGGTGGGTAGCCGTGTTGGTCTGAGTCGAAGCAAAATTAAAAAATTAAAAAAATTAAGGTGCTACTGAAGGAATTTTTTTATTTTGTATTTTGTTCGGAATTGTTCGATGGGTCTTTGGACAGCAGTAAAGATTTTATTTATTTTATTATTGCCTGTTCATGTTTTATATTTTTTGCAGTCATTTCTCTTACCATTTAATACATATCTTTCTAATGTCAGAAAGACATTCCAGCTAATTATTTAGGAGTGTTAATAAGTTAAAATAGGCAGCATTAAAGGAGAAACATAGAACATCATGGAGGGAGGGGTGGGAAGTCAATGGATTAATTAAATGTATTGTGGATGGTAAAGTATGTAAAATTTTGAAAACAAAATAAACAAATCCTTTAAAAATAAATAAAGCAGCCACAATTATAACATGTTGCTGTATAACATTGTCAGTTCAAACCTATAGTTTTAAAGAATTGTTTCTAAGAGAATGCGTTTGTTTTACACTGAAGTGTTCAAAGGGGGTTTGGGTTTGTTTTTTTTTGCCAGTTTTAACAAAAAATTATTAAGGAAAGCCAGCTTTAGGGACAACTTCACCACCACTGTCAGAGGCTGCAGGGCAAGCGGGGCAACAGCAGGGGTCCCAATTCAGGAGCTTCTGTCACCTAAGGCCTCACCCTGCATGGGCATATTTTACAAATAAAGTAAATAAAAAATACTTAACTAACTGACCAATTGTGCCCCCCCCCCAATAAATCCTGGCTACACCCATGTCATCCTATCTTAATGGTTGGGCTGGCCATCTATTTTGGCTTGCAGGAAACATCAGTTATTCTCTAACCAGGCAGGCATCTGAGGTCAAAGACACTGGAGACACAAGGTAACATCTGCAAGAACTAATAAACAACCTGAAATATACTACATCCCAGATTGCAGTTTGTTCCTACATATATCAAGGGCGAAACTCACCTTTGCAACTATGTTCCTGGTGAGTAATTTTTCAGGCAAGAATACGCAGGCCTTTGCTTGCAGTAAACTTTGCCTAGGCTGGTATTTAGAAAAGGCACTAGGGAGCGTGCCAAGCAAGGCCAGTCAAGGGTGTAGGAAGAGGGGATGTGGGCTGAGTGAGGGTCCCAGGGACCAGATAGAGGCCCAGACCTGAGGTTTCCCACCCCTGATTTAGAACAGTATAACACTTTCTCTCAAAAAGTTCTCAAAGTGGTTTAGAGTGTGAAACAGGGCAACAATTGAAATGGGTAGTCAACTCAGTGCCCTCCAGATGTGTTGAGCTACAACTCCCATATTTCTTTAACATTGCCAATTCTAGCTGATGGGAGTTGTAGTCTGCAGCATCTGGAGAGTACTACATTTACTACATCTGGCTTACCTTAAAACCTCTGAATTCTAATGGTTCCATTACAGCAGCTCTCCTGAACTTTGTATCCTTCTAGAATTCAAAACATTCAGCATTGGGACACCAGTGGTCCATCTAGCCTTGTCTTTCCTCTGCCAACAATAAGGGCTCACCCACACTTACTTTTTGCCGTGCTTAAAAAATCCACGTCCAAGCCATAGGTGTAGCCAGGATTTTTGTCAGGGGGAAAGGAGCTTTCTTTAGGTAATCAAAGTTGTCCACCTTGCCCACCCACCCCCAGCTACATCCATGGGTACAGGGGATGGGGAGGAAAGAGGGAAGAAAGGAAGCGACAAGCAGCCTTTCATGTGAACAACTCCAAATCCTTACCTAGTTTGTAGTGAGGCATCACTTATTTTTATTTTGGGACTGCTCTTTTATGCAAGCATGGTAGATCACAAAAGGTGTATGTGCACATGCAAACAAATACCCAAGTATCTCAGCTTTCCTGGCTTGGAGCAATACATACACACACATGGTGGCTGTTTTGTGCAAATCTGGTAGATTGAGAAAGTTGTATTTTTTAAAAAATGGTGTGTGTTTACAGGTAAACGTATACCAGTGTGCAATGCCAGCCCACCTATGAATTGGCATGAAATAGCTGCCTCATGGGTTCCTCCTGCCATTTCCCCACCTCTGCCAGAGAAGCAGTGCTAGTATAGGTGCTGATTTCCTACCAATTTCTTGCAAGATCTTGCAAGATCTCATCAGAGTCTTGCAAGAGCAAAAGGAGAGCAAAGGATCTCATGAGATTTGGGTGAGATCTTGCAAGCTCCTTCAGGGAATCAGCGCCAATGCCAGCGCCACTTCTCCACAAGTGGCAGAGCTGGTGGTAAAGTTGCAGTGCCACACCGGCAGGTGGTGTACCACCTCTGACCTCAGGATTCCAGAACTTACAGCTGTCAGTTCTAAGGGAAGGCAGGTAAGGACCCACAGCCCAGGTGGGGCTCGCTAGCTTGGGGAGGAGGTGTGTGATTCCTTAGCTGGAATAGACTCAGGACAGGTGAGGGTCACATGCCTCATGAAGCCCAGAATATATAAAAGGAAAGCTGCCCTGGCCAGGCCAGCGTCCATTGACACCATTGTCCATTTAGTCCATTGACTAAAATGTATCCTCCAGTATACCTGAAGGAGCATCTCCACCTCCATCATTCTGCCCTGGCACTGAGGTCCAGTGCCGAGGGCCTTCTGGTGGTTCCCTTGCTGCGAGAATCCAAGTTACAGGGAACCAGGCACAGGGCCTTCTCGGTAGTGGCACCCGCCCTGTGGAACACCCACCAGATGTCAAAGAGAAAAACAACTACCAGACTTTTACAGGAGGACATCTGAAAGCAGCCCTGTTTAGGGAAGCTTTTAATGTTTAATAAAGTATTGTATTTTAATACTTCTGTTGGAAGCCGCCCAGAGTGGCTTGGGAAACCCCAGCCAGATGGGCGGGGAATAAATAATAAATTATTATTATTATGCATTGTTCATTACCGCTAGCTGAAGGACTTTGTGCTGTAAAGATAAGTGCAACTATTATCCACAGTGAGAGAAAGATAATACACCAGTCTGCTTCCCTCCAAATTTATGCAATGGTTTCATTTCATGATGGCAGAAAAGTAATTTCCTTTCCCCAGAGGAAAAAAAATCCACTGTGGACTCTTTTAAGTGAGCATTGTAACAAGTCAATAAATGATGAAGCCCAGCTTTTGGCTTGGGGATGAGTTTATTCACCTTTGGTTTGGAGCTGTGGGTGTAGACAGCTCAGGGACTTTACAAATTCCTCTCTTCTGTGCTTAGTTCCATCGGTCCTCAGCTATAGCACAGGAGAATGAATGAGTGTGTGTGAGTAACCACAGCCTTTGCAATCAAAGAGTCAGTGCTGTGTTTCTCACAACCAACCCCAGTCACTGAACAGCTCAGAAGGGCAGCATCTTCAGAAAGCTGATTCAACATAACACTATCTTCCCGTTGATTCCTCCAAGCACAAAGGGGAGACTTTCTGGTAAGAATTCTTAAACATTTAGAAAGCGGAATGGGATGAAACCAAGAAGGGGTGTTAGGGTGGGAGGGTGGTAGTTGGTTTCTAAGAGGAGAACACTATTATTTCTGTATGTTATGGTTATGGTTATTTCTAGTTGCTTAATATACTTTTGAATTGTTATTCATTTGATATGTTGTGAGCAACTTAGGGGGATAATTTTCTGGGAAAGTGGCATCCAAATGAACAGATGGTGATGATGATAACTAGAGCTCAGATTTGCAATTTGGGCCCCCAATTCCCAGATGTCAAAGAGATCACTCTGACTCCTCATTTCTGTCCAGAGTTCCTTGAAATGTTCTTAAGCTTTAGAATGGGGGGGGGAGAGGTAGTGCCCTCCAGATGTTGGTGGACTCCAACTCCCACATCCCTGACCACTGGTTGTGCTGGCTGCAGTTGATGGGAGTTGTAGTCCAACAACATCCGGAGGGCACATCCCTCTTTGGCCCTGTTTTGCATCCTCCTTGAGTGTCTTTGCCCAGTTGGACTGTGTCTTTGTACTGGAGAGTGCCTCTTGCTTGCCTGAATGGAGGACAGAGAGGGGTGTGGTGAGTGAATGTAAAAACTAGCCCCCCAAAAAGTAAAATTTACATTGGTTGCCTACCCACCTTTGCTTCTGCCCCCACCCACCATAGGCATGTGGACCCCAGAAGGCTGGCCAGAAGGGAATGTGGCTCTCAGGCTGAGGACGGCTCCCTTTCCTGATCTAACTTTTTGGTGTGCTCCTCTTCTTTTGCACTTAAGTCTCCCTGATCGAGAAAGGCATTCTGAAAACCCACACCATATATTTTAAGTACATTGTTTCCCCCTATGAATCCTGGGACTGGTAGCTCCAGTAGTTCTTTAAGGGTGCTGAGAACTGTGGCTCTGTGAGGAGTAAACTACAGTTCCCAGGATTTTTGTGGTGGGCAGGGTAAGCCATGACTGTTAAAGTGGTATATATGCTGTGGTTGTCACTACACAGGCATATAGAGCCATGCACAGTTTATAACACTCTTTTCTGTCTCTATAACAGCAATAGCCTCATTTGACCATGAAATGTGAACTTTGACCTGCTATGAGATTAAATCCAGGGGAATGTAGCAAGAGGGAAAGTGATAAAGGAGGTCACTAACCGCAAGGATGTGTGTTCTTTGCCCTGGGTAGAAACTCCTTGATAGTGATGACTCAGAGCTAGTGGGTTAGCAGCCAATTGTAGCTTTCTATGTTTGTGGCTCAGCTTGAGAGGCAGTGATGCTTCTGAATACCAGTTGCTGGAAACCACAGAATGGGAGAGTGGTCTTGTGCTCAGGTCCTGCCTGCTGGTTTCTCACAAGCATCTGGCTGGCCACTATGAGAACAAGATGCTGAACTGGATGGGCCATTGGCCTGACCCATCCCATTCTTATACTAAACATCTTTAAAATGAACCTGTGTCAGAAATGTTGCTGTGGATGGGAGGATTGCAGATTTTAAAAACTTAGTGGCTGGAGTGCTCTGTGAAAATTTGATTGTGTACCCAGAGGTGTATGTAGCAGCCTCCGCCAGTGCCTAGGGTAGACCCAAGTTGTTGAACACTACAGACCCCCATGCCACCCAAAAGACCCCCATGGTGACCTATGGCCCCCTGGTGTGGACCGCCCCCTCCCCCCAGCTACTGTGTATACCTGTGTGTAGTGTAGTGGAATGGAATAGAAACATGTTTTCCTCTTCAAATTTCATGGGCTTTGCTGCAATTGGATCCTGTCTCTTGTGATGCTGTCCATTCTCAGAATATCAACAATCTGTACGCATATTCCCCACCCCCCACCCCTTGTCCAGGTTCTGTTTGAAGATCCTTTGAAAGAAGACCAGAAGACCACAAGAGTTTCTGTGCCATCATGAACACTTTCTGGGCAGTCCTCTGTTTTGTGGTGTATGGTAAGTGTAAGGGTGATAGAAACTAGGAGAGGATATATTTCTTAGGTATCATCCTTCCTTACTCACGTTTGTGAGTTCAGCAGAGTACAAGGAAGCAAAAATAAGGAAGCTGTTGATAAGCTAGCTTTCGCCTTTTAATTTAAGTAATCCAAGATGCTTTACTGCAGGCTGGATTTCCTGGTATTTCCCCCTTAAAACAAAAAAACAAGCAGAACAGTTTTCTTAGAAGTAAAGATAGGTTTACTCACTCAGTTTCACAGTAGCAGTCTTGAGGCAGGCTTAAAATGTAGTTGCAGACCTATATTATAGTTTTGATTAGGATTGGAGTCTGAGCTGCAACTCAGATTCAGCATGTGCCCTACATCCAGGAGCGTAAAGGAATAGGTGCATCCCCTTGACCAGTTTGGTTGCTCCTCCACATGCAGCTGCTGGGTGACCTTGGGCTAGTCACACTTCTCTGAAGTCTCTCAGCCTCACTCACTTCACAGAGTGTTTGTTGTGGGGAAGGAAGGGAAAGGAGATTGTTAGCCGCTTTGAGACTCCTTCAGGTAGTGATAAAGCGGGATATCAAATCCAAACTCTTCTTCTTCTTCTGAACCTTTTCCAACTCTACAATATCCTTTTGAGATGAGGCAACCAGAACTGTACACAGCATTCAAAATGTGGTCGCAACATTGATTTGTGTAAAGGCCTTATGATACTAGCAGTTTTATTTTCAATTCCTTTCCTAATGAACCATCGCATGCATTTTTCACAGCTGCCACACAATGGGTCCAAAATATCTGGAGAGGACCAGGTGGGCGTTGGCTGTTCTAGTTCCCCTAAGTGTAGACATGGGGGAATCTTTAGTCTAAAATTGCCTTTCTTTGGCTCTTCTCTGTTTGGCCTGCAGGGTTAGGGGATGGACAATAGCTCAGACTTAGACAGGGCCGGATTTAGGTTTGATGAGGCCCAAAGCTACTGAAGGTAATGGGGCCCTTTATATTTCCAGCTGTCCTTTGTCAACAACAAATTGTCGCTGTTTTTTTTGTGTTGAATATATGCTATATGGTAATTTATGGACCTAATAAGTACCTAAAGCCATTTGCACATAACAAAATATCTATTTTATCAAAGTAATTGTTGAACTGAAATACAATTAAGAAGTATATTAATAGTGAAAATTTTTTGGGGGGGGCCAAGAGAGTGGGGCCCTAAGCTATAGCTTGTTTAGCTTATATGTAAATCCAGCACTGGTCTTACAGCAAGTGATCTGTTATCTATTTGTGATAAAATAGATGCCTTACACAGCACTTGAAGATAAATCTTTACTCATATTCTCGTGTCTGTGTGTCTGCATGCAATGTTTCTCTCCCTTGAGTCCAAGAGAGGGTTTAGTCCTTTTGCTTTCAAAACTTCTCCACAGCAGTGCATAAATTATTAATCCAAACCTTGCCTTTTCTCAGAAACTCCTCCAGACAATGTCTACTTGAAGTCACCCCACTCAACATTCTCAGTCAAAAAACCAACTAACGGAATAGCCAACCAACTGCCAACTGCCAACTGCCTCCTCCTTTCCTCAACACCATTTATTATAAGTGTACAATACAAATAGAGTAAAAATACTAACATGATCTGCCCCTGTCGCATCCCAGCCTGGTCCGATATCCTGTATTGAGATTAAAGAATGTCATGTGAGACAGCTAGGAAAGGCACTTCCATTTCAGGATCTGGAGAGCCGCTCCCAAGTTGAAACAGTCCAGGCCAGTGAACGAAACAATTGTCAGAGTGCTCCACAGATGCAACAACCTGGGAAATTATGAACTGTCCAATACATTAACCAGTATTAAAACTCATTCATGGGTTGTGTGTCCAATGTAGCACCAAATTTAGGTCACTTAGTGGTATACGGTAAGCCCGCAACTTAGGCAGGGGTTACGTTCCAGAGATTGCGCCTGAAGCTAAAATTCTGTATAGTTAAAACACATCTGGTTCAGTGGCGGGTGGGATTGTCCAATTCATCCCCCGCCACTCCCTTTCTGTTTTATAAATTTTGTGCCATGCATGTAAAGCTGAATGAGCACAAGTGAAATGTGTGTAAGTTCTGGGCTTACTGTAGTTGCTCCGTTGATCTACTGTTTTGCACCAGTGGAACATCGTTGCCCCAGCAGGTTGCTGGCTGGTCACCTTGTTGCACAGTAGAACACACAATCTGTTGTGCAGCAAGTTTCCATTAGCACAGCTGCTGTGTTGGATTCCTCTGCTGCATGACATATCTGTCCACTAGCACGAAAGCCCTGGCGCTAGCGGACAGAGAATGTTGGGCACAACGCCATGTCACGATGGGCTGGTTCTGGTTACATTCCCATAACCTGGTACCTTCCAGAGGCTTTGGATTCCAGGTCCCATCATCCCCAGCCAGCAGGGCCAATGGTCAGAGGTAACAGGAGCCGCAGTCCAAATAATGTGGGGGACACTGGGTTGGGAGGTAGCTGAGTTACATTGTTGTTTAAAGCTTAAATACAGAACTAAGGGACAGCGTTTGATAGTCATTACAGCCCAGGGTTAAAGCTATGATTGGAAACTCATTTTGTGCTGTTCTCTCACCCAGCAGTGAACACAGACCTGAGTGGACACTCTGCCCTGGCCATGTCTAGCCCTCATGATTTAACAGAGAACAGCGGCAAGCCTGAAACAGAAGAGATGCCTTCAGCGATGCTGCAGGAGCTGCTGTGGTTTTTTCGGAGGGAAGAATGTGAGTCCTCACAAGGATAGACTTGTTTGCAGAATTGTCACTGATTAGTGTTGCAGGCCCTAGGGCAGTTCCCACATTACACATTCTGGGCTTGCCGATCAGGGGGTCGGCGGTTCGAATCCCCGCGACGGGGTGAGCTCCCGTTGCTTGGTCCCTGCTCCTGCCAACCTAGCAGTTCGAAAGCACGTCAAAGTGCAAGTAGATAAATAGGTACCGCTACAGCGGGAAGGTAAACAGTGTTTCCATGCGCTGCTCTGGTTTGCCAGAAGTGGCTTTGTCATGCTGGCCACACGACCTGGAAGCTGTACGCCAGCTCCCTTGGCCAATAACGTGAGATGAGCGCCGCAACCCCAGAGTCGGTCACGACTGGACCTAATGGTCAGGGGTCCTTTTACCTTTACCTTTTTACACTTATAGAGCTTTTCACATGTAACCTTTGACGAATGCATGCAACAGCTGAGCTGTACAAGTTACCAAATGTACACTTCTCCACACATGCACTCGTAGATGTGTAAGAGAGAGCTAGAGCTTGTACCTGTTTTCAGTGCAATGTGTGGAAAGTCTTTCTAAGACTCAGAGTGTGGAGACTGAGAGCCCAGGGTGGAGCTTAGAGAATGAATTAACTGTCAATCTCTCTTCCCAGGGAACTCTGGGAATGGTAATTCTTGAGGGGAACAGGTGCTCCTAGCAACTCTCAACACCCTTAAGAAAACACAGTTCCCAGAATTCCTTGGTGGAAGCCATGACTGTTTAAAGTGGTACGAACATGGTTTAAATGTATAATGCAGATGGGGCCCATGTTGGAAAGGCAGAAAGGGTGGGACAGGCTGTGAGAGCATAGCTATCAAGTTCTCCCTTTTTATAAGGGAAATTCCCTCATGCTGAATAGGCTTCCTCGTGAGAAAAGGGAAAACTTGACAGCTATGTGTGTGAGAGACAACCGGACAGCAACTCCCAGGAGCTATTGACCCATATTATCATGGCTCCCTGTTTTCTCTTGCAGCAACTACATGGAATTACTGCATTCTCGGCCTTTCAGTGCTGGTTCTGCTTGTAGGCATAGTCCTCTTGTGGAAAAACATTGCAGCAAACAGGTAAGGATAATGCCAGAATGTAGGGAGAATAGCAGCAATAAAGATGAATATATTACCTAAAATGTTATTCCTATTTCAAACTATACCTGTTGTGAAGGGTACAAAACAATTCCAAGAATGGCAGAAGATTTTGTCAAGATTTGTCTGGCAGGGGAAAAAACCTAGAATAAAACATAAAATTTTGGTAGATAGAAAAGAAAGAGGCGGATTCTCTCTACCAGACTTGAGACTTTATTATGAAGCGTCTTGTATGTGTTGGATAAAAGAGTGGATAACTCTAAAGAACACGGACCTGCTAAATCTGGAAGGTTTTAATAATAGATTTGGATGGCATGCATATCTATGTTATGACAAAAAAAGTCTCATACAGGGTTTACAAACCATGTGATAAGAAGATCTCTGTACGAGGTGTGGAAAAGAAATAAAATGCTGTTAGAGACTAAAAAACCATGGTGGGTCTCACCAGTAGAGGTATTAACAGTCAAGAAAGTAAACATGGAGGGGAGGTGGGCCACGTACGAGGAAATCTTGACAAAGACTGAAAAGGGATGGAGATTAAAACCCTATGAAGAAATTAAAGGAGTTTTAACAGGATGGATACAATACCATCAAATAAATGATGTTCTTAGGGAAGATAGGAAAATAGGCTTTGAGGACAAAAGGTCCAAATTTCAAATAGAAGTGCTAGAAGGCAAAACAAAGCTTCTGTCAAAAATGTATGATTTGTTGTTAGAGTGGTATACAAAAGATGAGTTGACAAAAGAAGTGATGATCAAATGGGCAAAGGATTTTGGGCATAATATTGAATATGACGCGTGGTTGAAATTATGGAATCAAAGATTTACAGCATGTACTGCTTTGAAAGAAAATGTATATAAGATGATGTATAGATGGTATTTAACACCAGTTAAATTAGCCAAAATGTATAGAATGAGTGACAAAAGTTGCTGGAAATGTAAAGAGAAAGATGGTGAATTTTATCATATGTGGTGGACATGCGATAAGGTAAAAAGATTTTGGGAGATGCTTTATAATGAATTGAAAAAGATGTTTAGGTACACTTTTCCAAAAAAAACGGAAGCATTTTTGTTAGGAATAATAGGAGGAGAGATTAGAAAAGAAGATCAAGTACTGTTTATGTATGCGACAACCGCGGCTAGGACATTGTTAGCCCAAAAATGGAAATTACACGAATTACCAACAATTGAGGAGTGGGAGACAAAAATGATGGACTATGCTGAACTTGCTAGGTTGACTTGCAAGATCCGCGACCAAGGTGAGACGAGGTTTCAAAAAGACTGGAGTAAATATGTGGACTATATGGAGAAAAACTGTAGATCTTTAAAAACACTTGCAGGACTGAAATAAATCCTACGAACTGATTAAAAAAGTCAAAAAGGAACTGCAAAAATTGGAGTTAACAAGAAACCCGCTTGAAGGGAGGGGGGAAGTCACAGCTCGGCAGAGCAAGATGTAAGATGAAAGTATAAGATGTTTTGTATAAAAGATTGTTTTTTTATTATAATTTGATAAATTGGAAAATGGAATAAAAATTTATTTTAAAAAAAGGATAATGCCAGAATGGAGGGTTCTTATGTAATGTCTCCTCAGCTGGGCACGTCGGCTTGCAGAGTTGGAGCTGGAGATGAGGAAGAAATTTGGTTCAGCTTACCTTTTAATGCAAACTTACCTCATTTGCACTTCCTGAAAACAATACTTGAAAGGAAATGCAGCTAGCCTTCAAAACTGGCATGTCTGGGAAATTTTTCGTATGGTTCTCAGGATTCTTTGGGAGAAGCCATAACTTTTCAATGTGGTGTGATAGTGCAGAGGGGCTGCAAGTTGGAGCTGTGCAGAAGCACCAGCCATGTAGCCCAAATACCGTGGATGTGTCTCTGCTATAGATTTAAATGGGTTTGAGCCAGTTTCTATCCCCAGGAAACCTTGAGAAATATAGTTTTCAGTCTCTTCCTGCCTCAAAATTAATCTGAGCCTGATGAATTTATTTTATTTATTTCTTCTCCTCCCATCCTGCTAGAGCCCAGAAGGTTGCCCTCCTGCACCAAGAAGGGTATGTAGCTAGCCAGCCTGATGAGACGGAAATGAACCAAGCTTTTGTGCCTTTGAAGGAACATAACAACTCTGGTTCCCCCACGGAGAACTTCCTTCCAAAAGTAGAGAATGCCGGGCAGGTGACAATCCATTGGAAGGATGGGAACGTTACAACCATGTTTGCAGGTGCGCCCGAAGAGGATGCATAGGGTTCAACAGGATTCTCATTAGTTTTTTTGGAAATTGAGTTTCTAAGCCAAGCAAAGTTCATCAAATGGACCCAAAGTAGCTGCGAAGCGGGGAGGTATTAATGTTACATGTGGTGCAAGGGACCGAATTGACCATTTCTATTCATACAGTGGGTGTAATTTCTTTAGATTTTCTTTACAGGGGGGTTTGAGATGAAAAGAGAAAGTAACTCAAAAGTTCCATGGTCTGGAGTATATCAAGGAGTGGAGGGCAGGTATAATTCTGTACGATCTATACGATCTGTATGATCAATAAATGCGTTCCATATTTTCTTAATTTACCATTTGTCCATTTGTCCCCTGATTACACTTTTTGTGTGTTCGTTTCTCTAAAAAGGAACATTGCCAAACTTTTTGGTACCACACGTCAATATTGTTTACATTCCAAACGGTCTTCCAATTCTGAGCTACATCTGCTAGTGCGGGAGGAAGGAAGCGTTAAGATGATCAGCAATTACAGTATAATGACTGAGCTATCTTAAGTCCGTTATGTCAGTACCCCTTGCATCTGTTTTGTTTATCTTTAATTTGCATTTTCGAAAAAGCTCAGTAAAGGGGGGAAAGGAGGAGAAATAACAATTTAAAAGTGCAGTTTAAAACTGTGAATTGTGAAACTGAACTGGAGAGAGTGACCAGAATGTCCAAGAAAATGGAATCCTATATAATAATGTCCATGTTGTCCCTGCGTCCAGATGTCCCGTGTGTCCCTGGGGTACTGCGCATGTCCCCCAGAGACACAGGGATTGGACGGAGGGACAACCAGGGACACAGGGATTGGACCCGTGCTCTCGGGACACAGGGAACAGCCAACTGCCGCTCCGCCAACCGCCGCTCCGAAGCCCAGTCTCATGCTGGAGGTGCGCGGTGAGGCGGCGGGGGAGAGAAGCGCTCCCCCCCCCGGCAGCCTTGCCGCACACCTCCGGCATGGGACGGCGCTTCCTCGGGGAACCCGAGGAAGCCGAAGCGGCAGCGGGCGCGGAGGGAGGCCCGCTTTGGCTTGGCAGCGGCGGGAAGAAGGGGAGGAATTCCTCCCCTTTTTCCCGCCGCCGCCAAGCCAGTCCCGGAGCCGAATTGCGGCGCGGCGGGGTTTTTCGCCGTTTGCCTCCCCCTCGAGGGAAGGCAAACGGCGAAAACCCCCCGCTGCGGACTGGCTTGGCGGTGGCGGGAAGACCCGCCACCGCCAAGCCAGTCCCGGAGCCGATTTGCGGCGCGGCGGGGTTTTTCGCCGTTTGCCTCCCCCAGGGGAAGGCAAACGGCGAAAAAACCCCACTGCGGACTGGCTTGGCGGTGGCGGGAAGACCCGCCACCGCCAAGCCAGTCCCGGAGCCGAATTGCGGCGCGGCGGGGTTTTTCGCCGTTTGCCTCCCCCTCGAGGGAAGGCAAACGGCGAAAAGCCCCCGCTGCGGACTGGCTTGGCGGTGGCGGGAAGACCCGCCACCGCCAAGCCAGTCCCGGAGCCGAATTGCGGCGCGGCGGGGTTTTTCGCCGTTTGCCTCCCCCAGGGGAAGGCAAACGGCGAAAAGCCCCCGCTGCGGACTGGCTTGGCGGTGGCGGGAACATCCCGCCACCGCCAAGCCAGTCCCGGAGCCGAATTGCGGCGCGGCGGGGTTTTTCGCTGTTTGCCTCCCCCAGGGGAAGTCAAACGGCGAAAACCCCCCGCTGCGGACTGGCTTGGCGGTGGCGGGAAGACCCGCCACCGCCAAGCCAGTCCCGGAGCCGAATTGCGGCGCGGCGAGGTTTTTCGCCGTTTGCCTCCCCCAGGGGAAGGCAAACGGCGAAAAGCCCCCGCTGCGGACTGGCTTGGCGGTGGCGGGAAGACCCGCCACCGCCAAGCCAGTCCCGGAGCCGAATTGCGGCGCGGCGGGGTTTTTCGCCGTTTGCCTCCCCCTCAGGGGAAGGCAAACGGCGAAAAGCCCCCGCTGCGAACTGGCTTGGTGGTGGCGGGAAGACCCGCCACCGCCAAGCCAGTCCCGGCAGGCCGCTTCCTCTAGCGCCCGTTTTTAAACGGGCTAAAATCCACTAGTGAATGAATAAATGAACACATTTACATTACAAAGTTACATATATAGCTTTTATATACACAAATGGAACCAGGAGTGGTAATTTATCCCTATGAATGAATGAATGAATGCACAAGGCCGTGGTATTACAGGATCCTAGGACTGAATAAATCAAACCCTAAACAGAGAAGGGGAGGGGGGGAATTGCTATTGTGCCAACAAGCAGAATGAAACAAAAGATTATGCACTTGGCTTTCCCAAAGTTTCCTTCATCAAAATATTTTCCGCACCAGTTGGGTGAAATAGCAATGCTGAATTTAAAGGTCACCGCTCTCCAAGAAGCATCAAGATAGAAGTTAAAGTTGGTTCTGCATGCACAACCCACTTCCTTCCTACTCCCCTTGTGGAAAAAGAGAACAGATGGGGAAATAAATCAATGGTCTTTATTATGAAAGTGCTGCGCTGGTTTTCTCCACTCTTAGTTTCTTGGTTACCTTTAGAGCAGCATTGTTGCATGTTGGATCATTCGATTGCAAAATAATTTGGGGCAAGGGGGAAGCAGATAAGACTTAGAAGGGAAAAAGAAGAAAAGGGGGGCATTCTAAGTTAAGGCACCATTTAACCCATTACTTCAGTTGAGCAGGCAAAATGATACTGGGGGTTTACCGAGGTCAGATCTAACTGATGCTGGTTTTGTATTAGTTTAATTGTCATCTCTTTCTCCCCACACCCTCCCACTGCCTGATACTGCGAACTGTAGTTTCAGAGCCTTCACCAGACTTCTGTACTTAAGGCTATAATGGAGAATAGGACTATCAATGGCTATGCTGTTCCTTCAAAATCAGAGCCAGTTGCTTGGAATCATAGGCATGAAGAGTGCTGCTGTTCCTCTAAGGACTTACTTGTGGATATCTTCTAGGTTGGCCACTGTGAGAACAGTGTGTTGGACTAGATGGGCTTTGACCAGATCCAGTAGGGAAATTCTTACGTCCTTATTTTGAGAGTGCTATTGCCTGCTTGGGGGCAGCTGGTCAAGCCAGTGTGAGAACCAGATGAGGGGCTAGATTGGATTTTACCTTATATTCCCCTATTAGAAACCTCCCAGCCTTCCTCACAGATGCTTCTCTGGGCCCCGAAACCAGTTTAAGGACAGAAATAGATGGGACCTCAATGGCATCTTTGTACTTGTGAAGTGTAAACAGCAGCCACAGTGGAGCCTGACCAGCTCTGGTCTGTTACAGGGTGGGCTGGGGGCATGAGAAGTTTGCAAAGTTTTGTTCTCTCTCCCTCCCTGCCATAGTCCACAACTACAACAACTGCCCCTTAGAAGCTGCTATCTGCATTTGAAGGGAAGCTCTCTTTGCCTTGCACAGCAGGAAAAGAGTGGAACTTATCTGCCCCACCATTGTAGTTTTGAAGCTATTCAGGTGTCTTTGGGGCCGTTTTGTGTACATGACAAAAACACACACACAAAACTTTTTGGGGATGGGGAGTAGAATGTGGTCCAATGATGTTTGTTGTTGTGTTACACCTCACCCACTGTTCCGAGTGAAATTTAATGTGGCATGCAGGGGTGCCAACTTGAATAAAATATTTCAGGGGGGCCCATGTAAGCCCTGCCCTGCATAATCGATCACAAGATGTGGCACACACAAACACCATTTGAATGGCAATGCCCATTAACTTGGCCCCTCAAATATTTTATTGGGGAGTTGGGTTCTATGGTGGCATGCCTGTATCTTAGCCATAAAGTCAGAGTTCCGTGACACTGCAGTGTGAAAGGAACATCAGAAATCAGTTCAGAAGTGCTAGCAGGAAAACGAACACAATACTCTCCGCTTCGGAATGCACCCTAGGTTTGCAGTGTGTACTTCAATGTGCTGTGTGTGTGTGGTGCCCAGGACAGATTCTCTGGTTTGCAAATGTGCCCACAGGCCAAAAAAAAGCTGGTGACCCCTGCTCCGGGGATGCTGACGGAAAATGTATGCAAGGAATGATATGCCATTCTTTCACCAGGGGGCTCTGTGTCCCTTTAGCCTGTTCTTTGGCAGTGGGTTGGAAAGCTGGACGTGGAGGCATCGTCAACACTCAAACAACAGGCACTTTTTGTTTCAACAGCACACACGCGTCATGTGCTCCTGCCCACACATCCCAGCGCATTTGCCTGTCCTCCTGCTATCTCCATCTGCTATCTCCATTTCCTATCTCTCTCTCACATACATTGCCAGATACAAAATGCCAATCATAACACAGACAAACTCTGCAGGAGCGACAAAAGTATGCGATGCAATTTCTGCCGGTTGTAAGACATCCATGCTTTGGGTGCAGAATTTGAAAAAGGTCTTGGAGCAGTGTCGATACTAATCCTGGCCACACTGCATGCGGCACAGTCGCTTGACACCGTTAGCCCTGCAGTTCTGGCATCGGCATAGCAGGCTCTGATGGAGGAGGGAGAAATGGGCTTGGGGGTGCTGACCCGGGTTGGACTCCAGTCACTTTGGAAGGGGGAGCAGGGAAGCCAGCGCTTCCCATTTGACCTTCCCAAGTAGAGAGCCTCAGTGGAAGCTGGGGTGGGTTTTGATCAGCCAGGCTGGGGGAGAGCAGAAAGCAGCACAGCAGTGACTGGAGCCTGAACAGGAGGGTGCAGCATTGTTGCTGAAAACCATTACTATTGGAGGCGTTGGTCCCAAAACAGCAGCCGTTGGGAATCACTAGTAGGGAGAGTTGCTGTTCCGCTCATGTGCTACTTGTGTTTTTCCCATAAGCATCTGGTCGGTCACTGTGAGAACTGGTCACTGGACTAGATGAATCTTTGGCAAGTCTCTTCTTATGTTCCCAGCATGTTTTGCTCTAGAACGAGAGGCCACGCGGAAAGCAAGGAAGGCCAGTACACCAGCATTTAAGATGGCTGCAGTCAGGCAAAGGGCCCCAACTTGCTCTCCCATCTTGAAGCAGCCCTTTGCAGGCTCCCCTCAAAAGATCTTAAATCCCTTCAGTAATGTCAGCGTCGGAGCCTTCCTCTTGCTCTGGGCCCTGGAGGATTTCACCGTGACTAGCTTGGCCTGGGCCACCGAAGGGATTTCCTTGAAGTTCACGGTGGAGAGAGTGTTGTAGGTGCAGCTGGCCAGGCCGTGCTTGGAGGCCATGGCGGCTGGAGGGACGAGGTGAAGGGACGGCTTCTCCTCGATGATGAACAAGGGGCGGACCGCCATGTGCCTCTCCATCTCCCTCCTCACCTCCCGCACCGCCTCGTGGAACATGTGCTGCACGGATTCAAAATCCAGGCAAGCCGAGACTTCGTAGAAGGAGGAGCCGTACTTGGAGGCCAGAGAAATCCCCTCAGCTTTGGTCACCTGCCTGGGAAAAGAATTCAGAAATGGTCACTCTCCAACAGACCATTTGACCTATAAACAACCCCTGCTCAAATGGTGCTCTAGGGGTCTAGGCCTGGGCTAGGGACTCTGACGGTGGATGAATCTGGCGATTTTGGGTTTTCTCTTTCTCATTTCTCATTAATTTCAGTTCTCCACATTTCAGTTTCTGAATTATTATTTTTTAAGTCCTCAAGAAAATTCATAAGTTTTGTGTGTGAACTACTCCTGATAACATTTTTGCAAAGCATGCTTTCGCTAATATATTCCCTTCTTTAATGAATTTTTGTATGTTATTTCGCATGCATTTTTTATGCACACTTCATGCTAGCATATGGAATTTTGCACACATTTCTTGGCTGGGGAACTGCATGGCAAAATTCAGAGAAGGGAAAATTCAGGCTTCTTCATCATGATGGTCTTGAAAGACCTACACTGGCTCCCAGTACGTTTCCGAGCACAATTCAAAGTGTTGGTGCTGATCTTTAAAGCCCTAAATGGCCTCGGTCCAGTATATCTGAAGGAGCGTTTCCACCCCCATCATTCTGCCCAGACACTGAGGTCCAGCACCGAGGGCCTTCTGGTGGTTCCCTTACTGCAAGAAGCCAAGTTACAGGGAACCAGGCAGAGGGCCTTCTCGGTAGTGGCACCCACCCTGTGGAACGCCCTCCCACCAGATGTCAAAGAGAAAAACAACTACCAGACTTTTATAGGACATCTGAAGGCAGCCCTGTTTAGGGAAGCTTTTAATGCTTAATAAATTATTGTATTTTAATACTTCTGTTGGAAGCCGCCCAGAGTGGCTGGGGAAACCCAGCCAGATGGGCGGGGTATAAATTATTATTATTATTATTATTATTATTATTATTATTATTATTATTAATGGGGAAGGGCCATAAGTCCATGGTACATTGTCTTGCCTTGTATGCAGAAGATCCTAAATTCAATCCCTGGCATCTCCAGGTAGGGCTGGGAGTGACCACTGCCTGAAGCCCCAGAGAGCTGCTGCCAGTCAGTGTAGACAGTAATGAGCTGGATGCACCAATGGGAGACCAATAGGTGCTTGCTTCAGGCATTACCTGTACTGTTCCATGTCCAGCTTGTTCCCCACCAGGAAAACCGGAGATTCATGCTGGACGTTTTTCAGGTGCAGAGCTATGATGTCCAAGTATTGCTGGCTTCCCTCAAAGCTCTTCCGGTTGTCAATGCTGTAGACCACCATGAATGCGCTGGCCCAATTCAAGTATCGCTCGCAGCTCACTGGCACATCCTAGCAGAGAGCCAACCACATGGGGATTATTAGTGGCTATCTGGGTGGTCACTGAGGACAGCATGTTGGACTAGATGGGCCATTGACATGATCCAGGAGGCTCGTCTTGCGTTCTTAAACTGCAACCGAAAATCCCATGCATATCCTGCTCTTCCTCCTCAAAAAGGAGATAAAATTTAAATGAAATTCTCATGGGTGGCTGAAAGTTGTTTGTGATTTCATTCTACAAATCGTCTTTCCAGTGGTCCACACTCTGCAGCCTTCCTGGGTATCCATGATGAGAAGGCAACATGAGGCAACTCCTCTCATCGGGCTGTTTAAGAACAAGAAATACAGGTACCTGGGGAGGCTGCAGAATGCTGCGGTATAACTGCCTCAGTAGGCAAAAAAGGATGCCTGTAAGGGCCTGGTAACTCCCATCTTCATTTTAACCTCACAACAAACCTGCAAAGTTGGGTAGGCTGGAAAATGGTGACTGGTCCAAGGTCACCCTTTGAACTTAACTGCTGTGTGAAATTTGAACCCAGGTCTCCCCAAACCTGCACCAAGTACGCTGAATGGCTCTTGGTGTAGTGGTTAGAGTGTTAGGGTAGGGTCTGAGAGACCAGGGTTCAGATCCCCACTCGGCTATGAAGCACTTTGCACTGTACCCATAAGAATTTCACCACCTCGTAGCCTAACCAAACCAACCTGACAAGGTTTTTGTTGGGATTCAAGAAGGAGGGGAATCCATGTAGGCCATCTTTTGCTCTTTGGAAAAGAAGGTGCAGGGTATAAATGCAACAAATAAATTAAACTTAATAGCTGTTTCCTCCAGGAATTTGTCTATCCCCCCCCCCCCTGCCCCTTTAAAAGCAACTAAGGACAGCAGCACAACATATAACAGCAGGGAGTTCTGCAAGCTGGTCCCATGAGTTGTGTGAAGGGCTTCCTTTTCTCTGTTCCACCTCTACAGCCAACCAATAAATGCCACTGGGTGACCCTGCATTCTAGTGCTACGAGGGAGAAATAATTCTCTCCATCCCCAGACACCATGTATAATGTCAAAAATCTGCATCGTGCCTTGTTCTTTCGAAATTGAAAAACTTTCAGAATGTTTTGGCTGTTACTCACAAGGAAGCTGCTGCAGGCCAGCTGCTAGCAGCTCCCCTCCTCTTCCTCCTGCTTTTGTCCATTGTTTGCCGGCATTAGAAACAAGAGCCATTATGCAATTTGATTGGTGATGTGGCTGGGGCCAACTAATCCTCAGAGCCTTATAAGAATGGGGCATTTTGTTCCTGTGCTAGGATAGGCTTGCAGGCTGGCTTTGGCCTTCATCCATTTAATCTGTCATTCTGCCTTTCAAAAGAAGGCCATTAAAATGAGCTTGGTTTTAAAATAACCCCTATTCTATTTACCTGGCTGTCCCTAATAAACCTTTAAAAATATTCCAGGGCAATGAAGAGGAGAAAGAGGCAACTTGACTCCAGTGCATAGCTGCCAAGTTTTCCCTTTTCTCACGAGGAAGCCTATTCAGCATAAGGGAAAATCTCTTAAAAAAAGGGATAACTTGGCAGCTATGCTCCAGTGTCCAAAGCAGAGTGCGCCTCTGGCGAACGGAAATGCTCAAGTTCACAGTAACACAGTGCATTAATGGTGCAGTTGCAAAGGAGCCGTTGTGCCAGGACTCCATTCTCCATTACCTGGTCGGCCGTATCCATGACCTTCAATAGAACTGGTTGTTGGTCCACCACCTCCTCTGAAGCATATGTGTCCTCTGCAAGACAATGGTTTTTTAAAATGGCATTAAACTAGAAGCAGACCAGCTTCTAAACCCAAACCCAAGCTATTACTAGCGTGGTCAAAAGGACTGCAACACCTCAAGGACTTCCTCTCTCCATATAAACCTACCCAGACTCTGAGATCACCATCTGAGACCTTTCTTCATGTGCCTCCTCTATTAGAGGTACAGAGGGGGGCATCACATGAATGGGCCTTTTCTGCAGTGGCCCCCCCATTTGTGGAATACTCTCCCCAGGGAGGTTCGCCTGGCGCCTTCATGATACACCTTATGGCGCAAGGCAAAACATTCCTCTTTAACCAGGCCTTTAGCTGATTGACATCCAATGCCCTTTAAAAGTGTGTTGGGGGGATTTTTAGGTTGTTCTTGTTCTAATTTTTATTATGCATTTTTTGTTTTTATCTTGTGATTTTATCTTGTGAACCACCCTGAGACCTGTGGGTACAGGGCAGTATATAACTGTAAATAATAATAATAATAATAATAATAATAATAATAATAATAATATTCAAAGTGTTGGTGCTGACCTTTAAAGCCCGAAATGGCCTCGGTCCAGTATACCTGAAGGAGCGTCTCCACCTCCATCATTCTGCCCGGACACTGAGGTCCAGCACCGAGGGCCTTCTGTCGGTTCCCTCGTTGCGAGAAGCCAAGTTGCAGGGAACTAGGCAGAGGGCCTTCTCGGTGGTGGCGCCTGCCCTGTGGAATGCCCTCCCATCAGATGTCAAAGAGAAAAACAGCTACCAGATTTTTAGAAGACATCTGAAGGCAGCCCTGTTGAGGGAGGCTTTTAATGTTTAATAGATTATTTTATTTCATTTCTCTGTTGGAAGCCGCCCAGAGTGGCTGGGGAAACCCAGCCAGAAGGGCAGGGTATAAATAATAAATTATAATAAGGAGGAGGAGGACTGGGCTCCTGCACCTTTGATAGTTGCATGACCAGCTGAAATCTTCTCTTCTTCACACTATTAAAGGTTCAGAGTCCCACCACTTTTTCACCCGGCTACCCTCAAGCAATGTCAGAATGGAGCCCTTCTGTCCAGGATTCATCTAATACTTTTTTTTCTGCTTGAGGCTAAGTAAGATTCCATCCCATTCCACGGCAGAAGCCAATTGGGCAAGCAGTTGACTCTTATGTCAACACTGGTGATGGGACAGAACATTCTGTGGGTTCCACACAAGTCTGTTTTCCAAAATGTTGCTACTTCCTGCTTCTCCCATCATCTGCCTCCTGAGTGGACCCCTCCCTCTGCTTCTCACGGTAGGTCTAGCCCTGCTTCCATTGCACCATAATCAACCAATCACCATAATTGGCTGCAAGGAGAAGCCCTCAATATGTTCATATTTTTTTTCATAATATAGTCTGGCCCACCACATAGTCTGAGGGACAGTGGACTGGCCCATGGCTGAAAAAGGTTGCTGACCCCTGGTCTAGCTCAGTATTGTTCACACACTAACCAGCAGCAGCTCTCCTGGGTTCCAGTTCAGAATCCTTCCCAGCCACTGGACCTTCTGCATGCAAAGCAGATGCCCCATGACCAAGCTAAGGGCTATCCTTTGCCCCTCTGCACCTTCCCTCGTTAACTAAGCAGTGCATGGGGTTGCAAAGTTTATTCTGCAAGGACAAAAGAGCCCCTTGCTCCATCTTCTGAAGAGTTTCCCCTGCAGTCACCAGGGACTTTTTAAAAAAAATCTCAGGGGATGGGCATCCCAGAGGACAAGAAACTCCACAGTGGAAATTCCACCCCACCTCTTTTCTGAACAATAATGACCTTCAAAGCAAAGCGAAAACTCTCTCGGTCCAATTAAAAAACATTTCCATGCCCTTTTCATTGCTCTGCTAAATGAATGCCCAGTGATTCATCTAGCAAGATATTTCCGCAGAGTAATAGTTTCACAGAGACTTCAAAATTGGTGGAGCAGCATCCTCCACTCCTTTTCCTTTTGTTGAAAACAAGGTTATAATTGCCGACATTTGAAGAATGAATATTTGGGAACACGGACCCATTAAAGTGAGGAGGCCTTCAGATGAGTTCCTGGGTTTTGCCTGCATTCATAACTTGCCATAAATCATTTGCGGCTCGTTGCCGTCCCCTTTGAGGTTGGCCTATTTAAAAAAGCAGCCCCGTTTGCTTGAATGCAATCAGTGGGAAAGTATGCTGGAAATGTTTAACATTGGCAGCGCAAGGTAATCGTGAGCGCTGAATTCTGGCCCAGCCTGACCCATTTGTTTTTAGAAAGAAGACCCCTCCCAAAGTTAACACATTGCAGGTTTGTGCATTCAGACAGAGCTGTTTCTGCACCATTTAGAGACTATGTTAAAAAAAAAAAGGAAGAGAGGGAATCAGGTATCTATTGAAATGCATGGCAATTGAGTCCTTAAAAGGTGCATAGAAAAGGGACTCAGTATAGCTTATCATACTGCAGAATGTCAGAAATGCTGCACTTAACTTACTCCTCAACCCTTAAAAACACATTTTCAATGCAATGGCTTGGAAGTAGCAACCAAACCACAGATTGGCCATTCAATCTGAGACCCCATCTGGACTATAGATTTAAAGCAGTATCATCCCACTTTAAGCAGTCATGGCTTCCCAACCCCCAGTAATTCTGGGATCTGTGGCTTGTAAAGGGTGCTAGGAAGAGGGAATTGATTGTTAGACCATTTTGGGAATTGTAGCTCTGTGAGGGGGAACAACTTTCAGCACACTTAATGAACTACAGCTCCTAGGATTCTTTAGGGGAAGACATGGCTACTTAAAGTGGGATGATACGGCTTTAAATGTGTAGTGCAGATATGGCCTGAGTCCCATCTTCCGGTACCCTACTTCTTCCTGTGTCTTCTGTGTATACCCCGATTTACTGGTTCTTGGCAAAACATTAGGGGGTCTGTGTAGAGCAGCAGAAGATGGCAATTTCAATTCCCTGCCATTTCCAGAAATTGCTAGGAAATCGGAACCCCGGAGAGCCCATATCAGTCCGTGTAGCCACTATCTGGACAACCCTGTAGCACAGGAGTGACTGAGATGTGGCCTCCCAGATGTTGCTTCCCATATGTTGCTGGACCACAATTCCCATCATCCCCAGACAGGGATGGTCAGGGGTAATGGGAACTGTAGTCCGACAACCTCTTCAGGTTACCAGGTTGGGGAAAGCTGACTATTGCTGCCTCAATGAAATGTGCATGCCATCCACAAACTTCCCAGCTCACAAACGGTAAAAGAGAGCAACACAGAGATATTTTAAGGGTTTTGTTTTATATCCTGGCTGCCTCGCATTTGCTTGCTACACAATCAGTGTTTTCCATCTCTGCTTCTTCCCTTGGTATGTGCTCTAAATTTGGCAGTTTGTTTTGAAACAATGGCGGAAAAAACATCGCAACTTAAAATACCTTGGAATATTTCCGGACAAGCTCTCCCCCCATCCCGCCATTTCTCCAAGAAGGTGGCTGATGTGCCCCAGAGACCTAACGATCGGGTCTCTTTTCTGCTTAATTATTACTGGACACTTCTAGGACAAACAACCCACCCTCTTTTTTGTGTCTCTGACGAGTCCTGGTGGGTGAGAGTTGTTGGTCTGACCCAAGTGATCTCAAAGTACTATTGCTCTGTTCATCCAGGAGGCAGATCAATTGTCTTTGCATAATACTGTTACAGGTTTGGGGGTGCCCTACCCTTTCCAATTCCTGGATCCAGCAGAAGTCAGGCCAGTTTCCTGATGAGGTAATCACCCGAGAGATGGGCCATTAAGAGAACAAAGGAAAGCGGGCTCTGGTTGTCAGAGGGATGAAGCCTGAATTTAGGGTTGAGCTGCAAAGCCAGAGAAGCAGAGCAATAGTTGATCCAATAGTTAATGCTGTGAACCCCTTCATCGTAGGCTCAGATTATATGTGTGTGTTTGTGTGTGTAACCCATGGGGCCGGATGCGGCCCAATCACCTTCTAAATCCGGCCCGCGGACTGTCCAGGAATCAGCATGTTTTTACATGAGTAGAATGTGTCCTTTTATTTAAAATGCATCTCTGGGTAATTTGTGGGGCCTACCTGGTGTTTTTACATGAGTAGAACGTGTCCTTTTATTTAAAATGCATCTCTGGCTGCAAGGAGAAGCCCTCAATATGTTCATATTTTTTTCCAAAATATAGTCCCCCCCCCCCCAAGGTCTGAGGGACAGTGGACCGGCCCCCTGCTGGAAAAGTTTGCTGACCCCTGATAAACCATTTATCATAAAGACACCATAGTCTCCACTGTGCCTCATTTCCAAAAGGAAATACGAACCCTGGGTGGTAAGCACCTGGAATCTCACACCACTCAGAGATTGGGGTAGCATGCAACGATGCTTATTCTCAGAAGCACATTTAGAAATACAGTGGGGTGGAAGATAAGCTCCTCTGAGGGTAGGGAGGCACTTCCGCCACTGCCCTCCTTTACCCAATTGAAAAGCAAACTTTTCTTGCAAAGAAGAGAGAGAGCCAGTGTGGTGTAGTGATTAGAGTCTCAGGCTAGGATCTGAGAGAACAGGGTTCAAATCACCACTGGGTGACCTTGGGCCAGTCATTGCCTCTCAGCCTAATCTCCCTCACAGGGATGTTGTTGGGATTCAGTGAAGAAGGGGAGAACCACCTTGAGCTCCTCGGATGAGAAGGTGGGATATAATTGCAATAAATAAATAAATTTGCACAAGCAGATCTTTGGATTTTGAGCATTTGGAGGTAGATGAGCCCCATGCCTTACTCCATATAAGGCAGCTTCTATTGTTTCTAGGAGTTCTACGGTTTCAGCCTGGGACTTCTCCCAGTCCTACCTAGAGATGCTAGGGATTGAATCTTAGGCCTTCTGCATGCAAAGCATGTACTATATCACTCATCTATTATCTTTCCCAGGGCTGGCTCTAGGGGCAGCCCGGGTGGCGCGGGGCGCCAGGGCGCCGCCTGGCAGGGGGCGCCGTGCGAAAACCATGCTGCCTGCTGCGTCCGCCCACCAGCCGCGGCCAAAAACGGAGCGGGGCGGGGGCGCCGGAGCGATCTCCGCACCACGGCGCCAGGGCGCCCGACGTGCTTGAGACGGCCCTGATCTTTCCCGTAATGATAAAGCAAGATTCTAGTCCTCGTGGTCCTGAATAAAGGGCTGATTTGAAAACTAACATAGGAAGAAGGGGAGGAGGAGGAAGGCAGAAGAAGGGGTGCAAGGCATGAGATCAGAGCAAGGTCTTCTTACCTAGGTTAGGATCATATTCACTTATAAACCTCTTGGTTAGAAACTTCACTGTCAACGCTGAAAGAAACCAGAGAAAGAGAGAGATACTTAGTTCCAGCAGTGAGTCCTCACAGAAGAGCAAGAATATTATTTTATTTTATTGCTGAAATGGATGATGAAATGATGAAATGTTTTGCACACAAGGAACGGATCCTTCCGCTTGGGACCCTATCCTGTGAAGACTTACCTTCTAGCCTGCAAGCAGTAGATATGGATGTCTACCTGAGAGCAGTACCACTTTTGAGCAGGTGCATGGGCAGTATCACAGCTGGGACTACTGCGGCAGATGGTCCCAGGGCATGAGGTGAGAGCCCATGGGACCATCACTTTGCTGAAGCTAAAGCAGATCGGGGTGTATTTGAGGAGTGGCTAGCCTGTGGCCTTCCAGGTGTTGTTGAACTACAATTCCCATCGTCCTTGACAGCTGGGTGCACCAGCTGGGGCTGGTGGAAGTTGATGCAATCCAATCTGGAGGGCCACAAGTTAGACAGTCATAGTCTTATCAGTGCCTGGATAGGTGAGCACCTGGGAACCACATGAACATCACTTTGGGTTCCAGGATGGAAGAAAGGTGTAATATTTTTTTGGGGGGGGGGTGGTTGTCCCATTTCACCACCTGAGGAGAAATGGGAATGTGCTGTTCCCTGTGCGAATTAAACAAGTTCAATTTTACAAGTGAGCTGAATTAAATGTCTTCCCCCTCCCTACTCCCAGGTCCCACAACATCTCCTAACCTGATTTTCCTGATCCTTGGCACCCCAATATGGCCACGTTGCATTCCTGGGGAAAGGTGTGGAGATGGCGCTCATTCGCACAGTGGGCCGTCCGAGTCTTGCTGAACATGGAAGACATCCTCTGGCTGTGGGAACAGAAACAAATTTGGAGACATCCTCCGGTAGTAATCAGTTCGTTTTTTCTCTTTCCAGCCTGTCCCGTTGAGACAGCCTCAATTAACAGTCACACTACATATTAAAGCACCATGATACCATTTTAAACAGTCATGGCTTCCCCAAGAGAGTTCTGGGAGCTGTCATGTGTTAAGGGTGCTGAGAGCTGGTAGGAGACAACTGGTCCCCTCCTAGAGCTTCAATTCCCAGAATTTCCTGGGGAGAGGGATTGATTGTTAAACTACTCTTGGGGTTGTAGCCATAGCTGCCAAGTTATCCCTTTTTTAAAGGGATTTTCCCTTATGCTGAATAGGCTTCCTCGTGAGAAAAGGGAAAACTTGTCAGCTATGGTTGTAGCTCTGGGAGGGGAATAAGGAGACTAAGGTCTCCAGCTCTCAGCATCCTTAACGAATTACAGCCCCCAATATATCGGGCTGCCATATGTCCAGGAATCAGGCTCCAAAAATGGTGTCTGTGTGGATTTTTGCTGAATCAGCAAAATGTTTGGAAAAACCTGGACGTATGGGCAAGTAGGGCGATTTAAAAAGGGAGATGTTCCCAATAAAGGTCAACAACTTTGACCAGATTTTCACTTCGGGGAATATGGCAACCCTAGGACACAATTATAATAATGTTAATAATTTGGTTTTTCTTAATTGCACAATAAGCAGGCACGCTGCCAGAAGCACAAGCATGCTCACTAATTCCTTGGTGGATATGAAGTTCAAGGTAGAAGTAAACTGGGGGCAGGATACCTAGTGGACTGCCCCCCCCCCGTAGTACATACCAAGCTGATTTTTAATATATTCTAATATATTCTGGGAAGTCCCTGCAGATCATTCCACAACCAGCCAGTGGTCACAGAAGCCGGCCTTCTCGATGACATCATGCACCCTCTGGAATGTTCTCCCTCAGGTAATTAATAAGGCAGATATGTTAATGACCTTTGAACACCTCATGAAAACTTATATGTTGTTTACTCCAGATTTCCTGGACTTGGACTCTTAGTTTTTTAGTTATCTACTTTGTACGCTGCTCAGTTTAATCTGTGATTTGTAGTTCAGGTTTGTTTTTCCTTAGCTTTTAGGAAAGCTTGTACTTTTCTACGAACTGATATCAATGTTTTGTTTGATAGCCTCGGAGATATTAAGTGATATTTTTAAATTAATTAAATAAATAAATGGTGTGATTTACTGTTTTCTAGGACAATATCTTTCTTCTGAAATTGTGAAAACCAAGCTGTTACAACAGCCCCCCCCCAAGGCCCTGCTGTGCACTCCCCAATATCGTCACTCCCCAATATGAAGCCGACTTTTATCATTTCGTCCATCTAGCTCAGGATAGTCTACATCAGGGGAAGTGAACCTGGTACCCTCCAGGTTTCCCTGGGCTCCCATCATCCCCGTTGGACATGTTGGCTAAGGCTGATGGGAGTTGTAGTCCAACAATATTCAAAGGGCACCATGTTAGTTGTCAGTGGTCTACAATGACTGGCAGTGGCTCTCCATGATTTCAAAAATGGTTGTCTCCCAGCCCTACCTGGGGATGCTGAGGATTGAACCTTCTGCAAGCTAAGCATGTGCACTGCCACTGTGCTACAGATCTTGAGACTGACCAGCGATGATGATGGCGGAACAAAGAACATTATTTGAAGCCCTTGTTCCATTAGGAAAAGGATTTCGGCTTCTGCAAAAGAACTTCCCCCTCTCTTCTCATCTCAGGTGCCGTCCACCCTCCCCCAATCTGTTCTGAAGCGTTGGGGGGGGGAACCCCAGAACAGGTTTAGGCGGTGCATGGGAACTGCGATGAATCTGGCTGGTGGTTTGAGCCCACTCAGGAACAGCTGTGGGCAGGATTCCTGCATTGCAGGGGGTTGGACTAGATGACATTTGGAGCTCCTTCCAACTCTATGATTCCATGGGGGGAGGTGGGGAAAATTCAGTTGCACAAGCAGAAATCCTTGCACTAATAGAACGAGCGGCTTAACGCAGCTTTGGATGCAAGTCAAAATGAAGATGTGTGTTCATCATAGGAAGCGATGCCTCGTTCATGCCACTTTTAACTCCCTTTAGGAACTCTTGACTATCTCCTGTCTAACAAAATAAGAGGCTTTGAGGATCAAGTCTGGTCATCATAAAAAACAAGGAACATCTGACTCATTCAAGGACTTCCTCCAGTTCTCATGAGATGAGTTAATTTTCTGTCCTTGGCATAAAATTACACTCATCCCTGGCAAACTGGGGATCATTAAGGGATCTCTGCTTCCCACGATGGTCTCCAGGAAACCACTTGAGCAAGATGTGAAACCAACAGCCTTTCCTGCTCTTACAACTGTTTGTCAGAAGCGCAAATGTTCTCAAACCTGGGCATTCCCCATGCCCATCATCACCTCTCTGAACTGGGTGTCACACACCCTTTCCTAGGTGGGAGGGGAACTCTGTTTTGTGGACAGGGAGCAAGACTTTCTGCACATGCCCAGAGGCACTGCCTGGTTTGTCATTCCTTTCCATAAGCTGACGTAGAACCCTGGATCTGGAAACAGGTTCCAAGGCTAAGTCCAGGCGATGATGGACTGGCTGAAGTGAAGCTCCTGTTTCCATCCTAGGTCCCAGGTTGCAGCCTTACAACTTTCAAGCTGACAAGGTCCCTGATTTTAATCATTAGCATTAGCGATGCATTTAAATAATGCTTCATGGAGGGAGGAGGTCACTGCCCCAAGAACCTTACAATCTAAACATCAAGCAGGAGTTATGAGGGGAGGGGAGAAAAATGTAGAGGTTAGGTGAGCGATGGATGACTGGTATTCTGTAAACAGGTTTCACACCAACACAGTAAGGGACATCCATCAGAGCCCTCCTGGGTGAGACTGACACTGACCTGGTCAAGCATTCTGTTTCCAAGCAGATGCCTCTAGAAAGCTCACAAGCCAGTGCTATAGCCCTTCCGAGATGTCTGTCTCCAATATCTGACATCCAGAGTTAGCCCTGAATATGAATGTCTGGGAACTGCAAATAATTCATCCCCCCATCCAGTCCATAATTCTCTAAAAGTCTGGTGGTGACCGGCAATATTTTCTTCCCTAGAGTACTGAGGTTGATAGGAGAGATACATCAAGGCCCAGAGTATGCACCCTTGTTTCCTGTGCTGTACTCTTCCTCCTCCCTCCTGATCTGTTTTCCTTTAGGGTTGTGTCTTTTTAGATTGGAAGCCTTGTCTCCCCCCCCCCCCAAAAAGAGAAAAGGTCAGCCATAAGCTGCTCTGAGAACTTTCTTCTTTTTGGCTGAAGAGTGGGAGATTTAATCTATTTTGATAGATAACTTTAAAAACTAACTAGAACAAGCAGAATGCTGCAGAAGCCTACACAACCTGTTCAAGCAGAGAAGACAGTGGGGCAAAAAAACCCACAAAACCCCCCTGCAAGGACATCTATGCCTCAATCATGCATTCAACTCTCTTTTCCTCCTGTTTTTGGAAGGTGGGCCATGTCTCAATGGTAAGGGCAGCTGCATCGCATACAGAATGGCATCTCCAGGTCATAGCTGCCAAGTTCTCCTTTTTTTAAAGGGAAATTCCCTTATGCTGAATAGGCTTCCTCGCGAGAAAAGGGAAAACTTGGCAGCTATGCTCCAGGTAAGGCCAGAATGTCCTCTGCCCAAAATCCTGGAGAGCTGCTGCCAGTCAGTGTAGACAATACTGAGCTAGATCAATGGTTTAACTCTGTGTAAGGCAGATACCTATGCTCCTATGTCTTAAATCCATTGGCTGACTCTCTCTCTCCCCCTGCCCCATTCAACCCCACATGACACAGGTGCCATGCATTCCTTCCTTCCTTTTGGCCTCAGGGTCATAGGGATTTGGGAAGCTGCCTTATTCTGAGTCAGACCATCAGGCATTGCCTGCTCTGACTGGCAGCCACTCTCAAGGATTTCAGAGGGAGAATGTTCCCAGACCTACCTGGAGAGATGCTGTTGGGGATTGAACCTGGGGATCTCCTGCATGCAAGGCAGATGCTCTACCACGGAGCTACCAAGAAGTAGCAAAAGCGGACCACCACCAGCACCAATACCACCAGCAGCAGCAGCTCACCTTCAGATTAGAGCTGGATCGCCATGGGACCTCTTGGCAAGACACAGTCACTTGACAGCCACACATCCACAACTGTTTCCACCTTCACGCTGCTGAGAGTCCCTCTCCAAGGCCTCCCTCCCCAGATGGAAGCAGGGAGTGAGCAACAAGGAGGGGGCCCCCTCTTCTCTCTCACCGGCTGGGAACAAAGAGGCGTCTGCCTCCGCCTCACAGCTGCAGGTCACTCCGATTTGACTTGAATGAATGAGGCAGAGGAAGAGGAACTCCCGTTCCCTGAGACTTTCGCCAGCTGAGCTCTTGCCAAACTCCTTGTAAGGAAAGCTGCTGCCTCTCCTGGCCTCTGATGGACAGAGTTTCCCATCAGTAAAGGGTAGGCTTAAAGAGGCGGAGGCCTTTCCTTCTGGGCGAATAATCAACATCATATAAAAGATGCCCAGAAAAGGGGGAGGGGAATCTTTCTGGCTCCATTCTTAAAGTAGAACCACCTACATGCCCCCCCCCCCCACCGCAGCAGAGCCATCTTTGTGAGTCCACCCTGTGTTGCAGGTTGATAATAAAGCTTTCTTGAGATTTTCACAATACAATAAAAGGCACACACCCCACAACCCACACAAAGAATAATAAAGAAAAGAAGATAGAAACAGACAAGATTTTCTCTCACAAGTGCATCCCATCCTTTGTCCCATGCAGAAAAAGATGTGCCCTCTCAGCACAGGCACCCCCAAACTTCGGCTCTCCAGATGTTTTGGACTACAATTCCCATCTTCCCTGACCACTGGTCCTGTTAGCTAGGGATCATGGGAGTTGTAGGGCAAAACATCTGGAGGGCCGCAGTTTGGGGGTGCCTGTAGACTCAGCATCTTTTTCTTTTGCCAGCCTCTCACCCTGGGAGATCTCCCCTTCCCTCTCTCACACACAGTCCTTCAAACTGCAAGTAGATAAATAGGAACTGCTACAGCGGGAAGGTAAACGGCGTTTCCATGTGCTGCTCTGGTTTGCCAGAAGCGGCTTTGTCATGCTGGCCACATGACCTGGAAGCTATATGCCGGCTCCCTCGGCCAATAATGCGAGATGAGTGCGCAACCCCAGAGTCGGTCACGACTGGACCTAATGGTCAGGGGTCCCTTTACCTTTACCTTTACCTTTACCTTACCCAAATACAGGTTGATTAATTTAGGTAATTAAGAGATGAAATGATAATGCATTTACTGTATATAATTATGCATGGTAAGGAGAAAGTGGGTAGAGACAAGGGATGTTGTTGTTGTTTTTCTTCCTCTCTTTCTCATGACGGTAGAATTTATGGGCACCCATAAGTTGGATGATTCAGGACAGAGAAAAGAAAGGACTTCTTCATGCAGTTGCACGAAGTTAAACCGTGGAACTCATCCCCACAGGAGGCAGTGATGACCACCAACTTGAATGCCTTTAAAGGTGGACTGGTGCAAAAGATAAGCTTGTCAAGAATAAAAAATGGAAGGAAAGAAAAGACAACACAAAATATAAACCTGTGGAACAAAGGAAGCAAAACGTTGTCTAATGAGAAGGACGGGAAGTATGTAAGTACAGTAAAGCTAAAGAAACAGGAGAAATGTATATTCACTATGATTTATTCACATTACGGTTGTTTATTTTTGTGTTTGTTTGTGTTTGTTAAATTGTAATTTTAAATAATAAAGAATCATTTGTAAAAATAAAAATAAAGGGGGACTGGTGAAATTTAGGGAGGAGAAGTCTATCAATGGGTACTAGCCAAGAAGGCTCTGCTCTGCCTCCATCGTCAGAGGCAGAAATGCTTCTGAATGCCAGTTGCTGTGAATCGCAGGTGGGGACTGTGCTCTTGCACTGAGGTCCCGCTTGTGGGTTTCCTACGGGTCTCTGGTTGGCCACTGTGAGACCAGGATGCTCGGCTGGATGGGCCTTTGGTCTGATCCAGCAGGCTATACTTACATCCTTATTTTTGAAAAGTTTGAAGTAAGCACTTGCCAGCTCTTTATTTGGACAGCTCAATCATGGTAAGCGAAGCAAAGGCAGCAGCGTCGAGAGACGGCTTGGCTCAGGGAAGTGACCCTGACAGCATCTGTCGCCAAGGCAGAGAGGACTTTGCAAAGCAACGGAGCATAAATATTTAGGAAGGTAAAAGCATTGCCATCCCTTTCGTCATGCAAACATTCACCTTTGGGTTGGCGCCTCTGTTTTGTTTTCTATTCCTGGCTCCTCTTGGCTTGGATCAGGGCATGTGTTTTGCATGCAGAAGGTCCCAGGTTCAGTTCCCAATAGCTCCAGTTAGAAGGACCAGAACTTGTCAGCTTAGCAGAGAGCTCAGTCTTTCAGAGAGACACTTCTTGTCTGCGTAGGCAGAAGCAGCTCAAGGCTTGGCGAACTAACAGAGGATGGGGAACCTGTGGCTCTCTCTAGGCGTTGCTGGACTCCCATCAGCCCCAACCAGCATAGGAGTCAGGGAAGATGGGAATTGCAGAATCAGAGAATTGTAGAGTTGGAAGGGACCCTGAGGGTCATCTAGTCCAACCCCCTGCAATGCAGGAATCTTTTGCCCAATGTGGGGCTCAAACCCATGACCCTGTGATTAAGAGTCTCATGTTCTACAGACTGAGTTATCCCAGGTGTCCTTCCTATGCCAGCAATATCTGGAAGGAGCTACGTACGCTGGCTATGCCTGGACTAATGGTCTGTTTTGCTGGCAGCTCTGCTGACAAGAGTGTCCCCTGAGGACAGTTGCAAGTCATGGGAGAGGTCAAGGCTTGCTTGCAAGTGGAAACTGTGGGCGTTCAGTGTGCAGCAACACCACATCGCAGGGAGCGTGCTCAGTGGATTGCTCGACACAGATGGCAAAGCCCTTGCCTTGTATTTGAGCTTTAGTTAGGCCCGTGCACCTGTTAGAGCAGGGCTCCCTAACTTTTTTGGAATGCATTTGGAAATCTAACAGTATGTTTTGGGCACTACAAAATGCCCATTTTGCAGAAGGGAAAGTCGTGAGGCTCAGACTCCTCTCCTCCAAACAGGCAAACACCCCCAAACAAAACACAGAAGATAAAGTGGAAGCAGGCAACCCCCCCCCCCCCAAGCAGGCACCTTCAACCAAATAGCTCCACCAAGGGCCAATCTAGCTCAGTATTGCCTACACTGGCTGGCAGCAACTCACCCTTCACCCTCGGAGGTGTCACGGATTGAACTTCAAACCCTCTGCATGCAAAGTAGATTTTCTACATGGAGCCACAGTCCTTCTACACAACTATTAAAAATTGTGGCAGGCATATTAGTCCTTGTGGTGGGCAGAGCAGTGAATCCAACAGCATAATATTTTCATTGGGACCAACTAAGAAGTCACAACAACTTGGCTGAGTCCTTGTATCGTGCTTGCTGTTTGTATAATGCTGCTGTTGCTTTTGGATGTCATTTACCAAAAGTGGAAGGACCTGGAGTCCTCCTTAGCATCTCCTAGCTTTAACACCGCCTTCACCAACCTGGCGCCCTCCGGCTGTTTTGGACTACACCTCCCATCAGCCCCGGCCAAGATGGACATACTGGTTGGGGCTGATGGGAGTTGTAGTGCAAAGCAGCTGGAGGGCACCAGGTTGGGGAAGGCTGCTTTAATGTCTGGCTACGGTGGTTGGTGTCCAAGAAGGGAAACTGGGGCACCTCCCACTCCCCCCAACATTTTTGCAGGGATACAAGAGCGCCAACCTGGGCCTCAGGCTATGGGTGCCCAATGGCGCCTGCGGCGTAACGTGACATCATGACATCGTAAGAACATAAGAGCTTGATGGGTCTGCCCAGGGATCCATCTAGTCCAGCATCCTGTTCTCACATTGGTCAACTAGATGCCTGTAAGCAGGACCTGAGCACAAGAGCTCCTCCTGAGGTTTCCAGCAACTGAGGAGGCAGAACATGGACATAGTGGCTAGCAGCCACTGACAACGTTCTTCTCCATGAATTTGTCTCATACATACATACATACATATATACATACATAGCACTGACTTTTCCCCTAACAGGAATTCAAGGCAGGCTACAGATAAGAGCAAGTCACAACACAGAAAAAAACAGTAATTAAAAGCCATTAAGAAGTAATAGAATTCAAACTACTGATGATTACTATAAAAACAGCATGGCACCAGCCCTTTCATTAATAGCAGTCAGTTCCCAAAAGGCTATTGGAAAAAGAAGGTGATGGAAGGACAACAAGGAGGGAGCCTGTATAGCAGGCATCGGCAACCTCCGGCCCATGGGCCGCCCGTGAACTGAGCCGCCCACTTGGCAAGTCCCCCGCGCGCTGCGGTAAACTGGCGTAGCGTGGCGCAGGGACTCATCGAGCAGCGCCGGAAATCGTGTCTATGCAGCCGCAGAAGCGATTTCTGGCGCTGCGGACGTTTTGGAAATGGGCAACCAGCACTGGAAATCGCTTCTGCGCAGCCACGGACATGTGCAGAAGCGATTTCTGGTGCTGCACTGCCCATTTCCAAAATGTCCGCAGCGCCACTGGAAATCGCTTCTGCGCCTGTGTGGCCCATGTCCAGCCCACGGGCTAAAAAGGTTGCCAACGTCTGCTGTATAGCTTCTCAAGGGAGGGAGTTCCAGAGTTTAGGTCCGGAGCAGCCACCAAAAAGGCCCTCTCCTGTGTCCCCACCTCCTGTGTCCTTATTTTCATGGGAGAAATGTGTAGTGGTTAAGAGCAGTGGACTCACAATCTGGTGAACCGGGTTCGCTTCCCTGCTCCTCCACATGCAGCTGCTGGGTGACCTTAGGCTAGTCACACTTCTTTGAAGTCTCTCAGCCTCACTCACCTCACAGACTGTTTGTTGTGGGGGAGGAAGGGAAAGGAGATTGTTAGCCTCTTTGAGACTCCTTAGGGTAGTGATAAAGCGGGATATCAAATCCAAACTCTTCTTCTTCCAACCAGGGGCGTAGCCAGGATGAAAATCAGGGGGGGCAAGGGGCGGGGAGCAAGGGGCGGGGCCAAGGGGCGGGGGCGGGGCCACATCAGAGCAGCCCGAAATCGGGCTGCTCCGACTCCCTCCTCCCCCTCCGCGATAGGAAGGGACGAGGGGGAGCCAGGATCAGCCCGAAATCGGGCTGCTCCGACTCCCTCCTCCCCCTCCGCGATCGGAAGGGACGAGGGGGAGCCAGGATCAGCCCGAAATCGGGCTGCTCCGACTCCCTCCTCCCCCTCTGCGATAGGAAGGGATGAGGGGGAGCCAGGATCAGCCCGAAATCGGGCTGCTCCGACTCCCTCCTCCCCCTCCGCGATAGGAAGGGACGAGGGGGAGCCAGGATCAGCCCGAAATCGGGCTGCTCCGACTCCCTCCTCCCCCTCCGCGATCGGAAGGGACGAGGGGGAGCCAGGATCAGCCCGAAATCGGGCTGCTCCGACTCCCTCCTCCCCCTCCGCGATAGGAAGGGACGAGGGGGGGCCAGGATCAGCCCGAAATCGGGCTGCTCCGACTCCCTCCTCCCCCTCCGCGATAGGAAGGGACGAGGGGGAGCCAGGATCAGCCCGAAATCGGGCTGCTCCGACTCCCTCCTCCCCCTCCGCGATAGGAAGGGACGAGGGGGAGCCAGGATCAGCCCGAAATCGGGCTGCTCCGATCCCCTCCTCCCCCTCTGCAATCGCTGGGGCAGGTGGAGGGAAAGCCCCAGAGCCGCGCAAAGCGGTTGCCTGGCTTTCCCTCCGCCCGCCCCACAGCCAGCCGGCTAGAAGGGACGTCTCCCTTCTCCCTTGCTGGCTGTGGGGCGGAGGGAGGGAAAGCCAGCCAAACGCTTTGCGCGGCTCTGGGGCTTTCCCGCCGCCCGCCCAACAGCCAGCCAGGGAGAAGGGAGACGGCACCGGGCGGGCAGTGGGGCAGGCTGGCCAGTGGCCCTGCTTCTAGGGGGGGCAATTGCCCCCTCCTGCCCCCCCTGCCTACGCCCATGCTTCCAACCCCTAGGCCATCTGAAGGGAGCCCTGTATAGGGATTCTTTTTGATGTTTAATTTTTATTATGTTTCTTATATGTTGGAAGCCGCCCAAAGTGGCTGAGGCAACCCAATCAGATGGGCAGGGTATAAATGATTCTATGATTCTATGAAATACTAAAGCAGTAGTAAAATAGTAGTTGTAGTAAAACAGTAGTAAAGTAGTAAAGATGTCGTAACATTATAGCACAGTACTAAAGTTATGGTAAAGTGATAGTAAAGTTGTAGTGACATTGGAAAGCCGACCCAAGTGGCTGGGGCTACCCAATCAGATGGGCAGCATATATATAGTAGAGCTGTAGTAAAGAAGCAGCAGTAGTAGTAATAGTAAAGTAGTAGTAGTAATACTAAAATACTAGTATTAAAACAGTGGAAAAATAATAGCAGTAAAGCAGTAGTAAAGTTATACTAAAGTTATAGTAAAGTTGTATTAGAGTTGTAAGTAAAATGGTATTAAAGTAGTACTAGTAAAGTAGTAGAAAAGTATTGTTGTAGTAGTAGTAGTAGTAGTAGTAGTAGTATAGGATGCCCCTGTTTTCATCAGAGAAATGTTGTAGGGTATGCACTCCTGTCAGAGGTCTCAATCGTGCTTTGACAGGATGCAATTATGGGGGGGAAACACCGCAAACAAGGGCAACACAGATAAGAGTGGAATGCTTTGCAGTGACATCACATGGATTCTCCATAAGGAATGACCAAGCAAATGATGTCCTAAACTACCAGCGTGGAATCAGACAAAGAAGAGGAGAGGAGGGAAAGGGGCGCTCTATCACACTTTGCTGCTCACGAATCCTGGCAGACACCCTCCTCCTTCTGACACGGCAGGCTAAACACTGGAAGATTTACTTGAGTGCATGTGTGATCTAATTGCAGCCATAAAACCTCCTGGAATGAAAAAGAGGAAACTAGGACACTTAATCTTCTTCCCTGCAATGAAAAGGGTTGGGGAGATTCACTCTCATGGAAGGCAGCAGCAGTGGAAAGAAGAAAACCCAGCGGCCTGTAGCAGAGCTGAGCCAAATTTCTCAGAAGATGTTTTTCCTGAGAATTGCTTCCTTCCATCTTCAACATTATTATTTACTAAATTTATATAACACCCTTCAGCCGTGGACCACAGTTTAAAACATAGAAACACAAAATGTACAAAATAATAATAATAATAATAATAATAATAATAATAATAATAATTTAAAAAAAAAACCAATGCCCACCACAGTTTAAAAGGCTGTAGAATTTTTAACAGCCAAATACCTTGTTGAAGAGGAATGTTTTTGTTTGGTGCCTAAAGATATGTACCGATGGTACCAGCTCAGTCTCCCTGGAGGGAATGTTCCACAAATGCATAAATGGGGGGCCACAGCACATGGCTAGGGGGCACAGAGGAAAGTGAGAAGTGAAGACAAAATAATTGTTTAAAATCCTGATTGGCTGGCTATCCACTTGGCCAATCACAAGTGAGTAAGGGGGAAGCCCACCAGGGCCTATGCTTCTTTTTGCCATGTGTGTTTTCTTTCTGGCGAGAAAGGGCGATAGCTGAGGCTCCTGTTTTGACCAGTAGAGTCCGCGATCCAGAACCCCCAGGTCAGGTAGGTGAGGTGGTGGGGTGGCAATGGGTAGGGCTGGGTGAGCCGGAGCTGCCTGTTGCCACCACCAGTTCTGGGCCCGGTGGCAGCCTGGGCCTGACTCTGCAAGGTGCAGGGTGCGGTCCACCCCAGCGCCTAGAGCAGGGGTCAGCAAACTTTTTCAGCTGGGGGCCGGTCTCTACTTCCTTGGAGGTTGGATGGCCATCTGCTATGGATGCTATAGCTGAGTTTCCTACATTGCAGGGGCTTGCACTAGAAAGATGACTCTTGGGGTCCCTTCCTGCTCCACGGGTCTGTTTGTTTTTTTTCTGCTTCAACAATATTTCATTATGTTGCCATAATTGTATTTTGTATAAATTTTAAAAATTATAAATAAAACATGTTCTATTTACATGCAAAACATTTAAATAGCTGCCTTTCTACCGGTAGGATGTGGGGGCATGGACATACCCAAGATTTTTGTTAGGGGGCAGGCTTTCATTAGGGGGGGGATGTAGAAGCTCAGATTTCTATTGATTTTTACTTATGGGGGGGCAACTGCCCCCCTCCCCCTTCTTGGCTATGCCCATGGTGACGCCACAGGAAGGAATTAAGGTTGGAAGGGGCCCACGGTCGGAAAAGGGTTGGGAAACACTGGTCTAGAGGGCACCTTCTTGGCTACCTTGGTATTTCAATGACAGTTGGTGGCTCTCCAGAGTTTCAGGCAGAACCCTTCCCAGTCCAGGTCAGCTTGGAGGTTTTCTCCCACTGTCCCCTGGAACAGTGTTAGCTTTGGGGCTTCTTGCACTGAGTGATGGGTTGCTTCTACCTGCCCATGATGCAATGGGGATCTGCACACCCAGTCCTACCATAGCTGGAGAAGCTAGGGATTGAAACTGTGATCTTCTGCATGCAAACCGGTTGTTCTGCCATGGAGCTCTGGCCGTTTCCAAAGAGCTGCATGCCCACCCTTCCTCACTGAGGCAATATTTTGCACTCGGCCCTCGATGTTGAACTCTGAAGTGAGGGGTGAATGAATTGGTTTCATTTTTTCCCCAGTATTAAATTCAGTTCTACTCATTCCTACAGTGATTTGCATTTTTTTAAAAAAATGCTCATGAAAATTCATTGGCCTTGAACTTTTACTAATTAAGCACATTTTTGCATGCAATTCTGCCTAGATCAATGCATTTTTTGTATGTTACATTTCACTGATATGTGCATTTTATGCATACTTTCCCTTTGTTTGTTTGTTTGTTTGTTTTTGCACACATTGTTTCGCTGGAGAGCAGCATTGCAAAATTCGGAGAAACGAGATCTTTGAAGGATGGCTTTGAAACAGCCAACGCATTGTTTCAGAAAACGTGAGTTAGGCTGGTTTGCCTCTTAATGCGAATGTAATTGAACTTCTCCCCACAACCCTATTTAGCGTTCTCATAAAAAAAAAGAAACCCAAAGAACCACCCCAGGTAGATTCTACAAGCCTGATGTTTGCCTTCTCTAGACCCTGTGAATGCCACCTCCCTTCAGACTGCATTCACCTTGAATTGGACGTGACCTCCAGTGATCCATGTAGTCTCAACACCTCTCCCTCCCCCCCCCCAAAAAAGCCACTCCTTTGCATTGGAGTGGAGCAAATGTTGCAGACCTTACTTTGGAAAGACCTGGGGGGTCCTCATGTTGCTGGCAGCCTCGGTCACATGAACCACAGCTATCTTTAGAAGAGGGTATTTATATGACAGAGTTTGCAGCTTCTTAGCTACTCAGACAGATACAGGAAGATAGAAATCACACCCACCGTGACATATCTGAAGAGCCCTCTGATCTCTGCGGAGCACTTGCCGACAATGGACTAGGCAGTGCAAGAGCTCCCGTGGAGACACGGGGGTCTGCCTTGGCTGGGCCATGCAGCCCCCGCTGGACGAAAGGGTGCGGATCCAGGTGGAAGAGGAGTTTTTCTCGGTGGACAAGGCTGTCCTGGTGGAGCACAGTGAATACTTCCGGGCGCTCTTCCAATCCGGCATGAGAGAGAGCACCCAGAAGGAGATCCAGATCAGAGATCTGAGCGCCACAGGCTTCGCCGTCATGCTGAAGGTCCTGGGAGGGGAGCACCCGATCCTGAGCTGCGAGGAGAACCTCAGGGCAGTGGAGTGTGCCTCCTTCCTGCAGGTCAAGACCCTGGCCAAGTACTTGGTGTCATCCATCAATACTGACAATTGCATTCTGCTCTACCAGGCAGCCGCCATCTTTGGCCTCTTGGATCTCTTCCATTGTGCCGCACTGTACATACGAGACAGTTACTCAGACCTGGAGGAGTACCTCGACTGCCTCTCTCCAGACCTTCTGGATTATGTGGAGTCCATCATCCCCAGCACGTTTGTGGCGGTAGGGGCTCACACGCCCACCTTTGAGTTCTTGGAGGACCTCTCGAGAACTGTTTGCTACCTGGACGAGGAAGGTAACACCTGGAGGACACTTTCCTGCTTACCGCTGACGGCCAGCACGTTCCTAGCCGGCATAGCCACCTTGGATAACAAGATTTACATTGTGGGCGGGGTCTACGGTTACAACAAGGACATTGTGAACCGGAGTTTTTGCTACGACCCGATGGCCAACGTCTGGAGCGAGTTCCCCGGCCCCCAGCAGCTGCGCTACGACTTCACGCTGACAGCCCAAGAGAACAGCCTCTACGCCATAGGTGGAGAGTTTGAGAAGGCCGCCCTGAAGTCGGTGGAGAAGTTTGACATCTCTACCAACACCTGGAGATTTGTTTCTGACCTCCCCCAGCCAACCACAGCGGTGCCCTGTGCCCAAGCAATGGGGCGCATCTTTGTCTGCTTGTGGAAGCCTCTCGACACCACCATGATCTACGAGTACAAGCCTCAGAAGGACGAGTGGCATCCCATCTCCACCCGCATCAGGCCTCAGAGCTACGGCCACTGCATGGTGGCTCACCGGGACAACCTCTACATTGTGCGGAACGGGCCTTTCGACGACTTCTTGCGCTGCATGATGGATTGCTTCAATCTGACCACGATGCAGTGGACATCTCTCCCTGGGCAGTACGTGAACAGCAAAGGGGCCCTCTTCACGGCTGTCATCAAAGGGGACACAGTCTACACGGTCAACAAGATGCTGACTCTGATGTATACCATAGAGGGGAACACATGGAAATCCAAAAAGCAGAAAGCTGGTTTTCCAAGGGCCGGTTCTTTGCAAACCTTCCTCCTCAGGCTTCCAAAGAAAGACCACAGCATTGCAACTTAGAGAGCCGGTCTCCGCTAGATGAAGTTCTCAGGGACCCACATTGCCTTCCTTCTATGCCAGACGTCCCGCAACGCCACCAGATTTAAATCCAAAGGTTGTGAAATCACCCCAGCTTGTAGTCGACACTCTTTGCACCTTCTGGGCCAGCAACATTTCAAGGCAGGAACTTCAGGGCTAGCTTGCACCAGAAGCAACTGTAACGCAGCTCTCTGCTCTTCCAACGGCAGCTGGGCTTGTGGTTTCATGGGCCTCAAGCAATATGGTTTCCGCAGACTTATTTGTCATACTAAACTGGGCCAAGTGGGGGGGCAGCAACCAGCAAGTAGGAGGAGCCAGTCACTGGCAGAAAACCAGCGGCGCTAGGAGGAGATTTATGCACTGAGGGGGAGGAGCCTACTGTGGGGTACAGACCTTCCCATTGGTCATGTTCATTTTTGCCTACGCCCAGCTGAGTGGCGGAATCTACCTCTAACAGAGCAAGCTGGCAGTACATCACACCATTCAAAGTTGGAATTAGCTCTTTATTAGCACAAACACTACTGAGTGTCGGGCCTAATAAGCGGAGCAGCTTATCTCCGGTAGGTGATAATCAGTTACTGAATCAGTTGCTGAGACTGAAAGTTCCCCGCCTCTCCAGAGCCATCTAAGTCGCCTCCTCTCCAGGGCTTTCCCAAGCAATCAGAGACCGCACCTGCATGCAGCCAATCTCTCATTTGCCCTTTTCATGCCTCTCCTGGTTCTGGGAGCTTGTTGCAGCAGGAAGGGGAGACACCCATGACACTTCACTAGCTTGACTTATCTCTGCCTCTTGGCCTCCCTCCTTCCACGCTCCTGCTTCATCTTCCATCTCTGATTCTGGACTTCTCTCTGCCACAGACTCTCCCAGCTCACTAAACCCTGTTACCTCTTCAGCTTCTGACACCTCCTCCTCCCAGGCTTCTCCCTCTGACCACTCATCATTGTCCCACCAACACTCCCCCATCTCTGAGCCTTCTTGCCGGGGGGGGGGGGTTTCCCCCAGTTGGTTCCTCCATTCGTCTGCACCAACCAGTCGATGACACTACCATTGTTTTTGTCCATCTTGATGAGTCTCCTAGGAAGCCAGGGCATTGCCTATGTGATTTAGCATTGTCTACACTGCTTGGGAGCCACTCTCCAGGGTTCTAGAATGGAGGTTTTCCCAAGCCCTACCTGGATATACCAGGGATTGAACCGAGGACCTCCTGCGTGCAAAGCAGGTGGTTGACCACTGAGCTGCAGCCTCACCCCACCCACCCCCAGGACATAGGAAGCTGCCTTATACAGACCATCGGACCATCTACCTCAGTACTGCTGACACCTTTCCAGGGTTCCAGACTGCTCTTCAGTCTTTCCCAGCCCTGCCTGGAGATACTGCTGGAGAATGAAGTTGGGACTTCCTGCATGCATGCAAAGCAGGTGCTCTGTCACGGAGCCACAGGCTTTCCCCTTCTTTTCTGCTGAAGGTGAAAAAGGATTAGGTGGTGCTCTCTAATTCTCAGAGTGAAAAGCTGCTGACATTAACACGCACAGCTTTTAGAAGAAGGGTGTTTCAGGCATCCCAAACTGGAGCACTGGAAATGTAGACGTTAAAGGTCAGTAACTGAACTACATTTTGAGAATTTTTTTTTTTAATTGACCACAATCAGAGACAGTTAAACATGCTTAAGTCCCATTGAACTCATTGGTACTTAAGACAAGACCCATCTCTGATAACTTTCAAGAATACAGAGCATTGATTTGGCTTGACTTTTAACCTGAGATGGAAGCCATTGATCCCGGTTGTCTTTCTTTCTTTTTCTTTGAAAGAGCTCTGGTTTTAAATTTGTTAATTCTTCAGATTTGCTTGGTGTTTTTATTTTGCATACCACTTTGAAAGCCCTTGTCAGGGCCCAAAGGCGGTTTCTAAACCTCTTTTTATAAAGAAATACAAAAATAGTTCAACCCCGAATGAAGTATTGCCCTCTGCAGAATGTTGTGGATTTCTCCAGGGTTATGGCAGCAATGCCTATATCCTGCGACCAATTTGTGTTTCTAAGTTTTATATTCCCCACAATTCAGTCTCCGGCAGGCTTTAAGTGGTTAGGGAATTAATAGCTTCATCATAAAGCACAGACTGACTCAGATTCAGGGTTGAGCATACAGAGAAAACCTTTCCCCTTTGCATCCAAACGTTTTGAACTCAATCCAGAGAGTGCCGTTTTAACAAACATCATTAATTCTGCCCAGCCCCCAAAGACGCAGTTAAGCCCAGGCCATCGAGCCTTTGCAAACGTCTCCCCACTGATATGCATCTCTTCAAATAAGAGGAGGAAGGACTGTTCGAGCTGAGCCACAGCTATGGAGGACCAGGCATTTTCCTGGATGGACTGTGATTGAAGCCAGACTTGCTGTAAAAAAAAAAAAAAAAGCCCCACATGCAACTCATGACTGTTTTTGGTAACGGCTGCTGATCTGACTCCAGCTTGCCAGTGTTGTCCATGTTATGCTCTGTATGTTTATAGAAGCCTTCAGGCCCTTGACTAGGCTAACTTTAAGGTCATATTATTTATGCCACAAAAATGAACAGGCTTGATTGACAGCAGAAGTTGGCTCACCAGGTGGGGCGGAGCTGCTAAGCTAGCCTAGTGGCAGGTGGATTGCTCTTGCTGAGGGTTAGGAAAAACAGAAGGCAGCAGGGAGGTCAGGGAGGTGCAAACTCAGTGGCTGGATAAACTCTGCTGGTGTGTTTCCACCCCACCGACCTTCCCACTGTCCCCCCCCCATCTCTCTCGCCATAGCAACAGTGATCCATCATCCACCAGCAGGGAGGCTAGTGAAGCAGCCCCACCCCACCCAACGAGCTGCTTCTGATCATCACTGTACTGTAGTGATTAGAGTGTTGGGCCAAGGCCTGGGCTACACTTGGGTTCAAATCCCCGCTTAGCCACAACATCTCTCACCCTAACCTACCTCACAGGGTTGTTTGTGAGGATACGGTGCCCAGAGGAAGAACCACGTACACTGCCTTACGCTCCTTGGAGGAAAGGTGGGATAGAAATGTAGCAAACAAATAATGATTCCGTGTCTGCCTGGCCACCCTGGGAATTCGTAGTTCTGCAGCAGGGAGACAAAGATGAACAGAGCATTCTCTACACTCTCATGGGATGCTGCTTTAGACTGCCCTTATTTTAACTACTAAATACTGAGGTCCAGCTCCAAGGGCCTTCTGTCAGTTCCCTCACTGCCAGAAGTAAAGTTACAGGGAACCAGGCACAGAGCCTTCTCGGTAGTGGCACCTGCCCTGTGGAATGCCCTCCCATCAGGGTGTCAAGGAGATAAACAACTACTTGACTTTCCAAAGACATCTCAAGGTAGCCTTGTACAGGGAAGGTTTTTTTATGTTTGATTATGTTTTTTATATGTGTTGGGGCAACTCAGTCAGATGGGTGGGGTACAAATAATAAAATTATTTCTTCCTCTTCTTCTTCTTCTTCTTCTTCTTCTTCTTCTTCTTCTTCTTCTTCTTCTTCTTCTTCTTCTTCTTCTTCTTCTTCTTGCTGCAGTTTGAAAACCTGGCAAAAACTCTAGCTCTGAACCAGAGATTGGTAGGTTGGAAGGCAGGGAGGCCAACAGTAGGTGGAGCCAGAGTCAATGAGAGGCAGAGCCAGCTTATTCCCATCCTCTCTCCCTGCTGAGTTCTACAAGGGCAAAACTGGGGCAAAGGAGGAAGCTGACAGGCAGGTGGGGATGGCTGAGGACAGACTGCGCATAGTGGGGCATGGCCCCCATTTGCCACAGAGGAGCAATCTCTGCTGCTCTGAACACTGTCAGCTTGTAAGCAACGGGACGGTGACGTGTCAGGAAGGAGGTTGGTAAATATTAAGTATTGCCCTGGCCTTTCATCCATCTCTCCCTGAAATAAGAGCACAAACACGCCAGCTATTGGGAACATGCCATTTTATTTGAGAGAAATATGCTGTACCTATGAACCTCAAAGGATGTTTGTTTTCTTCTGTTACATTCAGCTGAATATCATATTTGTTTCCCCTTTCCCCTTTAATAAGAGACACAAATATGTTTTTTATTATTTGGCTGAAAGACAAACAGGTATCACTTCGCTGTATCTCAAGGAAAGACAATTGGGCATTCACGGTGGCAGGAAAAAAATAAAGAATTACTTGATTGGAAACAGTCTTGGTTTCTTATTTCAAATAAGGAGTTGACGCTCAGCCATAATAAGCTGAAGACTCTGAGCCTCGCAGTAAATTATGAAGTTGCATTCCCCACCCTGGAAATGCAGGTATTATGGTTTTGGTGTGTGTGTGTGTGTGTGTGTGTGTGTGTGTGTGTGTGTGTGTTGGAGGATTGTACAGTGGGAAGCTCTCAGCTGCACTCAGCCCACTTTTCAGTGAACTCTTAGGTCTGTACAGTCTTTGACGGAGTCCATTAAAAATCCAGGGCATCATTTAAATAAGTCAGGGCATTGGGCAGGAAATGGGAGCATGGGTATGCCCAAATGACCTGTTTATTGAACATTCAGCCTGATTTGCTGACACAAAGCTTACACAGGCTACATCCAGCCTTTATTAAGCATTTGTTCTTACTTGTTTCCAGGGTGGTTTTGTGGCAATGAACATTCATCCTGAATCCATGCTGAATTGCAGGATATTTATGCACCTTCCCATTTATCATTCACCCATCTTGCACTTTTCAATGGACCCCCCCCCCAGCCCCATTTTCCTAACTTTCTTTTCTTTCTTTTTAAGTGGGTTTGTTGTTCCGGGTTAACACATGCGGATCCATTTTCATTGCACAAATCTAACCCCCCCCCCAAGTGCACTGCAAAATGTTGTCAACCTGGAGGTCCCCTTAGGCTACAGAAACATCTTAAGTTGCACTGTGGATCTGTTTGAAGATTATGCAGAATAGGTTTGTGTTAAAATGTTGGTCTTTCATGAGCCCGAGCAGAGCCTGCGATGCAACTAGAAGCAATTCCCTTGCAGCGACTTTTAGACACTCTGCCTCTTGACTAGCATTTGCTACCACAACATGGAGCAGGGTGGTCACTAACTTAAATGCCTTTTGAAAAGAGAGGGTTAGAAGAATTCAGAGGTGGCTATTAAATATATAGAGCCTCACTGTCCAGAGACAGTATACTTCACAGTACCAGCTGCCAGTAAAAAGCAATGGGTGAGCCTGCGTGTGCACTTCCCAGATGCAGGTGGCTTGATCCAATGGGATTTTGGCTGTTCCAGCTGGGTTCTGCCATTCAAAGCTTGCTCTGAATCACATGCCGTGGGGCTGTGGCGTGTTCTGCCCTTTCTCGGTATGGAAAAAGGCCTGCTTGCCGCTCACTGGGTCCTTGTCATGAGCTCCTCAAGCGCCTTGTCTCTGTGGTTCTCGCACAGCAAGAGGACTTCTTTGATGTCCGCTTGCTGGAAGCCCATGTCGTTGAACTGGACCAGGAGGTGAAGGAATTCTGCTGCCTGCAAAGAGAAGCAGAGAGAAAAGTCAGGGGTTGGGGGGGGGGGGAGAGGGACACACAGTGCACATCCCACAACCGCTTCATTTAGGACAAAAGCAGCTGAAGATAAACAGGCCTGGTGAAGGGGCTTCAATGTTCAGATGGATGCTTGAACAAGGCAAGCAACTCCCCCTTGCCCCTGCGATTGAGGGGGCTGGGACCGTGCGACGTCAGCACACCCTGTGGCGTGTGACGTCAGCATGCCATGGGGCATGCTTGCATACCCACTGTGGAATTTTTTTTGGGGGGCTTACCCCTCCAGACACCTCCCCCAGGTGGTGCCCCTGAAACATGGTGTATATGCCTGCTGAGGTCCAGCCCCATACATTTTGGCACCGGAGGGGAACCAAAAAACAGCACACCCCCTGCTGGGGAAGAAGGGATGAGTAGAGATGTACATCAGGAAAAATGTTGAGGGGATAAAGATCTATATTGGGAACAATTTGGGGGGGGGTTCTTCTTGATTTCACTCTTTTACCTTTCTTAAACAGCTTTGAGGGGTTTTGTTGTGTTTGTTTTTGCTATCAAGCGGTGTATAAAAGAAAGAAAATAGATTTTTGCTTCTTTTTAGCTTATAAAGGCCCAAGCAGCTCAATGCCAGGGTTATGAGAGGAAACTGCCAAGCCATTTATACCCCCTACTCAGTCCCTGCACCCAGCAGGAGGCCTTGCGGCTGAAGCACAAAAAATTAAGGCTGGGTGTTCTGACCTTTTCTGAGTTCTGGAACATCTCCATGGCTTCTTCGACCTGAGCCTCCTCGTAACCCTGCTTCAGAAGTTTGTCGCAGGCACTGAGGTAACTGAGGAACTGTTGGGGGAAGGCAAAGGGGAAGTTAGCTAGCTAGCACAGCACTATCCCATTGGAGCATTCCATCCAGGACCAGGGCTATTACTTATTTACTGCATTTATATCCTTCCCAAGTTGCTCAAGGTGGCATACATAGCTCTCCCCCTCCTCATTTAATCCACCCTGTGAGGTAGGTTAGGTCGAGAGGCAGCGACTGGCCCAAGGTCACCTAGTGAGCTGCATGGCCGAGTGGGGGATTTGAACTCTGGCCTCCCAGGTCCTTGTCTGACACTCTAACCACTCTGCCACACTGTCTCTCTGTCTATCTACCCACTCACCCCTCCTTGTAGATAGGGGTGGGTGAACCTGTCAGTTTCGTTTCTCTCTGTTTCTCATTTTCCCAGTCTTAAGTTCCGTTCTCTCCAAGGAAGGAGAGTACCACATCCTATTCTCTCACCTTTTTAAAAAACAAGCCTCTGGCTTCTGCTCTTCTCTCCCACCCACTACAACCCTGGTCACAATCAGTTGTATCCAATGCTAGCACTACTCGAGGTAGACCCACTGAAATTGATAAACAAGACCAACTTAGGCCTATCAATTTCATTGGGTCTGCAATGAGTAGAAATAAGCTGCATGCAACCCTGTGTTTCCCCTGCTCCCTATCTTCTAAAATGAGTTATTAGTCTGATTCAAAAATAGCTCTGGCAAGAAAAACAATGCAGTTGCCCATGTGTTAAGTTCATAACTTTACGATTAACTAAAGATGGAAGACGAAAGTATTATTATTATTAAAAGGTAAAGGGACCCCTGACCATTGGGTCCAGTCGTGACCGACTCTGGGGTTGCGCGCTCATCTCGCATTATTGGCCGAGGGAGCCGGCGTATAGCTTCCAGGTCATGTGGCCAGCATGACAAAGCCGCTTCTGGAAAACCAGAGCAGCACATGGAAACGCCGTTTACCTTCCCGCTATAGTGGTTCCTATTTATCTACTTGCATTTCGGAGCTCACCCCGTCACAGGGATTTGAACTGCCGACCTTCTGATCAGCAAACCCTAGGCTGTGTGGTTTAGCCCACAGCGCCACCTGGGTCCATTATTATTATCATTATCATTATCATTATTATTATTAATATACCGCCTTATACCTGAGGGCAGTGCTTTTTTTCTTTAAAAAATGTTTAGGGGTACTCTCATTTCGTCTGAGACTCAGGAAACAGTGTGACAGGAAATGAGGCCGCCATTGGGGGGTAGCAACGGAACTGACTATTCACCGTGCTAGAGAAGAAACTATTTTTTAAAATACAATTGTTAGTTTCTTCTCCTGTTAGATTCACAAAATGTTTAGGGGTATGCATCCCCCCCCCGAAAAAAAGCACTGCCCAGGGGCCTCAGGGTGGTTCACAGAATAAAATCAAGATATAAAACCACAAAACACACAATAAAAACAAAAACAACAAACGTACAAAGGAAAGAGGAAACCTTTCCAAGGTAGAAGAAACCTGGAGAAATCTACATCATCAACCTTGCAAGAATTCTCTCATCCTATACTGAAATGCATGAAGACTACATTGAATCAGGCCCTCTGATCTTTTCATTTCAAGGATCCCATCAAGATGATCTAGATCCACTGATGGACATTAGGTGATGCCGCTCCTGACCCGTTCAGATCTGGGGCAGCCTCAAATATCCTGCATGCTAGGAGCTTATGCAAGGATGGGGCCAGAGATCTGCCTGGGATGCTCTGAGAAGGGCACTCTGCCACTCAAAAGGGACAATCTATTTTTGGGCTTCCCCCATTGTTCTTGGAGTGCTGACAGGACAATTCCCAGTGGCACCCCTCCTAAATGCCTCACATGCTATTCATTCCCAGTGCACAAACACACACGGGGTGGAATCAGCAATCGCTGGAAAAAAGGCTAATACACAGCACTGGGTTGCAAAAACAAAAACAACAACCCCAGATTCATCTGCAGGGACACAGCATCCTTCTGTAGGCCTGAATGTATGATTGTGTCGCTGCCCACCCTAGAAATAGGGTTGTCAAATTTGCAGATGACACAACCGTGATCGGGCTCATCTCTGATAAGGAGGGTGAAACGGACTATAGAGATGAGGTGGAGCGGCTAACAGAGTGGTGCAGAGTTAACAACTTGCTCATAAATACAAAGAAAACAAAGGAGCTTGTGGTGGACTTTAGGAGACAGAAGAACAAGGTCCAGCCACTTTTGATTGACGGAATTTGTGTGGAGAGGGTAACAACTTTTAGATTTCTAGGCATTGAGTTACAGGAGGATATTTCCTGGAGTGTTAATACAAGGGGGCTTGTGAAGAAGGCACAGCAGAGACTGTATTTTTTGAGAATTTTAAGGAAAAACCATCTTCCACAAAAGCTGCTGCTTGCCTCCTATCACTGTGCCATACAGAGCGTGTTCACGTACGGTTTATGTGTGTGGTACGGAAGCTGTACTTCTCAGGATAGAGCAGGGCTGTGTAGAATTATTAAAACAGCAGAGAGCATTATTGGCTGCTCACTCTCCACCTTAGAACAAATCTACACCACCAGGTGCCATAGAAAAGCACTAGACATATCAAGAGATCCAACGCACCCTGGTCACCATTTCTTTCAGCTCCTGCCATCGGGACGGAGATATAGAACTATGCAGGCAAGAACGAGCCGTCTCAGGAACGAGCCGTCTCTAGAGCGATTTTGGCCTTAAATGGAAAGCCTGGACTGTGAAGTCATCTTATTTTATTTGTTATTTGTATTATATTTACTGTTTTTAATTAGGTTTTGTAATTTTGGATTATGCGGAATGCTTTATCTGAGTGGATGTAGCAACCGAGTAATTTCGTTGTTCCCGCAAGAGGACAATGACAATAAAGATATCTTATCTTATCTGAAGATGGCACAGATGGCTAGAAGACTGAGCGATGGGCATGTAAGGCTGGCATTCAAGATCCGTCCTTAGCCACAGACTCACTGAGAGGGCCTTGGCAACGCCACAGACCTTCACTGTGCAAAGTGGAAAGAACCACCACTTCTTTCTCAGGAGGTTAGGCAAGGACTAATATGGATCGGAGGGCCTTTTGCAAATTAAAATGACTGATGTGTTAAGAGTTCATTGCAGACTTCTGCCCTCAGCCTCCCGCAACCTGGTGCTGATGCAGCCAACTGTCAGGGATGCTGGGAATCGGAGTCCAGGTACATCTGGAGAGCCACAGCTTAGCCAATTCTGGCTGACAGCAAGGGTGGGGGAACTTCAGGCAGGGGGTAATATAGCCCTCTAAGTCTTTCTCAGATCCTCCAAGTGTTCCTAATTTCCAGAGAATTTCCTGGATTTACAGAAGCTGTCCCAGTTTCTGATTTGATCCTGGAATGTCCTGCTTTTCCTTAGGATGTCCCTATTACCAGTTAAGTGTTATTATTGTATTGAATTTTAAGATTTACTAGAATAGAATTGTATTTGGAGATAAGTCAGAGATTTATAGGATTGATAAGTCATTAAGAGTATAATTAGGGATAGATAATTGATAAAAAGATTGTAATTAAAATTTGGAAAGTACTAAGGAAGTAAGATAATGAAGCGTAATTGGGAGGGAATGGAGGAAGTCGATTAAGATTGGTGATATAAGATTGATTTGATATTTCTGTTTATTGTAATGTTGGTGTTTTGTTTTGTTGTGTATATTTTGTGTTTCTTTTTCTGTTTTCTTTGTCGTGTTTTTATAAAATCAATATATATATATATATATATATATATATTAAAAGGATGTCCCTATTACCATTGTTCTAGTTACAGGTAGGTAGCCATGTTGGTCTGCTGTAGTTGAAACAAAATAAAAAAATTCCTTCCAGTAGCACCTTAGAGACCAACTAAGTTTGTCATTGGTATGAGCTTTCGTGTGCATGAACACTTCTTCGGATACATCTGAAGATATATATCTGAAGAGATATATCTGAAAAAGTGTGCATGCACACGAAAGCTCACACCAATGGTCTCTAAGGTGCTACTGGAAGGAATTTTTTTATTTTGTTCCTATTACCATTGGAGAAATGTTGGAGGGTATGGAGTTATGTGAAACCCCCCCCCCCGCAAGCCAAGGAGATAAGTAACTATAAAACTTTTAGAAGACATCTGAAGGCAGCCCTATATAAGGAAGGGTTTTTTTAATGTTTAATATTTTATTATGTTTTTATATATGTTGGAAGCTGCCCAGAGTGGCTGGAAAAACCCAGTCAGATGGGTAAGGTATAAATATTATTATTATTATTATTAAATAGGATGTCCCTATTTTCATCAGAAATACCGTATGTTGGAGAGTATGCTCTCTATCTGGCCCCCTGGACTCTCCCTGAGCCACACCCTTCATTGGCTTTGTTTTACAACCTCCTCGGGTGTTTTTGTCTGGCTGCAATGTGTCCATAAAATGTCTTTTGCTTGCCTGCATGGAGGATGGAGAGGGGTGTGTTTGTGTGTAGAAACTAACCAACTGTACAAATGTAAAGTTCACAGTCTTTGCTCCACCCACTTTTCTTTCTTCCCTGCCCCCCCCTTTATGCTCTCCAACATTCCTGGCCTGAAAATAGGGACATTTTATTCTACATCAGTATCACTGCTTGAGCATTTTTTCCTGGTCAAGTACAAAAAGTTATTAGAAGAAAACACACAAAGCTGCAGCATTTTAAGCCCAGAAATCTTTGAATTTATGTATTGCGTTTAGAGAAACCTGGGGGAAAAGAATACCCCAAATCAATACATACTAGCAATGAAACTAGTCTTTGTATTTGGGGCATGTATAGAGCCAATTGTCAGTTTAGTTTTGCCATCTAGCAAAAACGAATCTGCCTTTTTTGTCTTTCAGCACTGTGGTGGCATTAAATTTTAGGTCTCTACAGAGTTTTATGGCTACTCCGCGGGCCTTTTCTGAGTCAGGTGCCACCCATTGTTGACTGAAGCGGGGTTCGCTCAGGAGTTTGTTTCCTTTGGCTGCGTTATCCATTTCCTGTAGGAAGGCAGTGTGTGGTTTCAGGGTGTTTATGTACAAGGTGATGGATTTTCTTTTGATAGGATTTCCTAGTCCCCTCACATTTAGTGCAATGGCTTTTAAGCTAGCCACTTTGTATGTCTATTTTATAAGATGATTCCCTGCCAACCCGTCTGCGCTGTACTGTTTTTAATATTCGGTTGGAAGCCGCCCAGAGTGGCTGGGGAAACCCAGCCAGATGGGCGGGGTATAAATAATAAATAAATTAATATTATTATTATTATATATCCAACCGAGTGTGTTGTATTTCTGCTGATCTTAGCACTCAAGTGAGTCTGTAGGGAAGAAGGTGGTATTTCAGATATTTGGGGCCTAAGTCATGTCTATGAGCTGTGGCCTCATGATCCGCGCTCACTGCATTCACAAACAACGTGTTCCCTGGTGTTCAAGAGAAGGGAACCAGCTTCCACTGACCTGACCCAAGCTTTGTTTCCCAGTCTTCTGCAGAGCAAGGATTGCCCGGCGGATCGGATAACCCAAAGCTAAAACGGGCTCAATGAGGTCGCGCTCCTCTTGGCTGAGCGCCGAGAGCAGGTCAGCTGTTGAGTCAGGATGAGTTCTGTGGGAACCACAAAGCTGCTGCACTCCAGGAGGGGGTGGAAGGCAGGAATAAGGGCTCAGGGACTGGGTGGGGTGGGGAGAATAAAAATAAACATAGATCATAATGCTGGTTAATTTACAGACATCATTATGAGAAATTCTGTACTCTTCAAGGTTTTAAAAAGGGTCCCGTCCCCCCCGGGAAGATGTGCAGGGTTTGTGGGTGCTCAAAAGCACGGCCTGGAGTCATTAAAATAAATTTAGTCAGACCACAGAAGATGCCCGGAAAATTCCCCTACTTGGAACAACCCCCCTTTGGGTTTTCTGACTTTAGACATCCTGTTTTAATCATCTGAAGTTTATTTCAAAATGTGAGTGACCCTTCCTTGGATGGGAACGGTTATTATGTTTCCAGGGAGATGACAACGGTTGATTTGACAACAATGGAGACTGGAAATGTGTTTACATTCGAAAGCACAAAATTAAACCTGCATCTGAAATGGATGTGCTCAAAGTGCTTTGTCGAGACACTTCTGTCCAGTTTTTTAAAACTGGAGTCAAAACACTGGCAGGGTTGTTTCATGCTGGGACCAGTTCAAAGATTGGTGCTTCTTTCCAACACTTCTCCGGACATGGTAGCCTGAGTGGTGCTGAGGTTGAGCAGCTCTACCACCAAGGCTGAGGAACCATTTTGGGCCTGAGGAAGCAGCCTTTTGAGGGCCCCATATGAAAGGTGGGTGGGGCCATAGGCAAAAGTGGGCGGAGCAATGGATGAGATTCTGACCTCCCTACAGTAGGCTGCGTTCCGGCCACACAAAAGCCAGAGGTTTCTACACCATCTCTCCATCTTCCAACTAAGTAAGTTGGAAAGTGCTTCGCAGTTCAATGCAACAGTTCAGTTCCGTGAAGTTCCTCTACATCCGAGATGACTGATTCAGACAAGTTTAACTCTCAAAGCTATCTCCCGAAGGGATGAGAAAAATCATGCCAATACCAATTAAAATTGGGAACACCAAAAGAAAAAAAGAAAAAGAGAGCTCATCCTACAGACAAGAGTGTAGTTCCCACGGTCCCAAAGTCATGGCAGTTCTACTGATGCAGATGGGAATCCAAATGAAAACCCGGCATAAGAACCTAAGAAAAGCCCTACTGAATCAGACCAAGGACCCCCCCCCCCAGTCCAGTATCCTGTTCTCACAGTGGCTACACAGTTGCCTCTGGGAAACCAGAAAGCATAGAATCATAGAGTTGGAAGAGACCCCAAGGGCCATCCAGTCCAACCCCCTGCCAAGCAGGAAACACCATCAAAGCATTCCTGACAGATGGCTGTCAAGCCTCTGCTTAAAGACCTCCAAAGAAAGAGACTCCACTACACTCCTTGGCAGCAAATTCCACTGCCGAACAGCTCTTACTGTCAGGAAGTTCTTCCTAATGTTTAGGTGGAATCTTTTTTCTTGTAGTTTGAATCCATTGCTTCTCTGGAGCAGCAGAAAACAACCTTTCACCCTCCTCTATATGACATCCTTTTATATATTTGAACATGGCTATCATATCACCCCTTAACCTTCTCTTCTCCAGGCTAAACATACCCAGCTCCCTAAGCCGTTCCTCATAAGGCATCGTTTCCAGGCCTTTGACCATTTTGGTTGCCCTCTTCTGGACACGTTCCAGCTTGTCAGTATCCTTCTTGAACTGTGGTGTCCAGAACTGGACACAGTACTCCAGGTGAGGTCTGACCAGAGCAGAATACAGTGGTACTATTACTTCCCTTGATCTAGATGCTATACTCCTATTGATGCAGCCCAGAATTGCATTGGCTTTTTAAGCTGCTGCATCACAAAGCAGGATCCGAGTGCTGCAGCAATTCTCCCCACTTGTGACTCACAGCAACTGGCATTCAGAGGCCCTATTTGCCATATGTCTGGGTTTCCCTGGACATTTTGCCGATTCAGCAAAAACCCACCCAGGCAGCCCAATTCCCGGATGTGTCTGGGAAAACCAGGTTTATGGCAGCCCTATATTTTACAGCAGCTGGCCACTAAGCAGGGAGCCACTCTCAAGGGTTGGATCCAAGAGCTGCCTGCCACCGCCACTTCCTCCTTCTGAGAAGCATTTTCTGAAAAAGAACCCCTTACGCGTAGGTTGAATTGGGTCAGGCACGCAAAGACAGCAAGGTCAATGGGGAAAGGAGGCGGGTGGCTGCTCACAGCCTGATCTTCTTTCCAAGAGGCTGTCGCTGAAAGACGTCAGCAAGGCTAGAGCCTCCTTGCAGCCTCGGGGCTTATCTCCTTTGATGGATTTAGGGACAAGTAGGTGACACGCTGAGAGAGAAGGCGCTCAGCGACAGAGACTCAACAGGTGTCCTGGGGAAGAAATGCACGTCCTCACATAGGGTGCCAACTGGCCCCTTGTTAGTGACATTAAGAACCAGGCAGCTGCATGATAGACCACCGCCTTCTCTACAGTGCTCAGAATGGCAGAGGGGGCCCTCTTTGTAGTTCCACTGCTCTCAAAAGCAGGAAGACCTGGAAGAGGACATTGTCTATGGCAGGTCCTCACTTGGGGAACAGAAGTGCAACTGGAACCTTCATTATACAGCTTCCAGTGAATGCTGAAGACACTTCTTTTTATCCTGGCTTCTGACACTTGAGATGTATATATTTTTAGGACCACCTTGAGGCCACTTGAGGAAGGTGCCGTCCCCTTGCCTCTCACTGAAGCCTCCCTTATCTGGGGCTTTCAGCGGCACCCACAAATCAGCGGCGATGGTGGGTCCCGGTGATATCTTTCTAGATCTCGTGGAGCTCTTGCAAGATCTCGTGGAGTGCAGAAGATCTGGCAAGGTCTCACCAGAAGACGCTGTCACTGCTGCTGCTTCTCCACCAGCAGTGGTGGTGAAGGGTGGGGTGGCACTTCATTTATGATACAATAGTCCAGTCCATGCTTGCTTTGTGCAGAGCGACAAATGTAAACTTTACTTTTTGCACAATAGGTTGGCTTCTACACACCCTCTTGAGGTTCCCTACTCCTGCTCTAAACTTGTTCAAATATGGAATCTGCCTCTAAACATGCATTTCAGGACCTAACCTTCAGTCAGGCTGCAACTCAGCAGTGAGCCCTGACCCAAGGAAGCCATATCTGGGAGCTGGTTCATTTATGCATCTCTATCACTTAATGACTGCAAACCTGAGTGACAACTGGGTGTCAAGTAAACCACAACAGATAACAATTCCAGAGAGGCTCTCCTTAGGTTCTTGCACCACCTCAGAAGCAAAGCTTTCAAATGGGGTTACTCTGCTGCCAGGAAAATCAATATTCGTGCATTTTAGGCTTCACTCTGGCCAATTTGCAAATATTTTCTTTTTGTGTGTGCATAATTTAATTGCATCTCCTCGTTGTCACAGAAAAGGGGAGCTGCCGGTGTCCTGTACAAGAGCCTCCCACTTTGCCATCACTTACTTGTGCCCAGAATTTGCCACTTGCAGCAAGACCTTTTTAGCCAGCTGATTTTCAACACATTTCCATTTTCCGTTTTTTTAAACTCAAAAAGTCTAAAATCCTGGAATTTGGGATTGGGGTGAAATATGATTTGATTGATATTTAAATATGAATGTATCGAATTCATACTTCCTGTCAAAATCTGAGAACCAAAATACAGTCATCTATGAAAATTTGCATTTATCTGAATTTTGCAAAGTAGTTATCCAATCATCAGTGTTTACAAAAATGCATATTTTGTGGGAAGGGGGATAAAATGAACATGCTAGTGAAAAGGACAGAAATATTACCAAAAGGTGCTTGCAAAAAAATGTGTATATCAGTCAAAACTGCAAACATGTGTTTGTTAAGAGAAATTCACACTAAAATTATGAAGAATTTTCAGGATGATTATTCTTTAAAATTAGGATATTACTGCAGAGCTGTGGATAACTGAATTTAGGACTGGAAAAGTGAGAAATTGACAGAACTGAAATTGTCTGATTCTTCTATCCGTACATGCAATTTTAGATTGTGAAATGGAAAGGGAGAGGGAAAATAAGCAGAGAAAAGTGATTTCTGACTGCAGTTGTGGACTTGTGCTTTTGGTTAGGAGGGACAAGTGCTGCAACAGTCAGTGGCCTTGGGTTGCAGCATGGCTGAGAAACTAAGAGAACCAAACTGACAGATCCTTCCATCCTTACCTGCAATTTTAAGACTGTAAAATGGAGAGGAGAGAAAGAGAGAGAGAGAAAAGAACGATATCTTACTGCAACTGTGGGCTTGTGCTTTTGGATAGGAGGGACAAGTCCCGCTATAGTCAGTGGCCTTGGGCTACAGCAAGGAGTCATCGGTGGTGTTGGGGCAAGAGTTCCCAACAGAGACACATCAGAGTTAGGTCCATATCTCAGGTTCCGGCTGCTCCGGGAGCGCTGATGGAGGGAGAAAGCTCCGGATGCCAAGGTGGGTTCCGCTGCCATCTGGTTCCTTGGGAGCATAAAAGCTGTGAGCTTCTTCCTGGCTCCTTCAAACTCATGCTTCACATTGTTAAATAAAAACATAGATTGCCTCTGCTTTTGGCTGATGCTCTCTGAAGGGGTGGCCAACAGCACCGGGGAGGTCTTTGGTCTACATTGGGGAAGACTCAGGAAACGAGGCAAAGTGCCAGAAACACGCTTGGAGTCAGAGAAGGGTTTTTCTTCACTGTCGCTTTCGACAGAGGAAGACAAGGGAGACTCCTCACCTTCGGAGCACCCTTGCTCTTCCAAGCACCCATCCTTGCTCACCTTCTTAGCCAGCCTGCTCTTGTTCACAGTGCAGCTGAACTTCTCCGCCGCAGCACACAGGTTGGCACACCGTTGGATGGGTACCGCAGAAGTCAGCTTGCGGCCTGCTGCCTCTGGGAAGTTTTCTTTCGAGTCCAGCAGCAGCAGCCAGCAAGGCGGAGCCGTTGGGACCACGTCAGTGGCCACTTTGTACCAGGGGGTGTCTTGCCGAGAAGCGGAGTCTACCCAATACAGCACCTTCTTCTCCAGCGAGAAATCGTGCTGTGGAAACAGAAGGAGAGTCAGCATCTTCTTGGCCTTGGGCTGTAGCTGGAGTAACCAAATGAGCGAAAGTTGTGAGGAGAGCTAAATCACAATCCAGATGAGGTCACTTGAACCCAACAGGACCACCCACTCCCAAGATCTGACTTTGCTAAGAACTTTAAAAAGAACTCTGCTGGGTCAAATCAAAGCCCTTCTAGTCCAGGGATGCAGAACTTGTGGCCCAGCAAATGTTCCTGGACTCCACTTCACACCACCCCAGTCATCATGGCCCAATAGTCAAGGATGATGGGAGCTGTGGTCCAGCAATATTTGAAAGGCCACAGGCTCCCCATCCCTGACCCAGTCCAACATTTTATTTTCAGCAATGGCTAGCCAGAGGTTTAAGAGCCTTACAGGGAGGCCATGGAGGAACTATAGTCAAATGAAATCGTGAGCAGGGTCTACATAACAGGCAAGGGAAGGAGAATAAATAAAAGATTGTAATCTAAGTTATAATACAATAGAAAATAAATGTAGATAAAGGAATACAACAGGAACATCACAAACGTAAGGGTGCGAAGTCAAAGTGTAAGAAATTATTAAACTGAAAGTGAATTGAATAATGTCAAATTTTGTGTAAAAAACTAATAAAAATTCATAAATATTAAAAAAGGAAGGCACAAGGAAGCAACATCTGTGCTTTTTTCTAGCACCTTCTAAGGAAAACATTTTTGTTTGGGCAACTATCCAGATATGTAGAATGTTGACATGTATTTTAATCTGTTTTTTAAGTTCATCCTTTATTTAATTTCCCCCCAATGTTTTAGATAATTATTTTAGCTGTTTCTTACTGATTAGTTCATTGTTTTATTCTTTTTGTAAACTGCTTTGAGGTGTTTTTTGTTTTGTTTTTCACAGTCAAGTGGTACATAAATTTTGTGAAATAAATAAAACAAGAATGCGTGCAGTCTTAGGACGAAAGTTGCTTCTCAACACATTTGTGTGTTTCAAAATACGACTTGTGTTGAGTGAAAGCAGATGTGTGTCGAGGTGGTTTCTTAGAACTGTTTCATCCTCTCCTCAAAACCCTGAATATAATAGCAGAAGATCCACTAAGTTGACTCTCAAAAACACAGGTCTTTCAGAGCACAATGATGCTCCCTACTGGCAGGAATAAACTGGACACAGGGCTTGATTGGCGGCAGAGGAAGATTGCTTTAGCTTTTCAAACCCAAGTTTCCAGGCGACTAAAAGGTCACCTCCACACAATGTTTTAAACCCCCTGGCAATATTTGTAACCTAGGAGATATTGTAAACATTGCACTCTGGGTCTATGCTACAAAGACTGTTATGAAAATACACTTCAAAAAAGCCCGTGGAAAGTTAATTTGTCACGGATTTGATTTGCATATATTGCAAGGGAGCAGGAGAGATGTGCTTCACGGACACTCATTAGGCAATTTCTTTTTTTCCAGCTAGCTAATGTACTTCAAGGAGTAATTCAGATGCAACACTGAACCGTGACTTGGGTGTTCTAAGAACGAACCTTTAATGGCATTGCCAGGGCCGGATTTAGGTCTGATGAGGCCCTAAGCTACTGAAGGTGCAATGGGGCCCTTTATATGTAACAGCTGTCCTTTGTCAACAACAAATTGCCACTGTTTTTTGTGTTAAATATATGCTATATGGTAATTTACAGTGGTCCCTCGACTTACGAATGACTCAATATCCGTAGGTTTCGACTTACGAACGGGACAAATGGCCGCACGCTCACGAATTTTTCTACATCCGAATGGAAACTGTTGGCGGCTTTAAATGCGGTTTCCTCGACTTACGAATTTTTACATGCGGTTTCCTCGAATTACAAATTTTTCCGAATATTTTTTTCCCTATGGGAAGCCGCGCTTCGGCTTACGAGCTTTTCGACCTACGAATGTGCATTCGGAACGGATTAAGTTTGTAATTTGAGGGACCACTGTATGGACCCAATAGGGATCAAAAGCCATTCGCCCAGGTTGCCATGCAACCAGTCCATGCAGAATGTAGGCACCCTATATATAGAAATGAGCAAACCAGTGATATTTTAGGGAGCTGGCTAGCAGGCGGGGCCCATGACTTACATCATAGGAGCCTACACAACACAAAACACTGTTGCTGTATGTAGGTTTTATTTTATTTGTTTTTTATCTATATTTTGGAAATTCAGTTTTTCCCCTTTATTTTGGGGGCAGGCGGGCAAGAGAGGGGGGCCCTAAACTACAGCTTGTTTAGCTTATACGTAAATCCGGCACTGGGCTTTGCTGTTCCTCCACTGCTGGAGGTGGGGTGCCCTGCATACCAGCTGCTGGAAATCACAAGCGGAGAGGCATTGATCGCTGTGAGAACAGAGTGCTGGACTTGATGGGCCCCCCTGGGCCTGATCCAGCAGCCAACCTCTTCTTAATAATGTTAAAGGGAGCCCCTGGACAGTCCTTCCTCCACCTCCTCCCCCTGCCTTGATTTGAGGCAGCTCATCATTTGTGGCTTTGTCCAAACTATGGCTTGTGTTTGCCCTGCAAATGACAAATTGGAAACCGTGAGTCCTAATCCTCGTTGGATTAGGGCAGGTGTGAGCCCCGTGTTCGTTTGGGCAAAAAGGTGAATCACACTTTGCTTCAGAGCAGCAAAAAGTGAGGAAACAGTACGGTAATAAGAGAAGGAGGAATGTGCTGCTCAGAAGGTCCTTGAATGCTTATTATTGTAGTGTGATTCTGGCATTATAAGAGCCTAGAAAGCTGCCTTTGACCAGCTCGGACTATCAATCCACTGAGCTCCGTATTATGAACATTTTCTGGCAGCAACTCTCCAGGAGTCCTCAAACAGGAGTCCCTCCCAGACATACCTGGAAATGCTGCGGATTGAACTGGACGTCCCTGAACTATGGTGTCAGGTTAAAGGCTTTCAACATCAGCAAAATGTTCCTCCAAGGGGTAGGAATGTACATATAAAAAGCCTGTGGAGCCTTGGTGTTATTCTAATTAATAAATTTCTAGACCTTCAGAATACTAAACTAGAAAATGGAAATGGCTAATGAATCAGTCAAATGAGAGAATCAACTTTTTTCCAAAAAACAAACAAACAAACAAACAAACAAACAAAAATCCCCTTTAATATCCACATCTAGAAGAGATCTATTTACCATTGCACACATCAGGACCTCCGTGCAATCGGGTATCTCGAACTCAGGTGCTGACACAAAGTTTGCCTCTTCCGTGGAGTCGTCTGCAACGCTTATGGTCACTCTGAAAGGTACATCTTGCAGGCAATTCATGGCTCCCCTTGTTACATTACACTCTAGTAAAAAATAAGAAGAAATTGATTGGACTTAGTTACTCCTTCTGCCTCAGTGCCTGGGGCTGATCACAGAGGTAGGGAACCTACACCTCACAGGCCTAAGCCCAACATGTGTCCATTTGGCTAGTGAGACTATTGCCTCCAAGCCACACATATAGGAAGGATGTCAGGTCAGGTGTGAGGCAGGCAAAGACATGGCTCCAAAGGAAGAATTGGAAGCTTAAAAAGTAAGCCTCTCAATGGTTCCTTTGCAAGTGAGGCTTGCAGACACTGATTGGCACTGAGCCCCAAACGGGATCAGCTGCACTGGGGAGCCCTGCATCAGGAATGTCCTCCTGCAGCCAATGAGAAACAGTGCTCTGCAAGGTCGGTTATGCAAGCACCAACAGTCAGTTGATCACAGGTGCTTACAAAGCCCTGTGCTTTTGATTTCAAACCATGGGGGTAAAGGAAAATAGGTCTTTGTGACGTTAAGGGATTGGCGGGTGTCTGAGCTGTCACACTTCAGATTGCAGGTGTGTTTACATGACGGAAGGTTCCTCCACAGCAAATAAAATGAAATGAGATCCCTGCGATCAGAAAACTAGGATGTTGAGGGGGGGAGTGCAAGATGATGATGGTGATAATAATAATAATAATAATAATAATAATAATAATAATAATAATAATAAGAGAGCCAGGCTCAGGGCGGCTGACATCAATAAAATTACAATAACACGTAAAAGAAAGAAAAACAATTGATTAAAATGCAGATTAAAGTACAATTTAGATTTAAAAATTGTTTTAAAATGCAGCCTCATTTTAAAATGGCCCAAATCAAAACCTAAAGGCCAGGCAGAACAGCTCTGTCTTGCCGGCCCTGCGGAAAGATGTCAAATCCCGCAGGGCCCTGGTCTCCTGTGAGAGAGCGTTCCACCAAGTCGGGGCCAATATTGAAAAGGCCCTGGCCCTAGTTGAGGCCAATCTAGCCACCTTATGGCTCGGGATCATAGCTGCCAAGTTTTCGCTTTTCTCGCGAGGAAGCCTATTCAGCATAAGGGAAAATCCCTGTAAAAAAGGGATAACTTGGCAGCTATGCTCGGGATCTCCAAAATGTTGTTATTTGTGGACCTTAAGGTCCTCCGCGGGGACTACCCTTTTACCTAACAGGCTACTTTTCTACATGGAAGGAACACATTTCGGTATAGAGCATTTCATTATGAGTGTTCACCTGCAGTTTGAAGCAGCATAGCCCAGCTACAGGTGAGGCCAGTTTCTTCCTATTTAACTCGCTTTCTTATTTATCTAAAATGTTATGTCCTTCCCTTTGCAAAACCAACGTCTTACTTTAATAAATGGTGGTTTGTGTGGGTGGTCCCAAGGTAAAAGAAAGTAGAGTGGGCAAGATTATTGCTTTTTCATATCAAAAGCCTTTATGGCAGAAGTTGGGAACTTTTTCCCATTGAGTGCTGTGTTAAGTCAGATAAGATATACTCTGTGGGGCGGGGTGGGGTGGCAGGAGCTGGCAGCCTCCCACTCTCAAGATCAGGGGTCAGCAACCTTTTCCAGCCATGGGCCGGTCTACCATCCCTCAGACCATGTGGGGGGCCGGACTATATTTTGAAAAAAAAAATAATGAACGAATTCCTATGCCCCACAAATAACCCAGAGATGCATTTTAAATAAAAGCACACATGCTACTCATGTAAAAACACCAGGCACGCCCCAGAGATGCATTTTAAATAAAAGGACACATTCTGCTCATGTAAAAACATGCTGATTCCTGGACTGCCCGTGGGCCGGATTGAGAAGGCAATTGGGCTGCATCTGGCCCACGGGCCTTAGGTTGCCTACCGCTGCTCAAGATCTTCACCATCTCAACACACTTTAAAAGGATTGGTGCCTTTTGAAAGCCAGGATCTGCACCTTCAGATGCTCCTTCTTCCTCTCTGGGACACATTTTGAAAACTGCACTATGTCCACCTCTCACGAAGAAAAGCTCAAGATTGAATGGCAGCATAAAATGCACAAACTCCTCTCCTGCTTTATAGGATTGGCTTCACGTAGGCAGCAGGAAGCTTGGAGTTTGCAGAACTCCTCACCAGCCAGTGTCAGCAACTTCTGATCAACAACCTATGGAATTTAGAAGCCTGTGTACACCCAATAAAAAATGTTATTTTACCCACTTTGCATCTTCTGCTTCTTAAGTTAACCAATCCTGGCAAAGATTGGTTAGCAATCCACTTTGCCTCCTCCTGAGTTCTATGCGCTCCTTCAAATAAGTGAAGCTCCTCTATGGACTACTTTTCTTTTTAAAATGCCACTCAGATATAATTTAGTGTTTCTAATCTCAACAGGATTTCTTGCTAGGTGGCTAATGCAAAGTCTGTGTCTCCTGGTGCTGGAGTGGAGAAGCCAGATGGGCGCTTCCTAGCTCTGCCATGCTGCACATGTCTTTTTGCTAATACATTCCACATGCAGCATATCTGGAAGCCAACCCAGGGCTCAGACCATCTGCTGAGATAATGCGAATGACGTTTTTCACATAAGCCACAACGTACATAAATGTCACAGGCGGAGGTGGGTGGGTGGGGGCGGGGAGAAGCAAGTTGTAAATGCGATCAGTGACGAGAATGATTTTATCATTCTGATTTCCTCTGCTGGCTCTGTGACTTATTCCTAGTTTTAGCTACATGTTTTAATCATTTAGGTAGCTTAATTATATCATTATTTCACATGAGCTGGCACTGGAGATTATGGTTCTGGATCAGATAGTTGGAATGGTAATTAGAAGAAATAATAGCAAATTAGAGACTTAGGTCACCCATTTTCTATGCTTTCATAAGATACACAAACTAGCTAGCAGTGCATCACTGCTCCCGTGCATTAAGAATAGCCATTGTGAAAGGGGAAGTTTTGTAGCTGAAATTTCACCGGACTTCATCTGTCTTCATCCTTGATATAGGAGCAGGTGGTCCTGGTCTAATCACAGGGCCCCAGTATAACATACTGTTATGGTTTGAGGGGGGGTCAGTCTGGATGAGACCCTGAATTCTTTCCAAACTTCAGATCTTGTGTATGTGGGGTAGATACCATAAGGTGAAACCTGTCAAACCAGTGCTTCTGGCTTTGGCTAGCTAGTTAAGTTCCACTAGTTACATGTCTAAAGAAGTTGCTATAAAGACAGCCCAGTGGGGGTCTATCCCTACCCCACCTGGCTGGATGCCACCTCATCCAAGGTGATCTATAGGCCAAGGGGAGGTTGTGTATGAGAGAGCTTTTTGAGTTTATTGGCTGATGCTGGAAGCTGGAGACACAAAGATACGTCTGACTCTGTGCCGGACTTGGGGTTCCCCTAGAAACCTAATGGGGAAGAAAGATCTGTTGGGGCATTCATATTGCGACCCACTCTGTCCTGTGCTCAGGCTGTATATATCTGTAAATAAAGCCATATATCCTAAATACACAGAGGAATTATATGGAGGTTTCATACCCCAGGTAGTGTGGTTGCTGACCTTGAGCCTGACATCCTGGAGATTGAAGTCAAATGGGCCTTAGAAAGCACTGCTAATAACAAGGCCAGTGGAAGTGATGATATTCCAGCAGAACTATTTAAAATCCTAAAAGATGATGCTGTTAAGGTGCTACATTCAATATGCCAGCAAGTTTCGAAAACTCAGCAGTGGCCAGAGGATTGGAGATATCAGTCTACATCCCAATCCCAAAGAAGGGCAGTGCCAAAGAATGCTCCAACTACCGCACAATTGCACTCATTTCACATGCTAGCAAGGTTATGCTTAAAATTCTACAAGGCAGGCTTAAGCAGTCTGTGGACTGAGAACTCCCAGAACTGCAAGCTGGATTTTGAAGAGGCAGAGGAACCAGAGACCAAATTGCAAACATGCGCTGGATTATGGAGAAAGCTAGAGTTCCAGAAAAACATCTACTTCTGCTTCATTGACCACGCAAAAGCATTCAACTGTGTCGACCACAGCAAACTATGGCAAGTTCTTAAAGAAATGGGAGTGCCTGATCATCTCATCTGTCTCCTGAGAAATCTCTATGTAGGACAAGAAGCTACAGTAAGAACTGGACATGGAATAACTGATTAGTTCAAAATTGGGAAAGGAGTATGACAAGGCTGTATATTGTCTCCCTGCTTATTTAACTTATATGCAGAATTCATCATGCGAAAGGCTGGACTTCCCAAGCTGGAATTAAGATTGCCGGAAGAAATATCAACAACCTCAGATATGCAGATGACACAACCTTGATGGCAGAAAGTGAGGAAGGAATTAAAAAACCTTTTAATGAGGGTGAAAGAGGAGAGCGCAAAATATGGTCTGAAGCTCAACATCAAAAAAACTAAGATCATGGCCACTGGTCCCATCACCTCCTGGCAAACAGAAGGGGAAGAAATGGAGGCGGTGAGAGATTTTACTTTCTTGGGTTCCATGATCACTGCAGATGGTGACAGCAGTCACGAAATTAAAAGACGCCTGCTTCTTGGGAGAAAAGCAATGACAAACCTAGACAGCATCTTAAAAAGCAGAGACATCACCTTGCCGACAAAGGTCCGTATAGCTAAAGCTATGGTTTTCCCAGTAGTGATGTATGGAAGTGAGAGCTGGACCATGAAGAAGGCTGATCGCCGAAGAATTGATGCTTTTGAATTATGGTGCTGGAGGAGACTCTTGAGAGTCCAATGGACTGCAAGAAGATCAAACCTATCAATTCTGAAGGAAATCAGCCCTGAGTGCTCATTGGAAGGACAGATCCTGAAGCTGAGGCGCCAATACTTTGGCCACCTCATGAAAAGAGAAGACTCCCTGGAAAAAGACCCTGATGTTGGGAAAGATTGAGGGCACAAGGAGAAGGGGCGACAGAGGATGAGATGGTTGGATAGTGTTCTCGAAGCCACCAACATGAGTCTGACCAAACTGCGGGAGGCAGTGGAAGACAGGAGTGCCTGGCGTGCTCTGGTCCATGGGGTCACGAAGAGTCGGACACGACTAAACAACAAAACAATCCTAAAGACACCAGTCCCTGAATAAGCACAGGAACCCTTGGAGTCTCTCACGGCTTGGGAGACTGTAGTGCGCAACAATACTATTCTGTTTCCAATTTCCATTGCCATGTAGTTGTTGATCTTACAACTGTACCTGTAGCAATTCCAGGAATTGGAATATAGCCCAAACCAGGTTCCCATATGCCCAGAGGCACTACAAATCATATGAATGCAAATGATTGAGGGAGAAAATATAATTAGGCTTGTATCCAATGTTGTGCATATGGAGTTCTGCTCACACAACAGGATTTCCCCTTATCCTCCTCTAGTGAATGGAGGATCATAAGGGAGAAGGGGGGGGAGAGTTCCATTGTGCAAGTGGAAGTTTGTTATGCAAGCAGAATGATAGCGCTGGATACAACTCTTAGGCATGATGCCCCTTTTAGAAACAAACAAGTGGCATTTTGTTTAATCCATAAACTGGCAACCACCCTGTAAGATACCTAGAGGCAGTGTTTTTTTCTGGGTGGAAGCAGGGGGACATCCCCCAAAAACATTTTGTGAATCTTTGTACTTTTGTCCATTTACTGTATTTATTTTTCTCAATTTGAACTATAAAATGGTGATTTTCTTGAGTCAAAATGAGAGTACCCCTAAACATTTTTTTTAAGAAAAGCACTGCCTAGAGGGTACTAGAATAGAGCAAGTTGGCATTAAACAAGTGGAAACTATTAGGTAGAGACTCAACAAGGCATCCTCCTTTCTGTGCTAATTTAAATTGAGAACTAAACATTATGACAGCGTTATAAAAACACCACCATGATCTGGGGATGAGGACTGAGAAACTTGCAACTAGGGATCACTAGTTTTCGTCAAAATCCACCAGGCAAAAGAAGTTAACATGTGCTCCAGCACTGTCTTGCAAGACTATAACAACAGATAACAAAATGGTAAAAAATATCAAAGAATTTATAGGGAGAATAAATACTAGGCCACAGAAATTTATCAGGCAGGTGTAGCAAAAAGCTTTTCACCAATTAAAACATGTTGTATCTCATAGTGAGGTATGAGCAAGCAGTTGTGGAGAAGCAAATCATACCTACAAGTAAGGCCATACTTCATTGCACAGGACTTTGACATTTTACAATTAATGCAATAACTGCCAGCCTCAAAATCATTTTTCTACATCTTGAGGGATATCTTTCCATGTCATACCATTCAGTGTCTGCCTTTCCTTTGCAAAGTTAAGCTTACCTTAAGAAGAAACCAACTAGCTGCTTGTGATGCAGGATAGAGGCACCTTGTCAGCTCTCTGTCCCATACTTGGATACTTAAGTGCCTACAAAAAGGAGGTCAGGTGAATGCCCGGCTCCCTTTTCTAAAGCTACTGATTAGAACAGCTTAAGGGGTTAGCTTGCATAATCAAGCCTTCCAAAAGAGTAAGAAGCCTAGCCATTCGTGCGAAAGCAGTGCTAATTTTTATGAATCGGTTTGAGGTCTTACTAGTCTCAAGATGCTAATTCAATGGAGTTGCTTAGAAAACAAATCCATGTTACTCCGTATGCTAAATAAAATAAAAAAATAAGGCAGAGATAATGTTAATAAAAGGGTGAGTTTTTATCTTTAGCAAAATGATATTTCCTAGTAGTTATTGGGCTACGTTCAAGGTGCTGGAATTGGTGTAAAAAAACACATATTGCTTGGGACCAGGATACATGAAAGACCATCTCAGCCACTACATAGCCAACCAGTCAGTGTTCTGCAAGACAGGAGGTCCATTCTGTATGATGTTGGAATTAGGCCTTAAGCGTGGTGGCACCTATTCTTTGGAATTCCCTACCACTGCATATCAAGACAGGCACCTTGTCTCTTGGCACTTGATAAAGAAGTTCTCTTTCAACATGGCTTCTAAATTCTTTATCCTGGTTGGTATCTGTTCTGGATCTGAACTGATTTTATGCATGTTCTTGTTTCAAACTCTTTTTTTTTAAAAAAAAACTCTATATAAGCAATTGTTGTAACTGTAAATGTTTATATATAGATCTATATATGACATTATACTGCAAGTTGCTTTGCGAAGCAATTCAAAAATGAAAATAGTAATAGTATGAGCTTTCGTTTGCATGCACACAAAAGCTCATACCAATGACAAACTTAGTTGGTCTCTAAGGTGCTACTGGAAGGATTTTTTTTTATTTTGTTTCGACTACGGCAGACCAACACAGCTACCTACTTGTAAATAGTAATAGTAGTCAGTCTTCCTACACCAGCCACTGTTGCCTGACACTGTCCATTACCAAAGCTTGCATTGACCTTTTAAGTTGGGAAGAAAACCATTTATTTAAAAATGACAGCCAGAAAGAGTGTGAAATGTTCTTTATTTTTTTAAAAAGTACAAATAAAATTCAACTGAGTTTTTATTACTTTGTACAACAAAGAATTCTTGACAATGTTTCACATTGCATTAGGGTTTTCTCTCCCCTCATCACATACACACACTTATGCAACTTTGTTTCAAAGCACAAAAGAAAAAAGAAAAAACTCCCTCATATTTTATGTAACATTTTGGTAGATATTTTTGTAACAAGCTGCTAATTTTAGTATCAGAGATCAAGTTACACTGAAATGTTTGGGAAAGGCTGTTTTCTTTCCCCTGAACTAAAGATTCAATTGATACAGTATATGGTAGCCTATCAATATATCATCAGAGTTATACTGTGTCAACAGCACTTTCTTTTTGTCAATGATAGTCCCACAATGTTCTTCAACTTCAAATAACAGGGGCCATGGAGACTATGTTACTATGCTAATGAAGTTTAGTTTACAAGGTTTGTCAACATTAGATGTTCAGGTTTTTTGGTTCACATGCAATGCTAAATGAGGGTTTGTCACCACATGAATGAACTTTGTGCTCCCATACTCCACGTAAATGAGCGAGCAACTTCTGCTTTCATAGAAACCAGTTTGTTGTTAATCCAAATTGTGCTTTTCACTTTCCTTCCAACCCCAAACTACAAAATCCTGGTTTGATAGGCTCATGCAAGTCATCAGTTGCCCATTTTTGTTTCAATGAAAGCCACTTATTAAAAGTAGAGAATGGAAGGGAAGGAGGGAGCATGCCAACACAGAAATTGTTTATGCACCAAACCAATATTTGACATTCTATTAAATTAACACAAATACCCTAACTTGTATTGCTTCTCTAGTGTTCTTACTTTAAGGGATGATAGAAAAAAAATGCTTTTCTGAGTATGTACATCATATATGCACATTTTAACAAATTTAAGGTGCAAGTTGCACCAAAAAAAGAAGCAATGATGCTATTAATTCTCTCCACATTGCTTCATCTTAGTGTTTTAGCTTTTAAAACCACTACACCAAACTTGGAAGGAGGCGATAATTGACCACATCTGTTAATTCACTTAAGGAACAGCACATAAGACCAAGATAAACAGGGAGGCAATTTTTAAAATGAGAGTTCAAAAAACAGCTGAAACTTGAGAACCCGGATATGGCTCTAAAGAGTTCAATGACAGTCTTTGATGTTGCTTCAGGATTATTACCTGATTTCCCATGAAATATCAGAACATTAAAAACACATGCAACAATATTTAGCAGCTGCATTAAGTTATATGGCCTTGGGATTGTATTTCGCCTCAGCAGGATGCAGTTAATGACACAAGTTCTCAAGTTAGGTTTTGCTGCTACACATGCCCATGACAAATTAATTTCCCTGCTATAGATGCCGTTGTCCAGAAATAATACATTTTAAAATTCTAAGGAAAAATGTCCTGCTTTTAAAGTTTGCAGGAGCAGATAATGTGTAATGTTGTTGTAATTAAATTCCTCCAAACAGTGTTTTAAAAAACAAGATCTGAAGCAAATCTCTGCCAGTGTAACTAAGCAGAGATTCACATTTCCGGAATACAACATTTTTTTGGGGGGGGGCAGTATTTGTCTTCTGAATCAGCTGTTGCATATGCATCTTATGTATTCTGTGCCCCTGCTTTATAAGAAAAAGATCCAGAGTTTTTCCATGTCCAAAGGAATTAATGAAGTACACTTTATCACTTGTGTTGCTATTGTTTTAGACTCTGAACACATCATCCAACAGCTGTAGCCCAGATGTCACTAGAAGGTTGACAGGGAATGACCCATCCTGGTGGGATAAAGTTTCCTTCAGGATGATCTGTAGGCACCAGGTATCGATCCCATTCATGCCTTAAACATAATAAAGTTAGTTATGCAACATATTGAGTACTGTGTTCAATCCTTCTGAAACCTTAATTTCCTACCATTAATTTCACAACTTAAGTGTTGTTGTGAATTGGAGTTGGAGAGATGAGTGCAAAGCACTGTGGCCACCCAACGGATCCTTGTCAGTGGACAGCATTAGAGACATGTTTTGCACTGTCCACTACTACAGTATCTCCAAGTATCTCATAGGGGTACATGGCATCCCATAACTTGTAGGGAAGTAAAAGCATGGCTCTTGGGAGAACCAGTAAAGCAGTCTCTTATTCTTGGTGATGCCACCGTCTGGGTCTAGGGGGAAGTTTTAGCAGCAACAACATTTTTGCTGACTACAACTGGCTGCAAGTTGAACAGCTGCAAGGTGATATTTGCTACAACAAATATCCAATAGGAATTAATACTACATCACAAAGTAAAAAAGCAGCTAAGTTTCAAGATTTGGCAAAATTGTTACAGCTTTACTTTTACTACAACGCTGCTTAAACTTACCTGATCTGGATAAGGGATGGCACAGAATACTCAGCCTGCAAATAATACTGTGTGAAGGGCTCCAAAAGGCGGGCAAGGGGAAATTCTTCTGTAAAACAAGATAATAATTAAGAAAAACAAGTACCATGAAAAACTACCAGACACAGAAGCATATTCCAAGAATGTAAGCCTTATATTATTTGCTACTGAAGATACTAAAACTGAGTGTTAAAATACTGTTACATAGAATCCTGACTGGACATGTTGATAAAAACATGGGGATTGCATAAATATATTAAAAATCAGGAAGTAGCGCCCATCATTTTATTCTATGACTCTTTGCAATTCAAATATTGCCTATTGAGATCAAGCAGGTGTCTTCAATGTACTATTTTTGGTGCCTGCTCAAAACATTTTTGTTTAGACAAATCTACCCAGCTGCTTGAAGTAATTTTAATCTGTTTTAGTATTTTAACTTTTAAAATATGGTTGTGAATTTTTCTCGATTTTATCGTTGTACCTTTTTGTAAACCACTTTTGAGAATTTCTACAATCAAGAAGTGTATAAATTTTATGAAATAAAATAATTAAGATTTAAACATAAACTATCTCTGGCATGGGTTGATAATTGGAGAATAAGTCTGCATTGTAAAACAAGCAAAGACACTTGGGACTGTATCCAACATTTTCTGTCAGCTACTGTGAGAGGATGGGTGAGTTTTAATGTTACACAACAGAGGAATCCAACACAACAGTTTCACTAGCAGAAACACACTGTGTAACAGACTGCACAATTTTTTTGTGCTCCATTTGCTAGCAAACTGCTTATGTATTCTCTTGCACAACAATGATCTGTTGGTGCAAAACATTTCACCAGTGAGACAAGTATAACTTTAACTAAACACTACACTGACAACAATACGCTGCAGGTTACCTGGATCCCCAAACAGTTTTGAATCCATTTCCCGCTTCTGCTGCAGAAGTTTCTCCTTTTCTCGCTTCAGCTTCTTTTCCATTTCTCTTTTCCTTTCCTCCTCCTGTTCTCCTTCCAGCATAACCCGCAGAGCTCGTTCTTCAGCTTCATAGAGTTCAGTGCGTGTTTTTATTAATGCTCTTAAGCTCTGGACTTCATTTTCGAAGGCTTCATCTGCATCTGGGGGTGGACAAACACCTGCAGCAAAAAACCAGAACAGAAACCACAACCCACACCAGATTAATTACTTGACTTTCCCTCCACATTCTGATCCAGAACAATTAAATGCATGTAAACAAGAGAATCGAAGCATCTCCACCGGTGAGTAATCTTGCTCTGAAGTGGCATCCTCACACACCCTCTCTCACTTGCTTTTAACAGGGTGGTCAGTTGCTTCAGTGCGTATTATTTCTCTCTCTCTCCCTCATCTCCCCAATTGCATGTTTTTTAACTGTTCAAGGACAGAGGAGGAACCAGGTGCAGCAGCTTACTCCACTGAAATATGGTGGGTATGAACACTTAACATAACAACATGGAACATAAAAAACAAACCTTTAGAAGCACCTGTGTTTGATTTAAAAAAACAAAAAACCAGCAAATGCGTATATTGTGCAGTAAAAGGAAAACCTATGTTGAATAAAAACTGGAAACTTGTGTTTATTAACCGGTTTCTTCACTGCTACCTAAGTAGACCGTCTGTGATTTCCACAAGTGGGCATATTGATCTGGCACTTGTGCCTCAACTTCTTCATTGTCAATGAAGGAAATAGTCTTACAAAGTTGTCTTAAATGAGTCTATGGCCTTGGATCTCTTGAAGTTTTCAAATAGCTTGTTAACTTTTTTATTCTTGCCATATTCTACAGCTCTTCATAGGGACGCAGGTGGCGCTGTGGTCTAAACCACAGAGCCTAGAGCTTGCTGATCAGAAGGTCGGCGGTTCGAATCCCTGCGACGGGGGGAGCTCCCGTTGTTCGGTCCCAAGTCCTGCCCACCTAGCAGTTCGAAAGCATGTCAAAGTGCAAGTAGATAGGTATTGCTCCGGCGGGAAGGTAAACGGTGTTTCCGTGTGCTACTTTGGTTCGCCAGAAGTGGCTTAGTCGTGGTGGCCACATGACCTGGAAGCTGTACGCCCCCCTGGCCAGTAAAGTGAGATGAACGCTGCAACCCCTGAGTCATCCGTGACTGGACCTAATGGTCAGGGGTCTCTTTACCTTTTACAGCTCTTCATACCAGTTGAAGAATTAGTCCAGCTACATTTTTTCAATGCTGGGTAATAACAAGGTATCTTGACACTAGCATACAGTAGAAGAGGCATCCCTTATGCTGGGTATTTATAACAAATATTTGCAAAAAACATATATGCTTCAGAAGTTCTAATGGTTTCAGTGCCTTACAGGTGCTTTGAGTGCACTTCATCCGGGGCAGGATGCTATGCTTTTAACCAAATATTTGTTTTAACAATACAAGTCTTCAAGGACCCAATTTATATATTGAACCATATTTTATAAACAATACCTAAGCAATACAAGTCTGACTGAAATGTTGGAGCCATTACACAAACAGCTTTCCAGCTATTTTTCAGCATATATGCAAGAAGGAGTATAAAAAGCACATGCAATTCTGAGTCATGTTTACCTTTCCTTGCTGCTGCTTCTTTTCTTAGTTTCCTAAGCTTTTCTAAGCCACGCAGGATTTCTGCCATACGCTTCGTGTCTGCTTGTTTTTTCCTTACTTCAGATAACACACTGTCTGCAGCAGCTTTAAGTTCTTGTTCCTATATGGGCAAAAATATGAATAAAGGAATTAAGAACACGTGTAAGAATGTAAGAGACCAATGGCAGACCTAGGTAGGCTCATCTAGTCCAACACCCTGTGTTCACTGGCTAGCCAGATCCTTCAAAGCCCACAAATAGGACAATAAGGGAAGAGCCCCTGCCCCTCATCACATTTTGTCTCAGTAACTCCTAGGGGGTAAACACAGCTCACGGCAGACAGCTGTCAACAGATCCACCCTCCTTGAGTTTGCATTCTCACCTGCAGTAACATACATATTAGTTAGGGGTCAATTTGCTGCAAGCTGTAGCAGCACTCGTAAGTTTCTTTTCTAGAACAGGATACTGCCTACAGACTGAGATTGTCATGAAACTACTTATATCTACTAGACTCAAAAACAGTTACCAACAATGATTAGCCAACCTTCACGAGACACCTACTTGCTATGCCTCTGGTTTTGTCCCCAAGTTTCAGGGTCCCACATGTTTTCTTGGGGTTTGTAGGGAAAGGATAAGAAACTCATTGTGAAAGGCCAAGAAAAGGGAGTAGCCTATTGTCTTCAGCACCCATCACTGTAACTGTTTGAATGAATGCAAAAACAAGTACACATGTGTGCACCAAGAATGCTATACTGTACAATAATATGTAAATGGTACTGACTGGCTCCAGTTCCCCCCTTAGATCCATTTTATTGTTCAGCAAGCTTCACTTCTTACCTACTAGACTCTACCCTGTGATTCACTAGGGGCTGCTCTGTGCTCCTGTCCTAGAAACCTCCATCCCCTGATATAACCAGCACTAACCCTCAACTCCCAAGCTCCACCCCTCTGTTTCAGGAGACTTGACAATCCTTACTCTGTGTCTCAACTACAAAGCACAACTGTTCATCAAAATGAACTGTAATCCACCTGTAATCCAACCTGGAGAGCAGTCTTTGTTAAAAATACATTTCGAGCAAACGTGTAGATCAGGGGTCAATAGCATGTAGCCCACCAGTACATTTTGTGCATCCCATACAGGGTTGATGGTAATCCCAGGCACCCCTGAATCACTTGCTCCATGCTAAGCACAAACATGGAGTGAACCAGCAGTGACGAGATAGTGCTGAAACTGTGATGTGTTTACGCTGTTTGCCAACTGGGACTGGCGATTCCAGCTCACTGCCCAGTGTACAAAGAAGACCCCGGGAGGGTTTGAGTTGTGACACATGCACACCAGTGTAGAGAATAACAATATTCTCTCTAGAGAGTAGATTCAGCAGGCACCTTGTTTCACTGGCGATTCCAGCTCACTGCCCAGTGTACAAAGAAGACCCCGGGAGGGTTTGAGTTGTGACACGTGCACACCAGTGTAGAGAATAACAATATTCTCTCTAGAGCACAGATTCAGCAGGCACCTTGTTTCACCCTTTAAACACCAGCTGAAAACTTTCAGGCTTATTCAGTCGGTGAATAATATATATTTCCACAGTAGCTGATTTGAACCTTTTCTGATGACTTTTATTGAATGGCTTTATCTATAATTGCTGTTAACCATGCTGCTATTTTTAATTAGCAGTATATATATTTTTTAATAAAATAATTATTTAGCATTATTAATGCGGGTTAATAAAAAGCATTCAGTGTTCAAAACAATTCAGTTTACTATTTCCTGCAACAACCCAGTAAGGTAGGGTACTATCTCAACACTGCGGGTGGATGCGAACAAGAGAGGTTTGCCTAAGGCAGAGATCGTGGCGGCCTCCGCTGGACTACAACTCCCATCAGCCCCTGCCAGCACGGCCATCGCAGCCAATAAACCCCAAAACACCGACTACCCTGTGGGGAATTCCTAGGCACCCCTCAAAGCGCAACTCACCCGGTGCCTCTCCTCGACTTCCTGGGCGCGCCTGGCCCGCCAGCTCTCGATCCGCGTCTCCCTCTCGGCCTCGCGGGCCGCCTCCTCCTCGCGAGCGGCCCGCGCCTCCTGCCTCCGCGCTTGGCGCCGCAGCCTCTTCTTGCGGCTCTTCTCCGCGTGGCGGCGCAGCTGGGCCAAGGGAGCCTCCACAGGGGCCGCCGCCGCCTCGACCCGCAGGGGCCGCACCACCTCCCGCAGTTCTGCCAGCCGGGCCTCAGCCTCGGCCACCTCCTCGGCCTTGGCGTGGTCGTCCCGCCGCCGCCAGGCCCCGCACAGCGCCGCCACCTGCGCCACCAGCCGCAGCGCCTCCGCCGCCAACAGGCCCGCCTGGCTGGGCTTCAAGCCGCTCGGCTTCGGGGGAGAGGCGGCGCCGGCGTCTTCAGTGCGTCGGCAAGCCAAGAAACGGCTTAGCCATTGCTCGCTCTCGTCGCCGCCGTCGCTTCGCCTCAGGCCGCCGCTTGAGGCAGCAGCGTCATGCCCGAGCGGGAGCCTTGGCTTCTCCCCGGCCACGAACGGCGGCGCCTCGGGCCTCCATTGAGGCGAGGGCCGCTCCGGAGGCTGGAACCTTGGCTTCTCCCCGGGTATGTACGGCGGCGCCTCGGGCCTCCATTGTGGCGAGGGCAGCTCCGGAGGTTTCTGCTGTTGCTGCTGCCACGGAGGAGGGGGCAGCGGCGCCCGGAATGGCGGCGGGTAAGCGGAGGTAGGAAGGCCTCGGCCACCCGCCGAAAAAGGCGGGAACGGGGAAAGAGAAAACTGAGGGTGGTGAGGCGGAGGCGGCCCGCCAAAAACACCCTGTGGAGGAGTCCCCGTCGGCGGGAAGTAGTGGGGCTGAGGGGGCCTCGCGAAGGATGGGAACGGCGGCGGCTGGTGCGACATCTCGCCCCCCTCACGCCTCGAGAGGCCTACCGGTAGTTAGCAGAATGGGACGTCGTCTCTCTCGCCCTCGGAGATCGCTTCCGGTTTGAAGCGGAAGTGACGGTGAGAAGAGCAGCGCCCCCTGTAGTTTGGGAGGAATCCATCTTGGCTACTGCTTTTAGACAGCAACCCCCGTCAGCCGCAGCGGTGCGCAGCGCACGGAGTGGGACCGGGATGTACTAGCAGCCTTTTAGGTGCATGGCAAGTTATGCTGCTTTGTCCCCAAGCATCGCACACACCCCGTCACCTTAGTGCACTGCTTGCCCCCTACCCCCAAATCTTGAGAAATCTACTACTAGAAATCTGGGAGGAACAGGAAGTAATAGATATGGGACGCTGCAATTATTATTATTTTTAAACCACGGGACACCCAGTTTGCTTCTCCTGTTCCAAACCACATGGTTTTAATAAACCATTAATGTCTTTGTGCTCTTGGAGGCGTTACACCAGTTTCTAAGAACCAAGAAAAAGAATCATTCATAACAAGATTGGAAAGGATTAAGAATCAAGCGGCACAGTTGCTACACCCACCCCACTTACTTGGTGGTCAGTGTCAAGTTTAAAAAATATTCTATCAGTGTGTAAATGGAACCTAGTTCAGCAAAACTTTTATAAGCACGCCTCAACATGAAGGAAGGACATCAAGCTTTTAGGCACAGATTTTAATTTCAGAAATGAATCAAAAACATACACGTCCTTTTGTGTTTTTACAAATACTTTACTAAAGGATCAAGTTAACTTTTAAAACAAAGCAATCTTTGCTTTGCTAAAAGATTTAAAATAACAAGATGCAGACCGGCGTTTTAAGCTTATAACTTAAATAAGAATTTTGTGCAAACAGTGACTACTGATTACATGAAAAATATTATACAATTATATGCTACTTTCTTGTGCCTCTTAATGTTATAAGAAGGTAGGCTGGGAAAAATATCTGGCACCAAAAAACTGATGCATGATGGTTCCAGTACATTCAATAAAAAGTACTATATTAAAATATTGGCATAGAATTTTCTATATTCTATGGTCTATTTCTTCCTGTAAACCTTTATTCTGTCAAACAAAAAGGTATAGCAAGTTCCTGGTTCATCTGTTCTCTTAATATCCATTTTTTTCTCCAAAACCTACATGTGATATTTAATCAAGGTAAGTAAAAATGAATGAACCCTTTGGTATTATATCCAATTATTTTTAACACATTACATTAAGTTTTTAGTAAAGTGGCACAGTATGCTCTAAAATAAGGTCAATCCACAACCTGATTATTCTAGAGCAATCCCGCTGGTTTGACTAATATGGAGTTTGGGGACCAGAAAGTACTGTCCTAAATCTTTCATATCCAGTTTTTAAGGGCAGTTTTCATTATAAATGAAACAAGTACCTCTAGCACCCACTGCATTTAAAGCAGAAAAGATATTTAGTGCATACTGAATGGTCTTTCCAACAAAAGTAGATTCAAAATATTTGTGTGCCGTTTCCCTGCTCAAATTGTGTAGTATAATTATTGTAAAATTCTTCAACTATTTGCAATACCTGCATTGCACTCTATAACTGAAAAAGCTAGGGCTGAGCTGAAAGTTCTTCAGGAAATACATTCAGTAGAAAAAAGGAGCTTTTGAGGAGGCCTCATGTTTCCTCAAAATCTTACTTTTTTCATACTGGTTCACAGTCTGAAAAATAACCTTCCCATTGATCCTAGTAACAATGATGTTGCCATGCAGCCAGATGGGAAAAGCTATTTCAATGTATTAGCATTGTTTGACCTCAGTGACTGTTGTCACACAGGCATGTAGCTCATCAGATCTGGCTATGTCATTGCTACTAGGACGAAATCTAAATTGGAACAAAAAATGGCACCAGCTGCAGCTGACTGAACTTGAGAAAAGAGGGTTGCAATGGTGCACTGCTGCCTTCATCCAACTGTAGGGTACAGTGCAGGTTTTTTTTGTGTGTGTATGTTTTGGAGGGGGTGCATTAACTCTTCAGTGCTCCCCGTGGTAACAAATGGCCAAAAAAAGTGCCCCAAAGGAGAAAGGGATGAATTTTACAAGGGGAGTCCACCTTTTCAGCTCAGCACTAAAAGAGAGCATATTTTGTTTTTTGTTTTTAACTGAACAAAACATAATATACATTTCATTTCTGAACATTATGTCACTGAAGTCCATGTGTCCACTAAAAAAATAATAATTCAGTGTGATGTTACGCAAAATACTTGATCTGATTTCCCATTAGAGTTGCCAACACCTTCCGAACATGTATCATATTCAGGAGAGATCCAATGTTATCAAATAGGCTAAAAAGCCGGATGTGGTCTTAAAAACAAAATCCCCATTAAGTGCATTTTCTGCAGAGCATTCTGACAGCATTTAATTGTTTGCAGCATCTGCTTGGCGAGCCCAGTTTTCTTCTTCTACTCCTGAATCGTATTCTTCTTCAGAAGCATCTTTAGCTGGAGCTCTACAATTAAACACAAGTAGGATCAAATACTTCCATGTCATGTCTAGAACAGGGAGCCATTTCAGCCCAGTTGAACTTTTGATACTGATCCCCAGGACCACAATGCATCTTTATTTCCCAAATTATATTCTATAGTAGGGACGTTGTAAACTGTTATGTACTGAATCAGATTGTTGGTTTTTCTAGCTCACTGGCAGCAAAGGAAAAAGGGAGTCTGCATGCAGAAACAATGGCTCTTTCTCCGAGTACTTTTAGCAGAACAGCAGCAAATAAATAACTATTAAAAGAATATTGCTACAAAGTAGGTGGAATTGATGTTCAAGAAGAATTGATCTACTGGTCCCTTGGATCAAGGAGAGAATCAGTGTTCTGTGGACCGTTGCCTTGAAATTCCATTAGAAAAGAAAAAATGAAATGGCAACTTAAGTCTGCACTTGTAATCTTTTTATCCTAGCAATGCATGCCAGAAATAATGGATTCAAACTGAAGCAGGAGGCCTGACTGGATGGTCACCTATGGTTACTTCCTGCTCTAAATATAAAGTATGTCCACCACTGGAGGTAAAGTATGCTGCTCTTTGAAGGCTTATTGCTTAAAGAAACCCCCCACATTATTATTAAAATTGGTGTCCTTTTAGAAAGACAGGTTTCAGTAAGTTTCCTGCTTCTTCCAATTGGCCTAATGAAGCCTCTTTCAAATGCACAAATCTGGCTTTTGACTTGAAAATACAAAAATGTGAATGTTTATTAGCCATTTTGTTCAGCCAGTTTGTGTTAAATGCCCAGCAGCCATCTACTGTAAAACATAGCTAAAAATATAACTGTGGAATAAAAAAAAGTATCTAAAACAACTGTGGAAAAAAATTAATTGCAAAAAAGTGTTTTTGTTTATTTTTGCATCAAACCCAATCTAGTGTTGGAAACCTGACATTACCTGACGTATCCTGGGTCCTTCTTTCCTTCCACGACATCTTTGTCAACCTCCACACATACAATGTCAGAATTGGGTACTTCAAACATGGGTTCCAGCAGTAACTTTTCCTAAGGGGTAGAAGAATAAGCATCAAGGTTTTGCTCACACAATCCCTCTTCCAAGGAACATCTAACAATAGACAGTTTGCTACAACCACTTCTCTGCCTAAAAGAGGCATAGGGCAGTAGCCAACCAAACTACTATAGTAGAGCTACTGAAATTAATGGACTTTGGTATAATATTCATTCATGTCAACATCTCTACTTAGTAGCTGAATAAGTTGAGAACTTAGTTGATGGACATTTGTCAGGAATCCTATCACAATGCTACCTGCCCAGGCTGCCATCAGCATAGCTACTTTCTTCTATCTCCACCTTAAAAACAAGGTGGAAGGGCTGTAGCTCAGTGGCAGAGCACATGGTTTGTATGCAGGTCTCATGCAGGTTCCCTAGCATCTTCTGGCAGGCATGAGAAGAGACCAGAGACCCGATGCCAGTCTATTAGCAATGTTGAGCTGGATGGACCAATGGTCCGACTTGGTGTTGGGCAGCTTCCTAAGAAATGGCCCTACCACAAGGCAAGGTGAAACAAGTACTTCAAAGTGGTAGATTTTGAAATCAGCATGGGTGACTGAATAGAAGACAGACATAAATGACCTATGAGCAGGATCTACTGGTTATGTTCTGTGCAAAACCCACTCAAGAGCTACACAAGACCATAGAGCTGTTGTGCAACTCATTTAAATGATGCATGTGCGGGAAAATGTATATGATGCAATTACGCTTCCAGGTTCCACTCTAGCCATTCCAGGCCAGCCCTGCTTCAAAGCCGCTTCTTATGCAACCTTCAGTTCTCTGCTTTGGGCCAAACAAGTTCCCTGCCAGTCTTGCTCTTCTTCCTAATCAATCTTTGTTTTTGCTTTTTCCGCCCCTTTGACTTGATTACACATTGATACCTTTTCCCCCTTTTATTTAAAATAAGAAGTACTTAGTCAACAAAATAAAGATCCAGAATACAGCCAACGAGAAAAGCAACTTCAATCACAATGGGAATAGAATTAGCACCACCATTAATATGCTTTTGATTTCACGACTGCATAGGAAGACTCCATTTGTTTGAAAAAAGATTTCAAACTTCCTCATAATGCCCATATTCATTTTCCAACAACATCTTTGTCCGATACTAGTCTTGTAATTTTGACATTTAAGAACCCCAGCATTAGATGCTGCTCTTTAGCTTCAGACACCACTCCTTTTAGTACTGTTAACAAATATTTTAGTGTCTAAACTCATCTTTCTTCCAGAACATGTAGAACTATCACATGACACGGTCTCTTTGGGACTGAATCACTTTAGATTGCTAGGAAGGCATTGTAGGGAAGGTTGTTTTTGTTTTTAGCAAGGTTAACTGAGCCACTAATGATCTGATTTCTAAAAATCTCTCTGATTCACCTCCCAGGGCAGACAGTGGCATTTCAATAAACAAAACTAATGGTTGTGTTCTAGGTCATTGATACCAGTGAAGAGAAATCAGCCTTACCATTATAGATCGAAGACCTCTTGCACCAGTCTTGCGGTCTAAGGCCAACCTGGCTATAGCCTTTAGGGCATCCTCAGTAACATTCAATTCACACTGGAAAATAGAAGACAAAAATTACATTTTGTAGTCCCACCCCCCCTCCTCCCTATGGGAACTCTAATTGTATTTGACAAGCGTAAATTAAATTTGGAGTCATTTTTTTCTTTTGTTTTTCAACAGGTAATGTGTCCAAGAGAGAGTTCTGCTCTTTTGGAAACAAAATGCTGGTAACAAGAAAGTGCTCTGAACAAGTCTCAAGCAGCAAGAGAAAATACAAACCTTATCCATGCTGAATAATGCCTGGTATTGGGGAATCACTGCATTCCGCGGCTCAGTAAGAATCCGTACAAGGGTTTTCTCATCAAGGCTGTGCAGAGGAACCACCACTGGCAAACGCCCCACAAACTCAGGGATCATGCCAAATTCAATAAGATCTCGTGCCTCCACGTGCCGAAGCAAGCGATCTTTTTCTTCCATATCCTGCTGAGTGCTGGAATCTCCACCTACATTAGCCAGGTCTGCAGCTGCTGCAGCCCTTCGGCCCTTCCCCAGATTTGATGGAGTTCCAAAGCCAAGATACTGCAAAGGCCAAAAAAAGAGAGAGAAATACAGTCTGCATTTAAGAAGAAAGTCCCAAATAAATTATGTATAGCTATCTTGTATTAGACTAGACACGTCAATATGTTGTGGAACACTTGACCACCTTAATTGGTCTCTAAGGTGCTACTGGACAGTTTTTTAATTTTTTTATTTATTTCGACTTGACCACCTTACCACCTGAACAGCATTTGAAAAATGTGAAATCTTTACCACTCTTTCCACAAGGAGCTTAGAGTGGGGTTTCAACCTCCCAACAACCCTGTGAGGTTGCTTGGGTTGATTGTGGCTTATGAATGGGATTTGCGAGATTTGAACACACAACCTGTGGGATTTGAACCCATAGTCCAATGCAGCAGTCACTATATGCGCGAGTTTTTGCGGCTCTAGTTTTTCAGGCAACAATAGCACAGCTGGTCTCCTATAATGTTTAGCTTTCAATATAAAAGTATTATAATTATCAAGGACTAAAGAGTTTTATTAGGGACCCAGGTGGCGCTGTGGGTTAAACCACAGAGTCTAGGGCTTGCTGATCAGAAGGTCGGCGGTCCGAATCCCTGCATCGGGGTGAGCTCCCGTTGCTCGGTCCCAGCTCCTGCCCACCTAGCAGTTCGAAAGCACATCAAAGTGCAAGTAGATAAATAGGGACTGCTCCGGCGGGAAGGTAAATGGCGTTTCCCGTGCGCTGCTCTGGTTCGCCAGAAGCAGCTTTGTCATGCTTGCCACATGACCCAGAAGCTGTCTGCGGACAAATGCCGGCTCCCTCGGCCTATAGAGCGAGATGAGCGTTGCAACCCCAGAGTCGGGCACGACTGGACCTGATGGTCAGGGGCCCCTTTACCTTTAAAGAGTTTTATAGAATAGTAACATTTTTCATCATCTAAAATGCCCATATGTAGTTATGTCAACCTGATGCTGGAAAGTGCCCTTTGGAAGATAAGCACATGGGATCTCCAGACTAAAAATAAAAACACAACCCTCAACACTTAGCAAAGCCAAAATATAGGCATTTAGTATATATGTTCTACAGTGGTGATAAAAAGTATAATCCTGTGTGCTAGATAAGCCAAATGGGTGGCAGCTCACCCTTGTGCCATCCTTATAGGGATAACAGCTACAGTTGTTGAATGCCAGGTCAGCTTGGAGTTAAGACCTCCCTCAACCATGATCTGATTGTGGATGAGGTGGCAGTTCTGGTCTGTGTCACTGAGACCTGGGTGGGTGAGCAGAGTGGAGTTGGTCTCACCCAGTTGTGCCCATCGGGGTACTTGGTACAGCATCAGGGCAGACTTGAGGGTCAGGGAGAAGGAGTTGCTGTGGTCTATAGAGATTCTCTCTCTCTCTCCAGGCTCTATTTTCAGTTGCAGGGGTGGGGGTGGGAATCTGAAGTGTGTGTTCCTGACATTGGACAATCGGGACAGATTTTTTGTTATTATTATGTCTTTTGTGTTTTTTATCATGTATTTATATGTTATGAACCACACTGAGATCTACGAATGATGGGTGGTATACAAATTTAATAAATAAGTGAAAAATGCTGAAAGGCAGCCACTTTGGGGCTGCAACAACATGCCAGCCACACAAGGCTTTGGGTAATGTATTTCATAGCACAATGGCTCCGATTCTTTCCAGAATAGCTACCAGCAGTTAAAACCAAGTGTACCTTGCATGACTAAATTGTACAATTTTAATTCCACGTCTCCTTACCTTTTCATTTTTCCTCCGGCTGATGATTCTGTCAAGGCCATTAAAAGCACCAGAAGCCACAAAGAGGATGTTGGTTGTGTCAACCTGCACAGTCTCACCACGTAATTTACGGGAGTTCTTCTCTGGAACATTCACAATTGTCCCTTCCAGTAACTTTAACAAGCCCTAAGTAAAAGCAGGAGAGGGTTGAGCAATGTATTCACAATGACATGGCAACCTTGTGCTCAGGGGTGATCGAGTCAACAACCTGAGCCATTTGGATGTTTCCACAAGTCAGCCAGGGCTTTGAAAGAAGCACCAGTCATATCAGCTGGAAAATCCCCAGAGCTGTATGGAAACCCATTGGATCTATCAGCCTCTGAGGGCAGAACATCCTAATAAGTCCCCTGCTTCTGCAGAGGGGAACAGGCGGCGAGGGACTAAATCTCAACAGGAAGTGATCTGACCATGGCAAAGGACTGATGTCAATACCTCCCACCCTCTTGAGAAAACAATGTCCAGAGTATGGTGTGCCAATGATATGTTGGGGCAGCTCCATGCTTGTCATGGCAGCCATGAAGTCCTAAGCCACTCCAGAGCCAATTGCCTCAGCTTGGATGTCGAAGTACTCCCAAACCGGCAGGTGTTTGAATGGCTCAAGCAATGGGGTGGGAGTATGCCTTCAAACACGACTCCTGGAGCTTCCCCTTCAAACTCCTTGGTGAGGAGTGAGTGGGCATGGCTTCCTGATAGCTGGGCCAAATTAGAAGGCCTGGAGGGCCACATTTCGTCGGCAGATTGGAGGCTTCCCACTCTTGAAATAAAGCACGGCTTAATGTTACATGCAAACTAGGACAGTCTATCTAGAGCTTGATAGTTTCTGAAAGAGCAGCAGCAAAGCTCTCGATACTCACTTGCTGAACGCCTTCTCCTCCCACATCACGTAACTGATGAATGCCTGGCACGCTGCCAATCTTATCCACTTCATCCAAGAAAACAATTCCTGTAAATTAGAGAAAATTAATGTGAAGAGCATTTGGGTTGCACAAGGACAATCTGTACACAGTGAAGGCTATCTTTTTTTAAAATAGAACAATATGCTGTGACAGTGATTTGAAATGCTGCCTATTGCATAAGAACAATCCAAACATTAAAAGAACAAATTAAAAATGTATGTGAGGCTTTACTGGTACCTCCAGTGGGAAGAAGGGTCCAATTTTACCTTGCTGAGCTTTTTCTACATTGTAGTTTGCATCCTGCAGTAGTTTTGCAATAACAGACTCAATATCTTCTCCCACGTAGCCTGCTTGAGTCAAAGTTGTACAATCACAGATTGCAAAAGGGACGTCCAGGCATTTCGCCAGAGTCTGAGCCAGCAGGGTTTTACCTAGGTTAATATATATATGTGTGTGTTATTAACATTCACTTGATGGCTTATTTTATAAAATTTAATTATTTTCCACCAGGAGTCAGCTACCAGTGAGCTTTGCTTTTGTACTAGCAGATCTAAAAATTGCATGCCAACCATTTTATGTCTACAAGGTTTATTCTACAGCAAGCAGGCACTTAAGGAATACCATTATTCTAATCCAATAAAGTTGTGAATATTTATTTCATTTTTGCAAAAATGTCTACAATGATATGGTCAACTTTTTATTTAAAACACACACAAACAATTATAGTCCAAAGGAAGTGTTACAAGATTAAATAAAGAGACCATTACAATTCTCTTGCTAATATGCAGGGTACAATACCAAGTCCAATACTTTATTGACATTTCTCTTGAAATAAATAAAAGCAGCTTATATTATCAGCACCTAGTTTACCATATGCACTGGTATGCGTATTATTGAATTAAAAACTTTATGCTATTACAGGCATGTTGCTATTTGGAGCAATCTCTGCAGCTTGACTTGACTGCCATATTGGTTTCAAAACTGGACAGATGGATTCTAAATGTTAATGAAATATTAGACTCAGAAAAACTGTCAGCATAAGGATAGCTACTTCTGTACAATGTGAAGTACAGTGGTACCTCTGGTTATGAACGGAATCTGTTCCAGAAACTGCTTGTAACCTGAGGAGTCAATTGCAAAAGTGCGCCTCCCGTTGCATGCGTGCCTCTGGCGCACAATTTCCACTCGCATCCTGGGACAAAGTTCGCAGCTGGGAGCGGCTGCTTCTGGGTTACCGGAGTTCGTAACCCACAGTGTGCGCAAACAGAGGCGTTCACAACCAGAGGTACCACTGTACCTCAGAAACTACCTTCTCTCTCTCTGTTCTTCCCTACAAAGGAACTTGGTCAACTTAAAGGGTAGCTAGTCTTTACATAGTCCCCATTAGTAGAATGCATCTTGGCATCTCTAGCTCCTTCCTAGAATTTTGCTCAAAACTGATGTAATTTACATTACAATCTACCTAACAATCTGAACGTTATAGCAAGGCACAACATGCCCTTACAAACCTGATCCAGTTGGTCCAAGCAGCAAAATATTACTTTTTTCAAGCTTGATGTCATCATGAGTTGAATCTAACACTTCGCCTCCTCGCTTCTCCTGGGGCATCTGTTGGTTCACCTGCTGCTGCATAGACGCTCCCAAAGCATTGCCATGGGGGCTAATGCCAGCAATCTGGAGAAGTTCTGAAATGTACACATCAAATTAACTGAGAATCAAATTGACTCAATGTAGATTTGTTTGAGACAGCCTGCAGAACATGCACATATTTTTCCAGACAACTCCAAGTATTGTTCCATCTACCTGAAAATCAAGAGAGACCATAGGATCTGAAAACCAGATTGCAACACACAACATCATGGGAGGATTTAGATTCTAACAAATATTTTGGAATAAAGAGATCAGAAATATTCTAGTTGAAGTGGAAGTTTCTCATTTCCCATTTCCATACAAATTACTTTTAAGGCAAATTTTTCTTCTGAAGGTAATCAGAAGTCCTTCAGGTGCCACAGTAATGGGAAAAAATGTTAAATGGTAAATGGATAATAGAGATCCATGATAGTGACTCTGCAAAAAGTTACCCAATAAAAATATCATAGGCAAGAATTTCTTTTAATTCAGGCCCATCAGGAAAGGAAAGAATTTGACATTTAGACATACCTCACTGGATAGTTCTCTAGTTTTATAATTAAGTGACTCTATGCTGGAATTGCACAATAATCTAAGATCTAAACTTCACATCACAGCCACTGCTACCGTAGTATCAGATCCACAGAAAGTTTAATCTTTCACTCACATATCAAGTATTAAAATTATTTCTAGAAGTTCTGAGCAGGTTTTACCTGCCTTCAACACACCGTGTTGAAATAAAGCCAAATCATCCTCATTTTAAGACACTCGCTAAATCACAGAAGAGGAACCCATTGATCTCCAGATTCTGTTGGGACTCCAACTTCCATCAGCCACAGCCAATATGGCCAATCGTCAGGGATGATGGGATTTGTAGTAATCCCACTACACCTGTAGGTTCACAGGTAATTTACTTCTGGTGGAAACACAGAGGTATTGTTCTCACAGCCAACCTGTGTCTGGACTGTACTACTGCAGATTGCAGGTGAAGGCTCACATGTCTGGATCATACTACATCAAAAAAATAAATTCTGCACACCTAGAAAGCAATCCATCAGTACCCTTCTCCCTGACATGGTAGTTTTCTATATGTAGGGATCCTGCCCCCATAATGTTGGAGCCATAGCTGCCAAGTTCTCCCTTTTTTTAAGGGATTTTCCCTTATGCTGAATAGGCTTCCTCGCAAGAAAAGGGAAAACTTGGCAGCTATGGTTGGAGCATTCTATCACATGGGCTTCTTTCCCACAACCCAACTTGAAGTAATACAGCTATAGCACAATGCTGATCATTTCTACTAAGCAGTAAGCCCTGCAGAATTCAATCAGGGTAAAACTGCAGCTCTAGACACAGGTTTTCCACCTCAGTGAGAACTAGGCCTGAGTGGCTATTTAGAAAATGAATGCAGTCCGGATTTGCTGTATTATTTTTACAGAGTCACAATTAAAATACTGCTCATGGTTCAATTCAGGCAAAGAGCTATTGCAGAGGAGGACATGAGGAGAGCCCACTTACTTGTAAATCTGTACTCATCCTCCCGTCTTCTGATTTCTAATTCTAAGAGAGAGGATGAAAACAGTAATACGATACATATATTTATATATGTATAAATGAAAAGAAAAGCATGACACTTTCTTCACCTCTTGCCCTCTTCTGAATACAGGTTTATGGAACAATTGATTTAATTTATATTGCAAGACAACTCATCTGCAAACATTCAGAATTTTAACAGTCTCCCTAATTTTTTATCTTGACAAAAAGGAATGGAAGTCAGTATTAAAATAGTTATCCTAAAGAGTTAATACTAGTATTTGTAATTTTAAAATGGAGTTGGGACTAAGAAAAGCAAAAGATACAAAAAATGAACACACACAAAAACTCTACACTTGCAGTGCAATCTTATACATATGTAATCAGAAGGTGTATTATGGAAAAAGAAAGAAAAAGAAACCTTGCTAAAATTTAACAGCATTAAATGGGTCAGACACTTCTCTTATGAGCCAGTTGGACATTTGACTTTTTCCGGGAACAGCAGACATATTTATCATTTTGAAACCTCACTCAATTTCAGAAATAGAAGCATCCATAAGAGATCATACTCTCCAGCTGCCATCTATCTCCAGGTGTAAATTTGTCTGCTCCTGCATGATAAGAACCCTTAATATATTTTTAGCATTCAATTACTGTTTCTGGGTAGCAAGCAATGCTGGTCCTTATCAGAGTAGACTCACTGAAACCAACAGACTTCATTTACTTAAGTTCATTCATTTAAATGAGTTTACCATATGACCATCACCTGCTGTTATATGCAATTTTAAAAGTGAACTAGGGTCCATTCTGTGATGCTGGATTAAAGTGATTTCCCCCTAAGCACAGGAGAGTTAAATTAGTTTTTTTGTTCCATGCATACTACCCACCATTGTATTCTGGACTGTCTTTCCATGTATCTGAAATAACATTATTTTTGTTCTACAACAGGGGTGATAGTCTATACACAAATAAATCTAGTTGCCCATTAAGAATATTCTTGCCCCAATATTCCTTTAAAGAAGGCAACTTTTTCAAACCTATTACTTAAAAGGATTCTTCCTTTTGATTCTCATGTGTTGAAAATATTGAGGGAAGAACATAGTGTATAAGTATGTAAGTAAAAGTCAGCTTTCAAAAAGGTTCTAAGAAAGAAAAACTCCCTGTTAAACTGCAACAGTGCAAAAATTGAGGCAGAAACAATGAAATAATTTGAGTTGCCAATAATCTGTCTGTCCTGTGGACAAATCACCAACACTGAAACAATAACAGAATGTGTACTGTTTAACTGCCACTTGGCACCAAGATCACACAGGGAGGAGACAGCATGACTGATGGTGCCAGACATATCTGCACATACAATGTAATATGAAAAACAAACCTCTTGGTGTTAAGGAAGTTTGCTTTTCAACTTCAGCTTGCTGCCTCAGGTTGGCAGGGATATTGTTGTAGATTCTCTTATAATGATTGTACACTGCGACTGAAAGCACCTTCTTGGCAAAACACTGGCCAACAACATACTTGTCGAGGTAGTTATAAATCTGGCCGAAAAAGAGAGAAAAGAAACAGTCAACGGATCCCCTCAAGGCCAGAGGATGTTTAGTTAATAATACTGATCACTTTAAACTCACTTCCAGTGGGGTGATGGAAAATCCCACACTTAAATCCCCAATATATATTTTGCAGGGAAATTTCTCCTTTGAAGGTAACCAAGCTCTTTAGTTTCCTCCCCACATCCTGGGAGCACACAAACCAGGGATTATTATTATTATTTTTATATAAAAAAGTATTGGTGGTGGGCTCATATTGTCGAACTGCATCAAGAGCCCTGTTTTTCTTCCCAAACCCTTTAAGGAAATTTGAAGGGACAAATGAAGCTTATGGGTGATACCCAATGTAAGCCATACTTAAGAGTAGTCTCCCTGAAGTCCAGGGACTTCATTGGGTCTAATACAGAGTATGACTAACCTTGGATATCACACTATGAAAGCAGAATAAAGCAGAATTTTGTTTGGTTTTGTGGGGGGGGGGAGTAACGAAACTTTGAGGCAGGAGAATCAAAGTCCAGTCAAAGAAAGAAGGCTCTACTTTTTTTGGTGGAGGTGGCGGCTTCTGTTGGAAGGCCAACTTCACAGCTTCGGCTGCAGATTCTGGTTCTTTAATGATGCTCTTCTTGGAATCTGCTTCTGACAACACGACAAAGAAGTGGTGGCATTTTTCACATTTCACAAAGCGGGTAGAAGCTGAAAAATGCATAAACACAAACGAGACAATAGTTATTTAGTGACAACTGATTTATCCAGCAGTTAAGAGTGGGTTAATGCAAGTAAAAACTTATGGGACAATTGGAATGCTTTAGAGTGTGGGTGGAAGACTGGCCCATGGTTTGGCTGCTCCTTCTGGCCTAAAGCTGCCCCTCCCCACTCCATTTGCAGCAACTAGGAGCTTGAAAACAACCTACCGCTGGAGCAAATGGGAGGCTGTTTTTAAGCAAAACCGCTGTGCAGGGAGGCACTTAAGGGGATCAATGGATACCCCTCACCCCCTCTATGTGCTGCACCTCCCCCTCCTAAAAATCTCTAGCCCAACTCATGGCAATTGAGCCTGAAGATTATTTTTGAAGAAGCCCCACACCCAGCTGCAATCTTCATGAAAATCACCTGCCTCCCACTGGAAATTACACTTTTCAAGTCCCATTATTGGGGAAGGGAGATAACAGTGACAGTCTACGTGTGTGTGAGAGAGAGTGCAAATATGAATATGTGCATGGTGTGCTTGCATATGTGAGTGTGCAGTGTGTGCAAGAGGGCTAGTCCTACCTCTTGCCAGATCTGACCCTACCTGCTTTTGCTTTGGGCCACAGCCACCATTGGCATGTGGCCCATGGAAGGCTGTTCATAAAGGAATGTGGCTCCAAGCTTGAAAAGATTCCTCACCCTGGTTTACAAATTCCTTCGTGTTTTTCAGTTTATCTTCGAAAGCTTAGCACCAACAAGGCATTTCATGCACAACAACAAAAACTTCAATAATATAGGATTTAACCAAAGTTCTATTTTTAACTCAAATCTTACAAGTGATTTCCAAACAACTGGCTCCACTAGTGGGTCTGCGTTGCTCCACTTTTACCCTGCCCCACCCTGGTAAGAGGAAGTGCTGCCAAGGCCAGCAAGCCACTATTATTCATTGAAAAAATTACATAGTTCACTGTCTCAAAAGAATCAAGGAACATCACCTCAGTTTTCTGCATCCAAGGAACCTTTAGCTTGGAAAACACAATACAAAACATCAGGTTTTTATTCTATGTGTCTGAGGGGGCTTTTGTAAAGCACCGTCTGGATGGAAAACTGTTAAGAAAGTACAATAAACTAAGCTCTAAACTTGGTCTCTTCATTAGTGGGTGCTGCACTCTCGACCCAAGAGGGAAAATCTTCCCACTTGCAACTAACTGCTCAGTCATACTAACTGTGCAGTAAACACTGTGATCCTGTGTGCAGCATGTAGAATGGGGCCCAAACAGACTCCCAAGGCACTTATATGCTGAAGGACGTTTTGGACAGGTGAAGTGTAACTAGAGCCAAGAAACAGAAGGTCAGCAAATCCTTTCTACTTTCCAGGAAGAAATCTTACACCAGTCTTTCCTGATGTAAAACTACCTTTGTGAAGCACTAGGGACATTCTCTGAGGACAAGAGGCTTATTATTCAGCAACACAGTTTCAAGTTGTGTTGTTTTCCCAACTGGCCTTTTCTCAACATTTTTAGAGCCTTAATTACTAGTATTGTTTTAACTATGTTTCCCAAAACAGACAACACTCAAGCAGGACCTGAAGTTTCCAGTTTTGCTGGGATGCAAAGCAGTTTATATTTGATAAGCATTTTTGTGTTCCAAAGTAAATGGGGAAGAGCAACAACTGCAAATAGTTACCGGATTTTTCTTTCAAGAAGCAATAGTTACTTCCTCAAAAACGACACTTTATTTAATATTATGGGATGAGTAAACATGGATACCTTATAGGAGGGGTTACTGGACTGTGGGCTGCATGCTTTAGTCAAGCGGTCCACAGCATGTCTGGATTTGTAACTGAACATAGGATATGGCACAGCCACCACATTAAATATTTGAGCCGATCTAAATGTATTGTTATTGCTTATTTTATTTCTTATATTTACAATATATAGGAAATAAAAGCAATATATAGCACTATATATAGCAACATATATAGGAAATAAAAGAAGCATTTAGCACAGTGCATTAAAATTGCTACAAAAGGCAGAAAGAATCATAAAGTGGTCCATCTGCCAAGACCCTCAGCAATTTTCAGGAGGTCTGTGGGAAAGAAAATTTGGGAACCAATGTGTTAAGATCTGGTTCTAAGTAGCAACAGTTTATCTGAAAGATGGGATGATTGATTCAGAGCAGGAAAAAAGGAGTACCTTAATTCTGGGGTCTGACCTACAGAATAAGAAATGTAGAGCAAGTTAAGCGATATATTTGATTGCATCTGCAAATATGTGACCTCATATGTACAAATGCCACGTTTAACTGGCTCCCTCTATATCACAAAGATAGGTACAGTACTAGAATTCCACAGGGTTGTAATATGATCAGGGGAAGCCAGTTAGGGCCAAGCTAGACAAGATGTGGGCAACATTATTGGCTGCTCATGTGTCTGCCCCATTCACAAACAAATTAATCATTGGTGTGCTGCCAAGCTTTCTGCGGCTGTTATGTGCATTGTTTTTGTCTGTTTTAATATTCTAACATATTACTTATATGTATATTTTTAATGCTCTGTAAGTCATTCGGAGATGTTCAGGTAAGAAGCAACTAACAAGTCAGGTAAAAAAATAATTAGAAGCAGGGCAAAGGGGTCTAATTTTCACAACCAAGTTTGCACCGAGCAGAACCTTTCCCTGCCTGCTCGCTTCCAGCTTTAATGTGCCTGGTTCCAATTCCAAAGCGACCTGGACTGGGGTGGTGGTGAGGGAAGCACCTGAAGCAATGAGGTACAGTGAGGTAAGGCAGGAGGTGGTGCAGGGTTCAGCTTCTCTCATCTCTGTGCCTTTTTATGTAGAACACAGACACTTCCCCTTTATACACAAATGAGAAAAATGCAAGAAAGGGATGTAGGCGCTCCAGGCATGCCCGGTTTGTTTCCTGAACTATATTAATCAAATAAATAAATAAATAACTGTGATAGAGCCACAGAGCACAGAATAGATTGGAGTTTCTCTTTTCCCAGATCCTAGAAAGATCACTGCCCAAACCTCCTGTCCCTATATTTTCAACTACATACCATATTATTCCGTCTATAAGACGCTCCCATTTATAAGACACCCCTATTTTGGGGGACTCAGATTTAAGAAAATGGGGGGACACTATCCGTGAATAAGACGCGCCCTAATTTTTGACATTATTTTTTAGGGGAAAAACCTAGCCTTATACACGGGAAAATACAGTAACTTTCCTCTGCTTCTTTCTTTCTTTAGATTTTAAAAGTTCTTTATTTCAATTATTAAAACATTACATACCATAACGCTCAAAAGGAATATAACATAAAATAATCTGAGAATATAAAGGAAGTATAACAAAAAACATAACTTGACCTAATAATACATAAACATAACATAACTTAACATAACACAACTCAAAACTCAAATACAACTCAAATAACTCAGGTAACTCAACTAACAACCAAACATAAAGGGAACTAGAAACTTAAATAGCAAAAAAGGAAAGGAAAAAGAAAAGAATTAAAAGTACAATTAAAGTTAAAATACTTCCAATTGATGACTAACTGCTTACTCTTCTTTACGCATTTAACTTGCTTTCTTCTTCAATTAGTTTTTGAACCACCTAACATAGGTGTACCTTCTTCATTTATCTAATTGAATTCCCTCTTTATACATTCTTTAATTTAAGCAGATCACCAAATTCGCTCTTATCCCTTCTTTTTAAAAATAATCCTCTAATAATTTCCATTCATTTTGGATTTTTTGTTTCCTCTGCTTCTTTCTTGAAGACCCATTATGAGCCTAACACGCTACCAGAGCTCTAGAAACAGAGGGGGCAACTCTCCATGATCCTTTTCTTTCTGTGTAGGATAATCTTATTTGTGTGTCCAAGAGCAGAAGTGCACAGACACACAAACAACAACAACAGAGTTTTGTCATCAGGGTTGTATTTCCCATTTATGTATGCTATCACTTTGTGATGCCAGAAAGTTAGCACGTCCGTGTTCCACCGATGAGGAAGATTTCTCCACAGCACAGAACAAAGCAGCATGAGGATGCAGCAGACACTGTGATCATTAGATTGCAATTAGTCGGGCCCTGCTAAGAAGATGTGAGTTCCAAAAGTCCCAGCAGGGATAAAGCCATAAATGTTGAAACAAACGAAACTGTCTACTAAAGCCAATGCCTCTCTCCTCTGTCTATTCTACAGAGCTCTAGCAACGCACCTCAGCTCTACCCAGATTCCACCTGTGGTCCTCAAATGCCCTCAAGCCCAGGAAGAGCAGCATGACCACCTCTGCGTCTAAGACCAGTCACATGAAAAATGCAGTTTCAGACCTTTGTACCTTTAAAGGCCTTTTGATAACTGAGATCACAGAGTCCAGTACCACAGCAAACTTGTTTTTGGCCTATAGAAACCCAACTGAAAGCAGAACTGAAAGCAGCAACAGCAAGCCCAATCAGGCCTTCCCACAGCAGTGACAGCCCTGTTGGGCTGCCGCCTGCTGCATGACGTCACACACATGTGCCCCCCCCCCACGTTGGGTGGAACCTGGCACCTGTGTTTCTGTTAGCTGTGTGGCTCTGTGGGGTCTGAACTATTGCACATATGAACTGTAGGGGTTGGTGGTGAGGTATACCTGATCTCCAGAAGCAGGGGTTTATAAAATCTAGAAGTCAAAAAGGAATTAAAACACAATAATAACATCCATGTTCATTTTTGTTTGCAATGGCAAGATGGTAACAGAAAGGAGCGCACTGCTGCTGGCTCTCCAGGGGCAAGCCAGCACGCTCCGCTTTTGCAAGCGGCGGTGGGCAGCTTCAGAGGAGGAAGAGCTGCTCGTTCCTCTCCCGCCCCCCCTGCCGCTGCCGCCCACCAAAAGCAGAGCGTGCTGGCGGCGGTGGGGGAGAGAGGAACGAGCAGCTCTTCCTCCTCGGAAGCTGCTGCCAGCATGCTCCACTTTTGCGAGCAGCGGGCGGCAGCTTCCGAGGAGGAAGAGCTGCTCGTTCCTCCCCCCCCCCCGCCAGCGCGCTCCGCTCACAAAAGCTCCTCCCCCGCCACCTTTGTCAAGGAGTGGGCAGCATGAAAGCTGCTGCCTTTGGCCCATAACACGCAGCGACTTTTTCCTTTCCGTTTTAGGGGAGAAAGTGCGTGTTATGGTCCGAAAAATATGGTAAGTTGTTACTGATAGCACCAGATGGACTTCACTGCGGAATAGCATTCAACAAACAGAAAATCACAACTGAAAAGGCCCTTTCCTTTGTTGCAACCCTCTGAACCTCACTCAGATGGGGCTCCTGGTTAAGGTCTCAGGTGAGGAGAGATTTGTATTAGGAGAGGTGCTCTGAAATATATTCTTTCATAGTGGAAACACGTGATTAAAAATGCTTTCACTCTATAAACAAACAAACAAAAAGAATAGTTATGTTGGGCGAAAATAGTTCTTGGTTTTGGTATACTAATTAACATATGTAATGTGTGGTAACAAAACCATAATTTCTGTTCAAGCCACAAGTAACTGAATTGCCAAAAAAATTGTACAACTCCACATTCAAGGGAAAGTAAAAGGTAGACTACTGAAACACACTGAAAGATCTCAGATAACATCTAGAGTGGGGGGAATATTCCAATTAGATGGCTTTTTGTACTACAACCACTAACTATTCTTACTACTAGAACTTGTGCAGAGTCAAGAGATCATGAAAGCTCAGGCTTGTTCTGATGTAACATTTGTCTCCACTGACAAAGCGCTGGAATGACTTCTACAGAGGCATGCACAGCTGAATAGATACTTCCACATCCTATACTGGTTTGTAAAAGTATTAAACTTCTTAATTTCCTGTTTCTATTCCCCCACCTCCAAACCATGGGCCTCAGTGCATACTTTTCTAGCCCTGAATATTAAATGTTACTTCAACATCTCTACCCACTTGAGTTTTCAGGCAAGATTACACAGGGAGGAGGCAACAGAAAACAAGAAATCTGCTGACAGATCACTCTTGCAAAGTTCACATTTCAGTTCCAGATCCCTATTCCAAGGAAATGATAGGCAGACAGGCCTATCTAACAACAACAACACTACTGTACTGCTTTTGGATGCTATAAGCCAGCATAGAGTAGTGGATACTGTCTCACTATTCAGTCATAAATTTCAATATTCTTTAGAATGACTTCGAAACAGCAGGCCAAATTAGTCCTTGTCCTGAGGGAAAGGGTTGCAGCTCAGTAGTACAGCATCCAGGTTAAAACCATGGCATCTTCAGGCAGGGCTGGGAGAGACTCACTGGAGACATGCTTCCAATCAGTGCAGACAACACTACATGGACCAAAGGTCTAACTCTGTATAAAGGCAGCTTCCTATGTTCCTGGGGGCAATTGGGTGGCTCTGATTAGTGCCTTTTCTTGTTTCTTCTGCTGTGATCATTGCTGCTGCTAACTAATAATTAATTAGCAAATTAAATATTTGTTATGTTTTTATATAGTTCTTAATATACTTTCCTAGTCACCTGAGAGCCTTTTAGTAAAAAAATAAACAAACAAACAGGCTACTAATATTCCAAACAAACTGAATGACTTTGGGTCAGACACAGTCACTTACACACCAATCAACTTCACTAAATTGCCCCCCGCTCCACCCCATTTACCACCCTGAACTTCAGCCATGAAAGACAAAATAGACATGTGAGAAATTCAACTGTCACATGGAAACTTATCCCTTAAATCCTCCTAAAAGGCACTAGCTCCTCAAGTGAGCTTAAGGGTGTCAGCACAAAAATTATCTTGCCTACTTCCAACCATCTTGACTACTAGGTGGAAGCCCATTTATATTTCTGATGCAACATTAGTTATTTTAAAAAAAGAAAATTCATTCTGACTCTACTCTCCGGGCATGTTGAAAGCGGTTGGTTGCAAGAAAAAGTACTGAGTCAGTGTTTACAGTGATAAGGAGCAACTCTCCTCTTGCAAAACCCTGGAATGCTTTTTATCACGCCCCACCCCTTCAGTGGAGGAAAACCTGTCTGTCCATCTATCAACTGCTGCAGACCCAAGGTGATGCCAAGGAGGAAAACCCTGGGAAGCCATTAATCATCTTGCAATTACGCCTAACAAAACCCTGCTTCTTACAACTCCACCTCACAAACATGGACCTGACACATTAGGAGAGGCACAGGCAGCAAGCAGCAGGTCCAACAGGATTCCTGTGAAGTTAGTAGGAAAGTAGGAACAGGTCAGGTGCCCAACTTTAGTGGTTTCTTGGATCCAGTGCTTTTTTTCCTTTAAAAAAATGTTTAGGGGTACTCTCATTTTGACTCAAGAAAATCACCATTTTATAATTCAAATTGGGGAAAATAAATACAGTAAATGGACATAAATACAAAGATTCACAAAATGTTTAGGGGTATGCGTACCCCTGTATCCCCCCCAGAAAAAAGCACTGCCTGGATTCAATTTTTTAACACACTGGGAACCAGAAAATGTAGAATCAGGTTGCTGGAGAATATGAGCAGCAATCATTATCATTATTATTATTATTATTATTATTATTATTATTATTTTAAGATGCATACTTTGCTGTTTGCTCACCATTAAGGCTCTCTATCAAAAACTGAGCTGATCCAGCAGAACAGAAGAAACACAATACCAAGGGGCAAAGTTTATATTGGCCATACTGCACACGGCTATAAGATATTTATTCCAATTCCTGGGATGTCACCTTCAACCTGTTCCAGAATCAGCTCTTACACATAGTTAAACACACACACACACACACACATGCAACTTATCATTCAGAAGGAATAATTTAAAAAAAACCTAAGGAATAAATAATTTTCACCAAAAAATGTGAAAGTCATTCTACAGAGCCCCCCAAAGCCCTTCTACAACTTACACACAAAGGTCTCCACGTGTGTGCATAAGTCCCCACACTTTGGGCAACGCAGCTGGTTTCCACCTTTGCCGGAGCCTCCAGAACTTGACTTCTTGCTGTTGCCTTCACTAACAGTTTTCTAATGGAAGTAAATAACACAGGATTTGGACTGTTAGAGCCAGGCAACAGATTTACAAACTTGCTGCACTTTACATTATTCCTCCTTGCCTCTGCCTCCGTCCGCATGTTCACCCACTAGAAACAAGGTGTCTGGTTTTACCTTGTCCACGCACCCGCATCACTCAAAAATTTCCCTGCTGTTTTCTACACAAACATGGCAGCCATGTCCACCCTGTGAAGGTGTTGTGTATTCTCAGATATTTCTGAGAAGCTTCTTAGCTCACTAAAATATTAATCATTCACGAGAAGAGGTTTCTCATTAATATGGGTGGAAAAAATATATAGATTAAAAAACTAAAGGAGTCTGGAAGCGGCACAGCAATTTGTGTAACCATAAACAGTGCCAATTCTAGATTTAGGAGAGCAGGAGGGGCTGTGTGCCAGTCTAACGGCTACCCTTCTGTCCCCTCCCCCTAGGCCCAGCCCTGAAACTTCCCAGAGAGGAAGTGAAGTGCAAGACACTGCTGCGTCTCCTCATTCCTGTCACTACTTGCATGAACAGAGAATGCAGGTCAACTCGTAGTGACATCAAGGAGGAGCAGGAACAGGGGCAGGAGGTTCTGGGGGTAGGCAGTGGGGCCTCAGCAGGGGTGCAGGCTTTGGCAGGTGCCTGGCAATAATGATCCCTGATGTTAAGACTTGCATTTCAAAACTAAAGTTATATATATATATATATATATATATATATATATATATATATATATATATCAAAACAGCCCACCACAATTTAAACATGTTTTGTCAGGAAAGAAACAACACACATACTCCAAAGTGTTGAATTTAAAGAGGAACCAATTTTTATGATTTTATAACTAAGCTTCCCTTGCTCAACTCAGACATCACGTCAAACTACAGTGGTACCCCATGTTACAAACACCTCGGGTTACAGACTCCGCTAACCCGGAAGTAGTACCTCGGGTTAAGAACTTTACCTCAGGATGAGAACAGAAATCATGCACCAGCGGTGCGGCAGCAGCAGGAGGTCCCATTAGCTAAAGTGGTACCTCAGGTTAATAACGGTTTCAGGTTAAGAACGGACCTCCGGAACGAATTAAGTTCGTAACCAGAGGTACCACTGTATGTATCATAGTCTAGAATCCAAATCAGGATTTGAACGTTCACATGCACAAGCAACTTGGATTCATTCATAAGGCTAACTGTAGTGCAGCAGGAGTTTTATGGCATCTCTACAGTCATTCCCAATCTAGTGTTATCCAGTTGCTGTACAATATACTCACTTAAATAGCAGAAGCATGGATTCAAATTGTGGCCAGAAATGTATACATAACTCATGCTGAATACTTTCTTTTCAAGTTTTTAGGAAGCTTCAAAATTTTGGGTTTTTTAAAAGAGAAAAGCCTAAGTACTGTGAACACTTTTTTTTAAAGAACAAGGTCTACAAAAAATGCTTGCATACCTTACTCCCATCTCCTGAACCGTCTTTGCTTGCACCATCCTTTGAAGCAAAATATGCCGGTGTTTCAGAGAAAGTTCTCAAGGGAATACTTCTCAGTGACCGTGCTTCAAAAGTCCCAATTATTCCTAAAACAGGAAGGCAAGAACGGCCACATGTAATACCTGCAAAAGAAACAAATTCTTTTGTTTTGCAAAACAAACTCAGCCCACATTGTAGACAATCTACCATTAATCCAGCTAAGGTCACTTATTAGGAACTTTGCGCCAATGAAATCACTGAATCTTATTTCCACCAAAGGTTGTGACCAAAGGCCCACAAAGGACTCTTTCGCCTTCCACAGCTATCAAAGAGCAAGTGTTCGTCATATGGAGTGTGTCCTCATTCAGTGTGCAATTTGTTTTAGGATCAGAGTGTTTGCTGAGATAGTGGGACTGGAGCAGATGTGTTGTCATATTGATAAGACCTGCTGCAGGCTCACATATTGATTGGATAATAAAGTTGTCATGGTGCTCTTAAATAAGATGTAAGGATATCAGTGAGACACTCCAATATGTCTGGATTTGGGTCATTATGCAGAAGATTCACAAAGAATAAAGATTCACTGCCTTTGGCTATGAAAGCTAGCAGCCCCAGCCAGTAGGACAAATGGTATGGGATGATGGGAGCTAGAGTTCAACATCTGGAGGGCCACTGATTAATCAGTGACAATAAGGTTTAGTCAGTAGGCTGAAAGTTAAGAGGTGATTAATGAAAAATAAAACCCTTTCCATTAACAATGTACGGTAACCTTTCTTTGAGAGATTCTAAGTTTACCCATTTTTCCAAATCTGAAAGAAATCATCAACATATGTACTGCACAGAATGAGTTGATTCATAGCCACTTAAAACAGTCTTCCTATGTGTTAGACAGCCCTCTTGTAAATACATAACATGTTGCTCAGACATTTATATGTCCTACCTTTTTAAATGTTAAAAATCAAACCAAGGAATCTTACAAAAAATAAAAAACCACAACAAAATTAAACAAACTCTTAGTACAGTCAACTTGCATGTGGGTTATGTGCCAGGGATAGTCTGTAAAAACACGTATAATCAAGCCACCCCCTTGGAACTGCCCTAAGCAAGCAATCTTACCTCCTAGAGCCTGTGTACCAAACAGGTATTACCCCCCAAACAAGGCAGAGCACTTTTAAGCTCTTTACCTTGCTTACTGGGCTCTGCTGTGAGAACCTCCCAGAGCCCAGTAAGCAAGGTGGAGAGCTTAAAAGCTCTTTCCAAACCAGGAAAAACACAGTGCAGAAAGAGCTTTTAAGCTCTCCGCCTTCCATAAGTTTAAATTGTGTGATTTCAGCTGGTTGGCCTTCAACTGCACAGATAAATGCTTAACACAAAATAAACTGCAGGGGGAAAGCAGCTTCACAAAAGGTGTATAAGCAACAAAGGCTAACAGTGAATTCCAAAGTACATCTACCCAGAAGGAAGTGCCACTCTATTCAGTGGCACTTAAACATGGGTAACTCTGCATAGAATTGTAGGGGTAAGGCTGCATATACTAAATATACTCTGAAACCAATGGGAATTATGTCTGTATAAATACACCTAGAATTCTGCTTTAATTCATTTAAGGAGTTGAAAGCACTTCACAGAGGTTACTTCAGTACTCTTAACAACAACTCTGCTAGGCAGATAAGTATTATCACCCCTCTTATTTCAATTTGGGGGATGGGTGGATGAAGCATTTGTTGCTACTTTTTGCACAGTTGCAAAAATATTTTAAGGAAATATATTGTTGGACCCCACCTTTGGATGGTGTTTATTTTCCCTGCCTGAAAAGATACATAGACACTTTACAGGGTTACAACATATACTGAAGGCCAGCAATTAGGTAATAAAAAAACTATGGACCCACCCTAAATGCCTCTTAGAGTATTTGTGGCAAATTTCAACCAAAATTTGAGCTTTTAATTTATTCCAGAATTTATAAACTACATTCAGGGAATACCTGAGCAGGGTATACGGAGCATAAACCAGAATAAAAACATAAACAAGAAATAAAAATGACAGGACAAAAATAAACAGATTTGGGAAGGCCTGGGAGAAACAAAATGTTGGAGCTTGCTTCACTTCTAATGGAAGAGAATTCTAGAGAACTAATGATACGCCCAAACCCTTGCAAGGAAAGGCTCTCCTACTGTTTTTTATAAAGTTGCTTTCAATCTATTTTATGGTTACATTTATTTTCTCACGACCAGTTTTGGTCTTATTTTGTACACTGACTCAATGTATAATTAATGAATGATGTTTTTTTAAAAAAACAGCTAATACATTATTTAGATTTAATCAACAAATCTACACATTCTGGCAAACTGGGCTTCAGTTCCAGGAAAGCTTATGCCATAACAAATGTGTTAAAACTGTAAATCCTAACCTCACTTTTCCTAGGATAAAGCCCCACTAAACTCAAAAGGACATACAGTACTTGTTGAGCAAAGATACATGGTTAGGATAGCACTGAAGGTGTCACACAATCCTTGGATTGTACCCAACATTAAATTATACCCAGAGTAGACCCACTGAGGTCAATGGACCGGAATTAATCGTGTCCGTTTACATCAACGGGCCTACTTTTGATTGGGATTTGGATACAAACCTTGTTGTTTTGTTTTGTTGTTTTGCTGCAAGACATTACCGTATTAGGACAGGTTACCCCTCTGAAAGCTGACAGATAATAATTAAATTGCATCCATCTGGAAGCCTGATGGACTATAATAAACAAATCCTACCCCTCTGGAAACTGCTGGATACCAACAAATCAAACCCGACGCAGAAGCTGACAAAAAATCATAAATAAATGGTGTGGTGTGGGGGATATTTTCGGGGGTGGGCAGGCCTAGCTTGTAAAGGGCGGGGCCAAGGCCTACCTGAGGGGACGGGAGGGGGCCGGCTCTAGGCCACGACCAGGGTGAGCTGGGTTGGGGGGGGGAGAAGGGGAAAGGGCTGCCCCACCCCCGTTACCTCTGCGCGCGGAGGGCAGCGAGGAGCTGAGGAGCCGCGCGGCCGCTGCGCAGGTGTTACAGGCGGCCATATCCGTGGCGCCGCTCCTACTCCTCCTTCCAGCCGGGAGAGAGCGCCTGGCGTAAACAACTCGGCCTTCTCCACTACCCCACCGACAGCCTCCTTCTCGACGACCTGTGTGGCGTCACAGGCCACTGAGGAACTGCGGCTCCCGGCATTCGCGGCGCCCAACCCCGGGGCGCTCGGGGCGGAAGGGAGCGCGCGGTGCCTCCTGGGACTAGTAGTCCAGAGAGCGGGGATGCTGGAAGTGCGGCGGTGGGGGGTGGGGGAGAGAGAGAGAGGCCACAAGACTACAGTACGTAGTGAAGGGTTTGCCGATTGGCTCTCACGGTCAGAGAAGTGTATGATGGGAGTTGAAGTGCGCGGGGCGCCGTAGCCTTCAACTGGGTAGCGTATCAATGCATAGCTGCCAAGTTCTCCCTTTTTTTAAGGGAAATTCCCTTATGCTGAATAGGCTTCCTCGCGAGAAAAGGGAAAACTTGGCAGCTATGATCAATGGCAGAATAGAACGGAGTTTTTCCCAGTCTCATATAAACAGTGCTCCCCCGAGTCCCCCCCCCTAAAAATCTTTAAATGTAAAGGTAAAGGGACCCCTGACCATTAGGTCCAGTCGTGACCGACTCTGGGGTTGCGGCGCTCATCTCGCGTAATTGGCCGAGGGAGCCGGCGTACAGCTTCTGGCGAACCAGAGCAGTGCATGGAAATGCCGTTTACCTTCCCGCTGTAGCGGTACCTGTTTATCTACAGTGGTGCCTCGGTTTAAGTACACAATTGGTTCTGGAAGTCTGTACTTAACCTGAAGCGAACTTTCCCATTGAAAGTAATGGAAAGTGGGTTGATCCGTTCCAGTCGGATCCGCAGAGTACTTAAACTGAAAGTACTCAAACCGAAGCGTACTTAAACCGAGGTATGACTGTACGTGCACTATGACGTGCTTTCGAACTGCTAGGTTGGCAGGAGCTGTGGGGGTACTCTTATTTTGACTCAAAATCACCATTTTATAGTTCAAATCAGGAAAAATAAATACAGTAGATGGACAAATGCACAAAGATTCACAAATTGTTTATGGGTATGTGTACCCCTGCGTACCTCCAGAAAAAAGCACTGCATATAAAACATCATTAACCAACAATAGTCAGGTTCAGTCTGATCTGGACAGTGGACCTCCCATCAATGGCTGCATTAGCCCATCCGATGAATAAAACACAAGCAACAAATAATTTATAAACTAAACATTTGTGTAGGGATTGCTCCTTAGATTTTTCCTCCCCTGAAGATATCTTGCAAGGCAACACTCCACTAATGTGGGGAGAGAAGAGAAGGAGGGGTCAGTTGATAGACCCTCTGTTGGATTTGCAATGTAGTTTCCTGCTCTTAATACTGGCAGCAATTCCAACTGATGTGTGATTGCCGACACACAGGTCCTTCTGGACCTGGAAGAAGACTAAACGGGCAGAACAGAGTGGAGCAGAGAAGAATGGGGGCCGTGAAATGGTCACCATCTGTAATGAGAAAAACAGCCTAGTTTAAACTGGGTGTATCCAGATGTTTTGGGTTGCAGCTCCTTTTAACACCAACCACAGCCCTTCTAACAGTTTAATGTAGTGTGGGATTATTGTTGTAAGTAGGATTCAGTTCCTTTTGTAAAAAAAGAACAACAAATAGGTTTAATTAATAATGATGATGATACTAATGGTTAGTGTCCCAGTAGGACCTGGGAGAACAGATTTCAAATCCTCACTTGGCCATGGAACCCACTAGGTGACCTTGGGCTAGTTACTGCCTCTCAGCCCAACTTACTTCACAGAGTTGTTGTGGAGATTAATTGAGGAGTGGGAAAACCATGTATGTCACCTCGAGCTCCTTAAAGAAAAAAGGTGGGCTATGAATGCAATCAATCAATCAATCAATCAATCAATATAGGCATACCAATTTAGGCACAGCAGTTGCTGCAGCACCAGGATCTTATGAATCCTGACAAGGATAAGGCGGCTTGTGTAAGCATCTCTTTTCCAGACTGGAGCTTGTATCTCATCTATTTTCCCTACCCTGCGATGAAGCTGTAGGATTGACATTATAACAGAGTTATAACAGAGGGACTGAATACATAGAGCATGGGTAGGCAAACTAAGGCCCGGGGGCCGGATCCAGCCCAATCGCCTTCTAAATCCGGCCTGCGGACGGTCCGAGAATCAGCATATTTTTACATGAGTAGAATGTGTCCTTTTATTTAAAATGCATCTCTGGGTTATTTGTGGGGCATAGGAATTTGTTCATTTCCCCCAAAAAATATACTGTACGTAGTTTGGCTGACCACAAGGTCTGAGGGACAGTGGACCGGCCCCCTGCTGAAAAAGTTTGCTGACCCCTGACATAATGATTATCATGAGGATGGATTTTATTTATTTGTGTCAACTGGGGGAAAATGATTCATAGGAAGAGTAGAAATTAAATTTCTCAGAGAGCATATGTTAATCTTCACCTCTGGGTGGCAGGCACCATCCAGTTTTTAGGTTAGGTGAAGCTGAAATATATCAGTAAAAACTTCCCTTGTCTACAGTGAACTTCATATAGTCCATTTTGTAACAACAATATCCCCACAAAAATCAACCCTGGAATAAGTAATTTTAAGGTTTTATAAAACTAGGGCCCATAACAGAGTACTGTATATAAATAACTCAGCCTCAATTAATCCAAAAGGTTAGTCATATTGATTTGTTATAGCAAAAACAATAGAAAGTATTGTGGCACTTTAAAGCAGTTTTCTGCAATCTGGTTCCCCCCTCCCCAGATGTTTTGGATTATAACTTCCAAAAACCCCAGCCAGCTTGACCAATGGTTAGGGATTAGCATCTAAAAGATCTGGAAGGCACCAGGTTAGGGAAGGTTGCCTTAAAGATGTAACCATTTTATTATGATAAACTTTCATTGACCACAAGGCACTTCATGAAATGTAGGAAGCTTAATCCTAAATTGGCAAGCATGTATACATATAGAAAGCAAATACAAGTGCAGTACAGTACAGATGTTAATACTGTAGTTAGATAACCACACATTATGGCCGCAGTCTAAAACTCACATAAACCCCTGGACTGTGTAATATATTAACCATCCTGCATTTATGTACTGAACTCTCTTATAGTTTTGGACTAGGGCTAGCAAGAGCCATGTTCAAACTCCCACTAAGTTTCAAAGCTCACTGGGTGCCCCCGAGCGGGTCACTATCTCCCCCAGCCTAACCGGCTTCACAGGGTTTTCGCGAGGAAAAAATGATTCAAGCACAACTGAGCCAGAGCGCCTACTGGGAGCCCGTGGGCCATATACTATATCTTACCCCAGGCATCCCCAAACTGGGCCCTCCAGCTGTTTTGGGACTACAATTCCCATCACCCCTGACCACTGGTCCTGTTAGCTAGGGATGATGGGAGTTGTAGTTCCAAAACAGCTGGAGGGCCCAGTTTTGGGGATGCCTGTCTTACCCCAACCTACCTCACAGGACTGTTGTGCGGATTTTAAAATAAAGGGGTGGTTGATAGAATCGTGTGCGAACACCCTGGAGAAAGTCAGGATATAAACACAATAAAACAAATCAATAACATATATTCGACATTTTAAATTGGTGGGTGGGAGGTGAGAGAAGACCCTGTGGCCCTGTTGCTGGACTCCAGTTCCCATCATCCCTATCTATTGGCCTTAGTGGCTGGGGCTCATGGGAGTTGTAGTTCCTTCAACCACAACGCCAGACGTTTGCGCCCTCCCCCGTCCCGTGTGCGCTTGCGCGTAAGGTGATTCCCCCCCCCGTCCCACTTAGTTCTTCAAATCACGTGACAGGAGCCCTTCCGCTTCGGTAGCCATGGAGCCTGTCGAGCTCAGGCTCCTTCCATCGGGCCCTTGCCCCTTTTAAGGGGTGTGTGACATCGAGTGATTGGCGTGCGCCGTTGGCCCGCGCCCCGCCCGCTTGGGAGGCGGGGGCGGGAGAGCGGCGGGGTTGGCTGCTTGAGGGCGCCGCGGGACGAGGAAGCGGTGGTGGCGGCGGCGGGGGCTGGGAAGATACCACTGACGTGAGAAAAGGAGGGGGGGGATACGATATTCGGCTATCCGTCAGCATCACCCCCCCACTCCCCCCTGTGGAAGATCCGGTAAGAAATGGAGGGGAGCAAAGGATCGGGACCTCAGTGAGGTTGATGGGGTACAGTGAGGTGGTGCGTGTATTGCTGTTGTTACCTCCTCCTGTAGATGAGGGAAGTAAGTTTGCAAAGGGTAGTTATGGCGATCAAGGTGCTGTTAATTAATTAATTGTTGTTAATTTGAGAGTGCGCGTGGTGGAAGCGGTTAAGAGTGCGCAGGAACCACGACGGGTTCAGAAATCCCTCACCGAGCCACGAAACTCGCCTTCTCAGTCTGGACTACCTCGCAGGGTTGTTGTGAGCAAGCAGGCGAAAGGAGGTGGGAGAGAGAAGTTCTCTGGAGGGAAGCGGGTGTGCGCATTTACTTAAACAGTGAGTCTAAAGTGTTCTGTGGTGGGTAGCTCGTTGCATATAGTTGATGTGGAAATGATAATATTTATATTTTTCAGGAAGGGGAGGTTGGGAAAAGGACTGAGCTGTGGAAGGGGGGATTTCCTCGTCAAAAAGGTGGTAGTGGGAAATGGGGGGATGCATTTAACTTTGCAATGTGCCTTGTAATGCCTTGTAAACATGGCTGCTTTACACTCATAAAGTTTATGATTTTTTTTAACCTAGCACTTTGTTATTGGTGTGCAGATGTAATTTATTGTGCTTTCTTTAATCAGGTGACAGCTCTTAACTCTTAACACACATTTGGAGTGCCTGTGCACTCTTTATACCAGCAAGTATCCATAGTGTTTTACAGAATAATCTAAGGAAAAACACAGGCCTCTGCCCCGAGCAGCATACAGTTTATGACTTTGAAAGAAAGTGGAGAGAGGGAGGGGGAGTGAAGAATATTGGGGAGACCTGTTATTGCTGCTCTGGCTTACTTCCAGTAGGGGTTGAGGACGTGTGTGCAATCCAAACCGCATCTGCTCTGATGCAAATACATTTGAATTCAGTGGGGCCTACTCTCGGATAAGCGGGCTCAGCATTGCAACCCAATGGATTAAGCCAAAGACTTGGTGGGAAAGCTATAATTGTATGTTTATGCAGAAAAATAGGAGGTAAATATGTTGTTTTGCCTTACACATTTATGGAAAGCAAAATCATATAACCAAGAAAGCAAAAACTGGCTTTCAGTGGGAGAGTGAAAGCGCCATTGAACTCTGCAAGACTTGATCCTGTGTTGCATAAATTTGTGCTTTAAAGTTCACCCAAACATTACTTGCACACCAAGCTCCCTGCACACACACAACAGTGCTACGTGTATATATAGTAAAGCACATGTGTCATGGCAAGTTTCTGGAAGAGGCCTTCCCTTTTATGTGTGAGAGAATGCCTCTTCAAAGATTGTGCTGTTGTTTTTTTTAAGTTTGATTTATTTTTAAGTGCTCTTACTCGAAAGTTGAAATCTGCTACCTGGACAATCTAGGGGTGTCTTTGTTATTGTTTTTTAGTTGTTTTTCCACAAAAGCTACTCAGAGCAACTTACAGAAACAAACATCAAAAACAACCTTCTTATTTTAATGGACAGGCAGAGCAAACCTGAGCCAGGCAGCAGCAGGTAAAGTAGCTACTGCATCGGAAGCCCTGCTGGCCTGTGCTGGCCAAGGTGGGAGAAAAGTGTTCCTCCCTCTCCCCCCAGTTCAAAATTTGCCCTGAAAGTATTGGTCCCCCTCAGAGGATCTGTGGGGCTTTGTGTCCAAAGCTGCCAACAGCCCATTTCAGGTCCTTCTGTAGGCTGCTGCCGATGGTACTTTCCTGGCTGCAGCAGCAGTACAACCACTCCCACTCCACCAGCTGTGATTGACAGGGGATCACCTTTGCTACGTATGTCCTACCCCCTCTGGCATCAGTGATCAGGGTGTTAGGACTGTGGTGTAAGGCTGCAAACCTAAATGCACCAGAGACAGTTCCACCGATCTCAGTGGGATTTACTTCTGATTAAATATGCATAGGATTGTACTGTGATCAAATGAATATTTGAAGCCCAGTAAGAATGGAAAGATGGACCTTCAGTTCACAGAGCCCAGTGATGGGAGTTCAGGGCCCAAGAAGAAGTGAGCCAGGTGTAATACCGAGGACTTTTACAAAACAAACTCTGGGTTTCCAAATGAAACGGATTGGTTTATTACATTTATGCTGGGCTTTTCAAAATTTGTGCATGATGGAAATCTATCTCGTAACTTCAGTGTTATATGAAATATGTATATACCCAATACATACATGACATATTCTAGGGCCTATCTTGGGGGCAGGATGCCTCTGAATGCCAGCTGCTGAAACTCACAAGTGGGGAGAGTGCTGTAGTGATGGTGGTGAAATTTCGGTTCTTTATTCCTGGATTCCAACATAGCTGTTGAGTTTGTTCAGGGCAATGTGGTGATGCTGGAGAAGGCTATGACGGGTGGGAAACCTTTCTCAGGTCCTGCATTCCCTTCTGGGTAACCTTTGGGGTGGGGAGGAGGGAGAGAAGCATGCCAGTTGTGGGGCAGAACAAAAAGTAGGTACAGTACAGCAATACATGTAAGTTTTACATTTGCACAGTAGACTACTTTCTAAACATACAAAGCTTATACCAATGACAAACGTAGTTGGTCTCTAAGGTGCTACTGGAAGGAATTTTTTGTTGTTGTTTCGACTACATCAGACCACTTACCTGTAACTCCCACCCCCCATTCATCTTCCATCTAGGCAGATTAATAGATACCTTCCAGCCAGGCAGAAACACCTGGGGTGTGAAGCAGGGTCGATGAAGGGTATGACATGGGGAGACTTCCAAGAACCAAATAGAGAGGTCTGGAGGACTGCATTTGGCCACGGAGCATGGGTTATGGGGGTAGAGGTGGGATCTTAATTGCCATGTACCCGGGAAGTGGCCTTGGTGCACCCAATGCTGTAAACTTTCTGGTTTCTACCTTTGACTTGAGAGTATGGAATGCACTAGTAAACAAATAAAAATCCTTTGGGTCTATCCTATGATCTGGATTACAAGTCTATACAGAGGGTTGCAGTACTTGGAGCTTAATTAGTTGTTGTTGGAAGTTGGAAACAATCCCTTTAAAACTTGGGTCCGAAACCATTCTTAAGTTGTAAGGATGAAGGGTGGTATAAGTTATAACCAGGCAGAATAGCTTGACTGTGCTTCACTTTATACTTAAGTGATCAACAGAAGATTTATGGCTAAAACAGGAATAAAACAACAGCACAGCCTTTTAATTGTACTGCATGCATAAAATGTTTTTCCACAGAAGTATTTTCCAGTTTAGGTTTGGTACATCTGGCTTTTATAGAAAGTGATGTTTTGAATTTTATTTCTGGTTTTAATTGAGATGTTATCTAACTTCCTAAATGGTAAGGAGCAGGTGGTTTTGAGGGCTTGGTTTTGTAAATTGTCTGATATAATGTTGTCTGCACCTATAGAAGTCTCAAGGCCTGGGGTAGCACTGAATGTTGGTTAATTAGTTAGTTCAAGGCATATTGGTAGAGAAGAATTAAAAATGGAGGAACTATTTGCTACGTTGTGTTCAAAGACGTCATCGGTAGTATTAAATCAGGGGTCTCCAAACTACGGCCCCCGGGCGGGATGCGGCCCAATTGGCCTCCCAATCCGGCCCGCGACGACCCCCGCCGCCCGCTGCCGCCGCCCGCTCTTACGGCGCGCGGCGCGGCGGCGATCTTCAAAATCGGCAAAAAATCGCCGAAAATCCTTTGTGCGCATGCGTATGGGCCTCTCCCGACCCAGAAGAGGTCATTTCCGATGCACTTCCGGGTCGGGGGAGGCCCATACGCATGCACACAAGCGATTTTCGGTGATTTTTTTCCGACCGTGTGCGCATGCGCACGGGCGCGCACTCCCCCGCCCTCCGGCCCGCCGTGCAGTCGGCGCGGCGGGCACCGGCCCGAAGCCCGGTAAGTCTGGGGACCCCTGTATTAAATCATAGGTGCCAAAAAGAGAAACTGGGATGGTTGTAGCTACAAAGTAAGACAGTGTTCACAACATACATTTAAAGCACATGTTTTCTGCAAAGAATACTGTAATGGGAACTGTAATTTACCCTCCCACAGAGCTACGATTCCCAACACCCTTAACAAGCTACAGCTCCCAAGGTTCTTTGGGAGAAGCAGTGTGTTTTAAATGTATGGTGTGTACGCTGCCTAACTCCTAACCACTGTGCATATTCATTTTTATTGTGCCCTTAGATTGGGTAAGCAGATACTTCCTCTTTGGCATTTTCTTGGCTCCCAGGTTTTGCCCAGGGTATATTACATGGCTGTAATACAAATATGTTCAACGTCAGTCATATTTGTGCCTGGGAAACTTTGACCGAGGAAGCTTTGTGTCCAAAGAGGCTGTACAAGTCAACACAGCCTGTGAACAGTATTTTGCAATGTTTTGTTGAATTCACATTCTGGATTTGACGGTCAAATGTTTGCAGAATTTGGAGAGTTTGGAATTAGGAAATGGGGGAGGGGGAGGGGGAAGTGACCTAGAGGCCGTGAGAAAGGCACATCCTTGGAAGCACCATCTTCTGAAACCCTTGAGAGTTTTGCAATACTGCCTCTGCATTTCTAAGCACACTTTGATATACAAAATGCTAGTTGTGTCCTGGGAGGAGTGCTTGAGTTTGATTCTTAGGAATGTGGAATTGTGCAAGATGCACAACTCTATTTGCAATGTACAGCCAAAAAACTGGTTTCTTGTTAAGGTTTTTGCTGTGCCATTTTGCTTGTTAACACTCTGCAAGGCTTTGACCCATAATCCTCACCAAAATGTGCTTCATTTCCTGTACTGTTTGGCCTACATGGAGCTACAACAGTGGTTCATCTTCTGTTATGCACAGTTGGTCCTTCAGCAGCAGTTGTATTTTATTTTTAGGAAGAGGCAGTTGGTTTCTCTGCTCCCTTGTGCCGTCTAACTAGAAAACATGTATTAAATCACTTCCAATTTGAACTTCCTTATCTTTTCCACCCCTTCCAATTTCTGAATTTTTCTTGGTGGTTTCCAGTTGCACACAAGTAAATAAGTAAACCTGAAGGGAAGAATAATAAACTGATGGGGCCTGAAAGCAGGTTTACCCTGAAGAAATTCCCTCAAGTATATAAGTGATCCTACATTTTATTTACTTTGTCTGAAACATGTCCTCTGTTGTGTTTCAGGTTTTTCTTTACCTTGGGTTCGTTACCACCATGGGAGAGATTAAAATCTCTCCTGACTATAACTGGTTCAGAAGTACAGTTCCTCTAAAAAAGGTAGGTCCAGCTTTTAATTCTTGCTGCCCTGGGCCTGTGCTCATTTGGGAGGAAGGGTGGAATATATGATTGATTGATTTGATTTGCCATCTGATCCCAAGGACATGTATATGAGGGATCTTCTGGTGCTGTTTACTTGATCCTTAATAGCAAACTCAGGGACATAGTTAGCAAGACCCTAGAACTCAAAATCTATTCAGTCATACCTCGTTACGTCCGCTGTGGGTTGTGTTTTTCCATGTTACGAACGCAGCAGATCCGGAAGTGTTTACTCCCGGGTTTCGCCGCGTGTGCATGCACAGAAACGTTCTGCGCGCTTTCGCGCATATGTAAAAGCGCCACTCGGGTTGTGGACTTTTCGGGGTGTGAACAGCGGAACGTATCGGGTCCGCAACCCGAGGTACCACTGTATCAGGTCCATAGACACTTATGTTCTGTCTGTCCATATTCCGGAAGAATCATACCATGCAGAGGTAAAGAGGTCTAGGAAGTATACAGTGGTACCTCTACTTACAAATAACTCTACTTACGAATTTTTCTACTTACAAATGGAGCTCCGTCCGCCATCTTGGATGCGGTTTAGATAGGATTTTTTTTCTACTTACGAATTTTTTCTCCCAATGCATTCCTATGGGATTTGACTTACAAATTTTTTCGACTTACAAATGTGTGTTCGGAACGCATTAAATTCGTAAGTAGAGGTACCACTGTAGAGTTATTCGTAAGTAGAGGTACCACTGTATATATATTTAACCCCCCCCCTTTAGAAACTCAAGATGGTAGAGAAATTTGGTTTGGTTTGTATTTTTTACTGTCTTCTGCAACATTAGCTACCCCTCCCAGTTTGGTGTCATCTGCAAATTTGATTAGCATCCCCTCAATTCCTTCATCCAAGTAATTTATAAAGCCGTTGAACATCAACGGGTCCAGGACAGAACCCAGGGTGACGAGGAACCATTAAGGAGTACTCTGTGTTCAGTCAACCAGCTACAAATCCACCAACTGTTACCTCGTTCAACCCACATTTTACCAGCTTCCTTGCGAGAATATCATGGGGGTCTTTGTCAAAAGTCTTACTGAAATCAAGATACACTATGTCCACAGCATTTCCCTGATCCACCAAATTTGTTATTCCATCAAAGAAAGAACTCAGATTGGCCTGGCATGACTTATTTTTGAGAAACCCATGCTGGGCCTTAGTAATCACAGCATCCTTTTCTAAATGCTCACAGACCGACTGTTGAATCTGTTCTGAACCTTCCCTGGTATTGATGTCAAGTTCACCGGTCGGTAGATACCTAGGTCTTCCTTTCCCCCATTTTTGAAGATGGGGGCAACATTTGCCCACCTTCAGTCTGTAGGGTCCTCATCTACTCCAAGAATTCTCAAAGATAATAGACAAAGGCTCTGAAATTACATCCGCATGCTCTTTGTGCAGCTCATCAGGCCCTGGAGATTTGAATTCATTTAAAGTAGCTAAGTGTTACCTTACTACCTCTCTTCCTATATTGGGCTGCAGCTCCCTCCTTACATCATTCTGTTATCACCAGGTTGGGCATCACTTTCCTTTGGGGTGAAGACAGAGGCAAAGTAGGTGTTGAATAGTTCCACCTTTCTCTGTTGCCCAATAGCATTTCTCTGTCTTCCCAAGCAGAGGACCTACCACTTGCTTGTTCTTCCTCTTACTTCAGACATACCCGAAGAAACCTTATTATTATTTTTAACCTCTCTTGAAAGCCTGAGCTCATTCTGTTGGACCACAACCCAACTGTTGTAAATGTTGTGGTGCATATTGAAGACCTGTGGGAATTTTCATTGGTGTCTGAGGCCAACGTTTCCCTTGAGTAATGCTCTTTTTCTACAAAGCATAGCAGCCACAGAGATAGAAGGTAGTGTGATGAGATGTGTGTGAGCATGCCTCCCCTGCGGAGAACTCTGCCCTGTGCCCAAAGGAGAAGAGAGAATAAAACCGTCACAGCTGCTTCTGCTCATCACCTCAGACTGGAATTAATTTGAATGCCCTGCCCTCCCTGGCTGCAGAAAATAAAACTACAACAAGATGGAGTATTTCTTCTGTTACGAAATACTTGGCATCTTCCTTAACATGCTTCTCATCAACCTGAATCACAGCTGTGCAAATAATTATTGCTTAGCTGAATAATCACAGTAAGACTCCTTGAAGCATGGAACCAACATTCTCGTGATGCTTAGAATCAGAATTGTAGAGTTGGAAGGGACCACAAGGGTCATCTAGTCCAACCCCCTGTAATGCAGGCAGGAATCTTTTGCCCAGCAATCTTTTGCCGACCTTGAGATTAAGAGACTCATGCTCTACCAACTGAGCTATCCCAGAGAGAGGTGTATTTTTCAAATCTGGGTGATGTGCTCATTGTGGTGAATTGTCATATGACTCACTGGTATCAATGAGCAAATCTGTCAATTTCAGTTTTTTTCAGTTTCTCATTTTTCCATTCTTAAGTTCAGTCCTCCACATTTCTGTATCAGTTGGTGATTATTATTTTTTTAAGTCCTGAAAATTCATCAGTATTTGAGTGTGATTTTCTGCTAATATACACATTTTTGCAAAGCCAGTTTCCCTCATAGTATGCACTTTTTGTATGTTATTTTTGCTAATGTATGCATTTATATGCATATTTTACCCTAGATATGCATTTTTGTACACGTTACTTGGCTGGAGAACCGCATTGCAGAATTTGGAGAAATGGAGATTTCAGAGGATGATGGTTCTGTTTTGCTTTGCATCCTATTTTGAAAAGTGTGGATTAGGTAGGTAGCAGTGGCCCTCTAGAGTATCAGTCAGGGGTCTCCACACCCTACCTGGAGATTGAACATGGGAGCCTTTGCATGAAAAAGCATATGCTCAGCCACTGGGTTACGGCATGTCCTGAAAACAGTTAGCATCATGTGATGTGGTGAACTCTATCATCTCAGCAGTAAGCATGCATTCAGAGAATCTTTTGACTGTCTGGAATGTAAAGGCTGAAATCTCATGGGTGGTTCGTGGTTAGAAAAGATAGTATGAATCAGGGCTAATATCGTATGCTGAGTAGACCTGCATTAAAGAACTTCTGTTCAGTGGGGTGCACCTCTACAGGAAATTCTCATCTTAACAAATACAAAAAAAAGTTCTCTTTTAGAATGTGAAAATCAAAAGGAGACTGGAGAGGAACCCTGTTGTTATTGGATTTCTGGCATGCAGCCCTGCTTAGGATTATCTTTGAGTCTTTTTTGTTTTAGGTGAACAGTGCAAGATTTTCTAGCAACATGTGATCTTTCACATGCTTCCTCAAGTACAGCTTTTACTGTAGACCAGAGACATCTAGCCAAACAGCTCTTAAGGTTTTGTCAGCTGCTTTCCTTTCAAATGTTAATAGAGGCGTTGTGTGGTGATGGAGGAGGAGGAACAGCTGAATTTGTGCTATTGTTTCCATCTAGAGAAGTTCAACAAACTTGACACTGATTGAATAAACTGGATATTTTTATGCGCAGAAGATTTTGGTGTAATCTGCAATCATATAAATTTATGTGGGTTTTGTAATTGACTTAAACATAGGGTGAGGGTTTCCCTTATTCATGTTATGGAATACTGTATTGAGAGTAAACGCATAGGGCAAGACCCAATGAAATGCCGACTGGACACAACAAGATTTGCCTTCCACTCCCCTTTATCTGTTTTGGAGGATCACTCAACCCTCCAGAACAGATCTTTGGAGCATGGAGGGGACTGCAAGGAACACCACAGTTGGATTTCACCCATTTTTGGTAGCCTCTAGTAAATGAAGGGATTGTTATAAAAACCTGGAGCTTATTGCACTAAACATTCCTGGATAAAGCAGACACAGAATGTACTTCAGTAAATCTTAATGAGTGAAGTTAAAACGCTTCTAATATTATTGTTAGTTTATAATTGTGACCCATCTTCAGAGCAATGTTCATATTAAAGCCAAAGCAGTAATAATAATAATAGTAATAATAATTAATAATACTGTAATTTAAAAAATTACTTTGGGCTACACACTCAGGAGTAAATTCTATTGAACTTAATGGGATTTACTTCTAAGTAGACATGCAGTGAATTGTGCCCATCTTTTAATTTGGGATGGCTCTCCAAATGTTGCTGGATTATGGCTCCCATCATCTTTGACCATTGGCCAGGCTAACTGGGGTTGATGGGAGGTGGAATTCAACATCTGGAAGGCCACAGAGCAGCCATTCCTGTTTTAATGAATGTAAGTCTGGGTTGGTCAAAGTGGTGGCCTATAGACATTCTTGGTCTTCCAATCCCATCAGTCATAGCCAGCATGACCAGTGGCCAGGGATTAGCAAAATGTAGTTTGATAACATCTGGAGGGTACCACATTGGCAACCCATGGTGTACTGTAGGTGTTTTACATGCATCCATTAACCAATTTTTTTTTTTATCTGAGCGGCTCCTTTGTACTCAGAGTGGTTTTGGATCCGAAATGGCTGCTGAGGGTCTCGTTTCCTTGCTCAACCTGCAGTGTCTAAAAAAGGAAGCCAGCTGCATGTCTCTTTCCTCTGAAGCTTGAAGAGCAAAACCACTCTCTTTCCATCCCCCAATATTTTTTCAGTCTCATGATTTGGTGACGGCGAGTTGGGAGAGCAGAGGAAGTCTGACTTCTGAATATTTTAGATTTGCTTACGTCTTTTCTAACTTGGATCTGTTCCAAGGCAGAATGTCTTGATGCTCACATGATTGAGTTCCATGCCTGCTCTCCTGCGGTAGGCGTATGACATGCGCATTGAGTACATTAACTTTGCTTTGGCCTGTGACCATTTTGGGGTGGGGGAGGGCATATTTGGATCCACAACAATATTGTCTGGAGGGGTCTAAACAGTCAGAGAGAAGGGAAGGAGATCATTTTTTTTAATATAAAAATTCTTTATCAAGGCCAGTCTGGAGTAGGCATGGCAAAGCCATTATTTCATCTCTTCGCATGACAGGATCTTGCAAAGGATTGTGCATATTACATGTGGATAAGGCAGTGGCAGGTTGTGTGGCTTACACAGAATCAGTTGCAAAGCAGCCAAATGGCTGGTTCATGGAGCTGGTTGAAATGCAATTGATTACGTATATTTCACAGTTGCACTTCTTCTGCCTCCAGATGTATTTCAGTAGGCTGTGTAAACATAAGATGCGACAAGCTAAGACTACTTTGCAAGCAGTCCGTTTTTAAATGTAAAGCAGAGAAGAGATTCCTGGAATCAAGAGTAGCAGAAAATTTTAGACTCTGGAGTTAATTGTCTTATTCCGTCTGTGTCTCCCCACGTCCCCTTTAGCTGCTACTGCATAGTCCTGCCCCGATGATACTACCACCCAGAATTCAATGATGGCTGTGCTGAAGGAATATGTGCATTAGAAGAAGCCATTTTTACCTTCTCTGCATTTATTTTACAGATTATAGTAGATGACGATGACAGTAAAGTTTGGTCACTCTATGATGCAGGACCGCGTAATATCCGGTGCCCCCTTATATTTCTCCCACCTGTCAGTGGAACGGCTGATGTTTTCTTCCAGCAGATTTTAGCCTTGTCCGGATGGGGTTACAGAGTCATTGCTGTAAGTATCTTCAGCACAGTCCTGAAATTCTCAGCATTTGAGCAAATCCGTCTTGTTATGTATGTTCTCAAAGCAATATGAAATGTACTAGATTTCAGCTATGGCCATTCAAGCCTGTCCTTTGGAATTCTGGTCATGCAGCTTTTTCACGTGCCTACATTACTTGGGTGCATATTTTGTCCCTAAAGCCTGCTCTGAAATTTGATACTAAGAGTTTTAAGATCGCATTTAACCTTGGTGGTTTTATTTAATGAGAGAACATTCCTCTGAGGCAGGATATCTGGATCAACACCATCTAATCCCTTTTGGTAATTCAATTAGAATTCCAGCCTTATAGTACAGAGAGCGTCTTAAGAGTTGAGGCTTAAAATTTAGGATATACATCTCTTGGGAGATGGATACCTTTTCCCTGTAGTGATAGAAGATTGATAAGGGGCTCCCTCCTACTACTCTTTCAAGTGCTAATTTAATACATGTCAGCAAAGCTCTTGGAACTCCCATCCACTGGAAAACAGTGAACTTAGGTGACATTTGGAGAGTCTAGGTTGGTTTAGCTTCTGGATTCTAGGGCTTCTTACACTTGTTGGACTGTTATAAAAAGCTTCAAGCCCTAATGATGATCACAAAGCAGAATAAACTTCTTCAACCTAGTGTCCTCTAACTAGACAGTGGCTTCCAGCAACCCCAGCTATACTGGCTGAGGCTGATGGGAACTGTAGTCCAAAGCATCAGGAGGGCACCAGCTTGAGAACATGAGTAGACTTCTTGAAAATGTAGACTACACCTGACTTTTTCCGTAACTACATCTAATGAAATTGTTTTGAAACGTAGATGGGGGTGCAAACGTGTTCATTTCCCCGCCTATTAGTGCTGCCTTTCAGAGGCCAGTGGGTAAAACTTTCAGAGGCTAGGGGCTAGTGCCACCTAAGCATCTCTACAATCCTGACCCCCCCCCCAATGACATATAATTCTTATTATCCAAAAAGTGAACTCCTATTCATGTGAAGGAAGCCTAAAAGGCCATTAACTGTTAATAACTCATTCTCAAATTGCCTCCCTTAAAAATCAAATGGCCCCCCTGTGGGGCATGTGCCCCACGTCGGGAACCATGGGGCTAGTGGGTAAAACTAAAAATGGAAAATTAACCATTGCATAATGTACAGTGGTACCTTGGGTTACAAACGTTTCAGGTTACAAACTCCGCTAACCCAGAAATTGTACCTCAGGTTAAGAACTTGGCTTCAGGATGAGAACAGAAATTGTGCTGTGGCGGCAGCAGGAGGCCCCATTAGCTAAAGTGGTGCTGCAGGTTAAGAACAGTTTCAGGTTAGAGTTCCAGTTCCGCCTGCAGGAATGGCTGGCCTGTTTTCCATCCCTCCGACCTTCATAAGGAATTTGGCAGTTGCTAGGGGAGTAAATGGCAACCCCCCTACCTCTCCGGGGGTTACGGAGAGGGGCCACTGGCCCGCGATGCCCCCAAACCCACTCCGATTGTTTAAGGAGTGGGGGGGGGGCTTGGGCTGAAGCACTTATGAGGAATGTCGGAACTCCCGGACGCTAACCTGCATGGCGGGATCTCCATGATTAAAAAAGACAATTAGGTTTAAATTCATGGACATACTTCAGAAGGAGGGGCAGAAGCTCTGTTTACTGCCGAGGAATTTACGCTGCTGAGGGTGAGGAGTCAAAGGCTGTATTTTATCTGGAAGAAGGATTGATGGGGACGGAACGACAAGGGAAGTGAGGTTTGTTTGTTTTTTTGCATATGAGTTACTTCGTACCTTCCCGGACGCGATGCCCTGGCTTGTTTGGAACGAACGAGAAATAAAAGATATCTGTGTGAGTTGAACTTTATAAACTGTTGATACTGAGTATATTTTTTGAAGATGTAAAATTGCTGACGAGAGAAGCCCCCCTCTAACCGGATAGAAGGAGTGCCTGGAAAGCGTTCGGAGGATTTATGAGTTGTGACGCACTTTGAATTTGAACAGCGACCTGAAGCTAAGTTCAGCTATAGGGCAAGGAGAGCCACTAATTTATCAAGAGTCTATGCATATGTGACGGCTGGATCTTCTGCCTAGAAAAGCTGTAAATTTCATAAAGATCGTTAATCTACATAGTTATGAGAAGAAAACGAAAGTGATTTAAGTTTTCTAAGATGGCGCTGCTCCGTGTTGAAAGACCGACGCAACAGGGACGCTCCAGACTAAGAAGATTTATGGGGAGGCCGGACTGATTAACTCACACAGGAGAAAGAACATATGTGAAATCTCGTTTGATACTTATCTCAGCAGCTGGGAAAAAATTGGATGAAAGAGGAAACATCTATGTGACTGTAAGGGAAAGATCGGGACTATTATAGACTTTGAGTGATGATTTGGACTTTAGAAAAAGACGGCAGTGGGCAGTTGCGAGGAATCCCCAATTTCTTGAAGCATGGGAACCCCGAAAATTTTAGATGATTTGGCATAACATTCGGTCTGATTGATGTATATTTGTATAATTTGAAATAATGGATGTGACATAATTGTTTTTAATTGGAAAATTAATAAAAATATGTTATAAAAAAAAGAACAGTTTCAGGTTAAGAACGGACCTCCGGAACGAATTAAGTTCTTAACCAGAGGTACCACTTGTGGCGATCACACAGGGTCCCGGACTTTTCACGGTCTATTGATCCCTGTGCCACCACTTTATTTCCCACTGCCACCAACCAGCCTCTACCTGGTAAAATACTGAGTCCAGTCAGGGTTAAATTGGAACATAAAACTTCTGTTTATTTATTGCAGTTTAACAAGCGTGTGGTTTCATAAACGGTCTTCAGTCAATTATAAACACTTGGTGCCTATACCGGCCTATACCTTCCTATACCTGCTCACACTCCCTAAACCAGGGGTCCCCAGACTTACCGAGCGGCGGGCCGGTGCCCGCCGCGCCGCCCGCGCGGTGGGCCGGACGGCAGGGGAGTGCGCGCGCAGCGGGCCGGAGGGCGGGGGAGTGCGCGCCCGTGCGCATGCGCACACGCACACGGGCGGAAAAAAAATAGCCGAAAATCGCTTGTGCGCATGCGTATGGGCCTCCCCCGACCCGGAAGTGCACCAGAAATGACCTCTTCCGGGTCGGGAGAGGCCTGTACGCATGCGCACAAAGGATTTTCGGCGATTTTTTGCCGATTTTTTAGATTGTCGCTGTGCTGCGCGCCGTGAGAGCGGGCGGCGGCGGCGGGGGTCGTCGCGGGCCGGATTGGAAGGCCGATTGGGCCGCATCCGGCCCGGGGGCCGTAGTTTGGGGCCCCTGCCCTAAACCAACCTCTTTCCTGCATCCAGTTCCACCCTGAACTTCCTAGCAACTAACTGTTACTGACTCAGCTCATATTCCGCTACACTAACTCAACCTACCCACAGACACCCCCCCCCCGCAATTAAACTCCCACTCCAATCCCCACTGAACTCTGAACTCTTGAAAATCCAAACTTGCATGGCAGAGAATAATGTGGAGAATAATGGGTTTTCAGTCGAGTTTGCTTTATCACAAGGGTACGGAACTTTTGGTTCTCCAAATCTTGTTGGATGGCAACTCCCATAATGCTTCACTGTTGACTGCCCTAGTTGAGACTGATGGGAACCCAACAACATCTGAAGGGCTGCAGGTTGCTTCATCCAGGCTTCGTAGCATGCTTTGACCTCATACAAGGTGGGATTCTCCCCATATACAATGCAGGTGTCTGTCTAAGTTGCTAGCTGGTTCTTAAATTATTCTTACTGGTAAAGAGGGTTAAAATGCATGTTTTTACATCTTTGTCTTTATTCATGTCACCATTGTTAACCTACCTTTCTATTCTTAGCTGCAGTATCCAGTTTACTGGGAAATTTTTGAGTTCTGCGATGGATTCAGAAAACTATTAGACCATCTACAGCTGGATAAAGTTAGTGCCCTGAGATTGACAAATAGCCTGTGCTTACAATAGAAATGTTAGGTAAAAAGCCTAGAGTTTATTCAGAATAACCTTAATTGCTCCAACAAAGGAGAGCCCTCGCCTGTTATTTTCCAACCCCATTGATTGATTTTTTTGTTGCTCTTTTTTTCAGGAACTTTTCTAAGTAAACAGCATATTCTGGATAGGACTTGGCTGTTCTTAAATTGTAATAAATCTTCGAAAATATATTTTCTCTAAAATGGTTTATGATAGCTGTTGAATGGAAGCTTGCATAAGCTGTGTGTGAAATAGTATAAGTTATTTTTGAATTTATATACCCCCTGCCCACCTTTTGACAAAAAGGCCCCAGGGTGATTTAAAGAAAAATGGAAATACGTTTTTGTCTGGTAGACCTTACTTTATTTCTGCGAGGGCCATTGTCTATGAATGTAACTGATAAACTTTGGGAAATCCCAAATGGGGAGGATAATCTTATTTGGAACAACTTTCTCTGCAAAATACCATGAGAGCGATTATAGCAGGGCCTGGTAAACTGCAGGCTCAGGAGCTGGTTGCGATGCCCCCAGATCTCTAGCCAGCCTTTGGCACTCTCCCCAAGCCACACACCTCACTGGTCTTGCTTCACCCCTTGAGTGTTTTGCTTGGCAGGAATATTTCACTGAACTGTAATAGTGCCTCTTGCTTGCCTAGATAGAGAGGGGTGTGTGAGTCTAAAGAAACGAGGCTACTATACTTTTCTGGTTGCTCAGAAGGGAATGCAACCCTTGGGATGAAAAAGGTTCCTCACCCCTGTGGTTTGGCATAATGCAAGGGCAGCCAGCCTGGTAGTCCCCTCTAGATGTTGTTGGACTCCAACTCTTACCAACTCCAGCCAGCATGGCCTGTGGTTGAGGATGATAGAAGTTGTAGTCCAACAGCATCTGGAGAGCACCACATTGGCTACTCCTGGCGAAGTCCTTAAGAGCAAAGTATGAACAAGAAACCACCTGGTTTAAAATGCATCTCTGTCATTGACTCTCACCAGGTAGTCTTCGGCAAGCCAGTCTCCACTTTCCACCTGCAATGCAATCATAATACTTGCCTAGCTTTCGAGTGCTTTTGAATCCAAAACATCATACAAAATGCATTAATAAAAACAGCTAGCCAAAGGATGTTGCTATTATTTATTGCGATATCTTTTACTTTTAAAATTAGGTTCACGTCTTTGGTGCTTCTTTGGGGGGCTTCCTTGCTCAGAAATTTGCTGAATACACTCACAAGTCTCCCAGAGTCCAGTCTCTGATTCTGTGCAACGCTTTCAGTGACACCTCCATTTTCAACCAGACATGGACGGCAAACAGGTGAGAGATGTATGTAGGCAAAACAAATAGGATTTGGGTTGTGGTTTAGATAGGCATAAGGGCCATTTCCTGCCTACTGTTTGTGAACTTTGGGTTAGGTAGAGTTATGGCAAATACAGCTTGGCCTGTGCAAAGCAATTTTTAATAAAAAAAACGAAGAACTGCTCCACTTCTTAGAATTAGCTTTTGGAGCCCATAAATGTTATGATATACAGTCATACCTTGGGTTACAGACACTTCGGGTTGCGCACCGCACCCGGAAGTACCGGAATGGGTTACTTCCGGGTTTTGGCACTCGCGCATGCGCAGAAACACTGAACCATGCTTTGTGCAGAAGCGCCGAATTGTGACCCGCACATGCACAGACACGGCACTGTGGGTTGCGATCGTGCCTCCCGCACAGATCATGTTCGCAACCTGAGAGTCCACTGTATATAGAAAAAAATCCCTTCTGTTGTATTAATGCAAGCAGTTACAAGTACATGCTTTAATGCCAAGGGAGTTCAGTTCAGCATGTCTTGTGTTTTAATGTTTGCATGGTTTATACAAAATGTTTCTCATGACAATCCAGTGCTTCTCCTGGAGGGAGGAGAAAGCGACAAAAATTTTGACCTTTCTATAATTCTCTTTTCAGCTTTTGGCTAATGCCTGCCTTCATGCTGAAGAAAATTGTCCTTGGGAATTTTGCATCTGGTCCTGTAGATACCGAAATGGCTGATGGCATTGATTTCATGGTTGATAGGGTGAGGATTCCCAGTGATCAGTTGTATGACTTTAAGATTTGCAATCTGAAATCCCATCTAATATTGGTTATTTCCCTCATCCCTTCTTCCTTCAGTGCCATGTCTTTTACACATTAAACTTTAGGCATGGTTTGTCCTTTTTAAACTTATTCTTGCTTATGACCGTTCTGGGAGCCTATTTGGCTGTGAAGAGTGGGGCAAATGTGCTTCAAACGCCCAGAGGTTGCGATAAGCTTGGTTATTTCTTTACTGCCCTGCCTTGAAACAAATTCACAACCTTCTTTTAAATTTATTTATTTTTCCTGATAGCTGGAAAGCCTGGGTCAGAGTGAGCTCGCTTCAAGACTTACCCTCAACTGCCAAAATTCCTACGTGGAACCTCATAAAATCAGAGACATTCCTGTGACTATCATGGATGTAAGTTACCTCTTATTTAGGGTGTGGGATTGGGAGAGGAACACTTATTGAGCATCATTCTAGGAAGATGCAAGGTCCAGTTTTGGGAACGGAGAGAACATCAGCGAGAGCATGCCTATTTTTAAAACATAGCTGTGTCCCTATAGAACTACTTTCCCCAGTTATAAGAGGTGGGATAATAGTACTGCTTATCAACGACAGATGCTGTCAGGGCAGATTCATTTCATAATCTGTAGCAATTTATAGTGGGCCGTTTGCAGAGCTTTTCAGAGTAAACAAACATCTTGGAAGTGGATGTGTCTTCAACACAGCGATGGCTCAGCACAACTCCTTCTCTGGCACCAAATGTTGTAACACATTAAAAAAGTGAATACAGAAGAGAGTTTAAATAAGGTGTAGGCAGCGTGGGGCTTGAGGTCAGTTGGCATTGCCTATTTTTCTTTCACTAAAAGCTGCGTGCGGATTTGCAGTTGACCTTTTTCAGCTGCAACTTTTTCATCTGGGACTCATGACCCTGAGATTAAGAGTCTCATGCTCTACTGGCTGAGCTATCAAGGAGCCTTTGTCAGTCAGCAGCAGATTGAGCTGCACAGCTGAACTTCCAAAGCACAAGTGGCTAACCTGTGCCCCCACAAACGTTGCTGAACTCCAATGGCTAGTGGCAAGGGATGATGGGAGCTGTAGTTCACTGATAATGTAGAGGGCCACCCCTGTTCTAAACAGAAAAAAAAAGTTTCTCTGTTAGAATGCATGGGATCTACAGGCAGTTCTTAGCACGGGATGCTTGTTTTTTTAGGTGTTTGACCAGAGTGCTCTTTCCACCGAAGCAAAAGAAGAGATGTATAAGCTGTATCCCAATGCTAGGAGAGCTCACCTCAAGACAGGGGGCAATTTCCCATATCTCTGCAGGAGTGCCGAAGTAAACCTCTACGTCCAAGTAAGTCTGTAGCTTTAAATTTCTCAGCTGTTTGGAAACCACAGAGCTCTGCCTGCATTGCCAAAGGGGTTTATGCAAGCGTTGAGGTGTTAACATTGCTGACAGATTATCAGAGGATGAGTAAAGCTGGGGGTGGGGTGGGGGTGGGGGTCAGCGTTATTACAAATCCCCATCCGATGGAGGCAGGCATGTTGCATGGAGGAGAGAAAAGGAAGGAAGGTCAAGAGGTTTCTATTATTGGGCTGCAGGAATGCTGCTGTGGGTTTTAAGAAAATATCCTCCCTAGCCGCCACCAAACAGTAAAAGAAGATTCGTGGCATTGCCAAATGTTCCTCTCCTGGAGTCATTTGGAGTTTGGGTGTTATATGGACATGCCTGCCATTGTTCAAATATGCTGCTCCATACAGCTTGTGCTGCCTCTGGGAATGGTTCCTGCCTCTTCCTAGAAGACTGCAAACCCTTCAGATGGTGTGAAACTTGTGGTGCTTGCACCAGCAGTGGTGGTGGTGATTATTATTATTTTTAAAGTGGAACAAGCACTGTTACAGGCACCATATAATATTTGTTAAGAAGTCGATCTTTTAGTGTGACAGCACCTTACCCTTTGGAACTCCCTGCCAGCACCTTCGCTGGGCTCCTTTCGGTGCCTACTAAAACATTTCTATTAAGACAAACCACCTCAGATATGTAGAATGCCAATCAGTTTATCACCGATTCTACTTTTAAAATGTTTTAGAACTTTTTATTCTTTTTGTAAACTGCTGTGGGGTTGCTGTTTTTTACAGTCATGTGGTGTATACATTCTATGAAACAAATAATCAAAGAGTGCTGCGACTTACAGGAAAGGGTGAATATGTGCCACTTTGCCTATTTTTCCTATCCTGTAGATCCATCTACTTCAATTCCACGGTACTAGATATGCTGCAATTGACCCTTCCATGGTCAGCGCAGAAGAACTTGAAGTACAGAAAGCCAATCTCCAAGCCAGCAGTGAGCAAGAGCAGCAGCAGCAGCAGTCATAGTCCTTGGGACTCGCAGAATCTCTTCATCCAGAGGGTCTTACCCTTTCCTTCTTTTTTTGGAAGTCTTCCCATCAAATTGCATCTTTTTTCAGTTTGCCTTGATTCCTTAGTACTTAACCAGTTAGAACTGTGTCCTTTAAAATAGGTTGGACTGATTTCATTAAATGAAATGCAACTACGGACACTCGGTCACATCACTGTTTAAATGAGCTGAATTCAGATTATAAAAAAAAGAGTTAAGAGTATCACTTTGGATGACTTGTTTTAGAAACAACAGTCTGAGATGAACTTTTGCTACCAAAGCCTTCACGATTGTGTTCTTAAAGAAGATAATCTTATATATATCCATGCAGAGAGGGGGATGTATGTATCATGAGTGAATTATGTATGTCTGCAAGTTACAATTCATAGGATATTTAGTTTAAAAAACTCAGTTGAAGTGCCAATATTGCTATTATTATTTTTCTTTTTATATGGTTGCCAGTTAATGCTTTAATTTGAGATTATAACGCATTTGTTTTTTTATTGTCTTGCTTTCTAAAAAAAATTTGAATAAAATTTCAGTTTGGGAAAAAAAGGCTCCTCTGCCATCAACAGTGCATGGTAACTTTGCTGCCTACATAGCTATAAACATATATTTAAATTTCAAAAACCGTACCAAATACAAGGCTATTAGGCTTCATTTAACTGAGTGTTCTGTGGGTGTTTTCAACTACAGCTCCCATCAGTTTTAGCCATTATGTGCTGGGGCTGATGGGAGTCGGATGGAGGGCACCAGCTTCACAAAGTCTGATCTGTACCATAAATCAAATAGCCCAAATGTCTCAATTTAGTGGTTACCCCAGGATCTGATGAGATACAATGATTCTGTTTAATTTAAAAAAGAGGGGGGGAAATGGTTAAGGGAAAAAATAAGTTTATTTGAAAACCAGATGCTATGCTTGCACTTTTTAAAAAATACAAAACTTCATGACAAGTTTAAGAAAAGTATACTGTTGGTAAATACAAAGAGGTGACCATCCTATCTGTGTTGACTGGAATGAACCCCGGGCCTCGGTTGGCCCTGCCTGTGTAGAATCACTTGATCTGAAGCTGATAACTCCTCCTTTCAGTGAACTTGTAGCTCTTGATATGCCGAGGAGGAGAGTTTGGCTATCCAGCTTTCTTTCCATATGCATAGCTCAAAGGCAAAAGTTAGGGAACCTGTGGCCTTCCTGATTTTGTTGGACTTCAACTCCCATCAGCCAGCACAATGGGTCAAGAACGATGGGAGTTGGAGTCCATCAGCTTCTGGGGGGAAGGCTACAAAGTTCCACCTCTGCTCTAAGGTGTACTAAAATAAGAGGTTAAGCATGGATTGCCAAAGTATTGGCTTTGGTTCTTAGTATGCAGTTCTAAATCAAGTTGACCCTAGTACAGTGGTACCTCTACTTACGAATAACTCTACTTACGAATGTTTCTACTTACGAACGGAGCTCCGTCCGCCATCTTGGATGCGGTTCATATAGGATTTTTTCTACTTACGATTTTTTAGATAGGGATGCTTCTACTTACTAATTTTTTCTCCCAATGCATTCCTATGGGATTCGACTTACATTTTTTTTCGACTTACAAATGTACGTTCGGAACGCATTAAATTCGTAAGTAGAGGTACCACTGTATATTTCACATGGACTGAGTCAAGCTACTCCTTCGGGGGGGGGGGCATGGTGCAAAAAGCATGAGGTAGCTGCCCACTGTTTATTAGGCACTGAAGTCTCATGCTCCTTCCAAGTTCATATGAAGAACAGAAAATAAATGGCTGATTCGTCTTCTGCTGTAACACTCAAAGTGCATTCTTGTGCTTGAGAAGCATGCAGCTGGGGCATCTCTTTGCAGGTGCAGCATCTATCTGCACCATAAAGGAAAAGATGTGTCTTCTTCAGTAGATGGACCCTTGCTAGAGCATCTGTCTTGCCTGCAGAAGGTCTCGGGTTCAATCTCCAGGGTGGAGGAGAGGAGAGACTCCTGTTGAAACCCTGGATAGCTCAATAACTTTGCCACAAAAAAAAGCTTTAAAGCTTTTGTGTCTTGATTTTCACTTTCTGAAATAGGGCAACCCTAGTGTCACACCGGCCTCCAGCCGGTTTTCACTTCTGGCCCTGCCTGCCGCTGGCAAAAGGTTCCCTGGAGGTTGTCCAGGAAGGAATATAGTCCTCAGACTGGAAAAAGATTTCCTGCTAACCTAGGCCACAATCCAACCCCAAGTAAGCATGCATCTAATTCTATCTCTTGGAGTCCTTGGAACTAACAAACACTTAACTCTGGCCCAATGGCGTGCTTGGCTTTCTTGCACAAAGTGAGGTCCAAGGGTGGGTGGAGCTTCTTCATAAAATTCCTGTTTTTTTAAAAAAAATATGCCTGTATGGGAGAAATGTAAACAGCTAACACTGAGAAATAAACGTGGCTCTCTAGCACCTGACTGGCACAAGAGCAGAATTCTAGGCGTCTCTCTCCGTGCAGTCTCCAGTGGTGGAACGTGAGATGCCGTCATTCTCTAGTGAAACTTAAATCAATTTTTTTTCCTGGAATCGTGTGCCCCTACCACAATGGAGGTGCGTTTAGAAAACCACGGGAAATGCAGAGTTTTCTTATTTCACAGTGAGATTTTCTAGCTGAGAAACATTGTTATGCATGTCCCATTACACTCTTAACAGCATTTGCTGATCAGTAATTCATATTGATTTAACGAGGTTTACTCGAGCAGGGCTGGCCCACCCACGAAGACAGTCGCCTCTGATGGGCTATCTGAGCTCAAAAAGCATGCTGTTCACCATTGCTGCCTCCTACATGGGTGTGTCCCTGCCTCCACAGTTGCCACAAACCCACCTTCTCTGTCGCAGGCAGGGTACAGCTGCGGAAAGGGATTGGGTGTGGCATGGCCATGGTGGCAGAGCAGGTGCAGCGGCAGTGGGGAGTTATCCTGAAGCGGCAAAACCTCCTGGGCCATCCCGGAACTTGAGATTGTAACCTTAGTTTTTGATCTGGAAAATGCGGTGTATACTTCACTTCCTGGTCTTCCATATTTTGAGAATCGTGCCTTCTCTTTGCTCACAGCAATGCATTCTTTATAGTACACCCTGTTGATGTATCAATTTGCATTGTTACCTGATCTTGAGTGGATACGGTTGCCATTTGTTATGGCAAGAAGCCCTTAGAAAGAGAGTTTATGGATACCTTTCGACCAACAGTTCAAAATTGTCCATTTTGCTTGCTGTGGCTCCAGCATGAAACTTCTGAAGCAGCGAAAACAGGTGGTTTCCTGTGCTCTTACTGGTATCACATCGCGGTGCACTTCCTCGGTGAGGTGGAATCTGCATTTGCCTGTTTCCTGATGCTTTCTGTTTGAAAACAAAATGCAGTTCTTGTGTCCTTCAGATTTCTTGATAGGCATCTATGCTAAGCCAGGCTTGAGCAAGAAGCCTGAATTCTTTCCGCAAGATTTTGAGTGATGATAGCCTTTATTTCTTGCATATATAACAATACTTTTCCTCTAAGGAACTCAAGGTGGCATACATGGTTCCCTCTCCTCCATTTTATTCTCATAACAACCCTATGAGGTCAGCTATGCCGAGAGGCAGTGACTGGCCACAGGTCGCCCAGTAGGGATTTGAACTCGGAACGTGCACATCCTGGTGCAACACACTAAAGAGTACAACGCATTTCCTTAACGATAAGGAAATTGGCTTAAGCATGCCTACCTTTTATAAGATAAAATTCAGGTGACACTGATATGATGAGCTGGATAGCCTAGCTAATCTCATGCAAAGCCAGGTGACCCTTACCTGCCAAGTCTCTTCTTCCGATGCCCACCAGGCCTTCATAGAGTCCTTTGACTGGGTTTTCCCCTGCCATAATTACGCTATGGAGCCAAATGAGCAACATCCTATGACCGTGTTCTCTGTAGCTTTTGCTGCCTAGAAAGAAGAACGGGATAGCAGATACACATACACAAAGACCCTTAAATGTTTCACAGTGTCTTATGGCATAAGTGTGAAGAGTGGACTTGACTTAGAACAGTCACCACCAGATTCTTTGTTATAGGAAAAATGCCTACAGTTTGGGACATGGTTCACCATCTTGGGATAATACTATTTACCACAGCTGTCACCATCTCCATGTCCTCCAGCTCTTTTGGATTACAGTGCTGTCGAGAGATGATCACCCAAAACAGCTGGAGGACCCCAGGGCCACATTTACACCACACATTTAAAGCAGCATGATAACACTGTTTAGTCATGGCTTTCCCCAAAGGATCCTGGGAAGGGTAGTGTGTCAAAGCGTGCTGTGAGGGACAGGGGATATCGCGAAGTCCCTCCCCTCCTGAGTTCAAGCCCATCCCCGAGCACAGGGGAAAGCAGAGAGAGTCGGGGCCGAGGCTCAGGCAAGGTAGAGGAGCCAGGGTCCCAGGTGGGACAGGAAGGGGCGAATAAGGGGGGGAGACCCATCCCCCCAACTCCGGAATTACGCAGAAAGAGGAGGGGAAAGAGGATGGGTCTGCCAAAGCTTTTGTGTTGGAGAAAGACGCGCCAAAAGCCATTAGGAGGTTCTGAAACCGACTGATCACATCACTCCGTGTAAATAGCAATGACTTTAGCACTGTAAATACGCAGCACCAATAAAAGAATAAAATGCAGAGCTGCGTAGCGTCGTTACTCTGAAGTAGTCCACTCCGGCCACTGTGACAGCAACCTCCTAATCCTTTTTGGGCTACTTTGGAGTTGCCGGGATGAGCGTGTCAGAGGCGGAGAGATGGCGGCAGATCGCGGAGCAAGCCCAGCAAGAACTGCAGCAGCTGTCGCTGCAGGCGCAGGGGGAATTGAAGGCAGCTAAAGAAGAGACTAAGAAGGTCCAGGACGACCGGCTACAACTTGCGGAACAGGTGAGAGCGCTACAGGAAAGAGAGCAGGAATTAAGGGCGGTGGCGGTAGACCTCCAAAACAAGCTGGATGCAGAGAAAAACAAGGCGGGAGGGGCACCCCAAGTCCAAGTGCTGCCAGGAAGGAGAGCCGGGACGCTAGTAAGCAAGTTCAATGGAGACCCGAGGGAATATCAGGGCTTTGAGACTGAGATTGTGTATGCTCTTGAGCTGCACCACGCTGAGTTCCCTGATGATGAGCACAGGGTAGCGTTTATTGTGGAGCACCTTACCGGGGCAGCCAGGGAGTGGCTAAGACCGTTAATCGCAACAAAGAATCCTTGCATGAAGAATGTCAAACTATTTCTAGAAGGTTTGAAAACGATGTATTCGTCCGATAGTCATATGGACCAGACTAAGGAGGAACTTCATAATTTACGCCAAGGAAATATGACAGTTCGCGCGTATTGGGCGAAATTCACCATGCTGGTGCACAGATTGGGGTGGGAACTAGAGTCACCCCCAATGCAAGCGGCGTTCTACTTGGGGTTGCATGAGGAGGTGAAGGATGAGCTCTCGAGAGGTCCAAAGCCCAGTAATATGGATCAGCTGAGCAAAGCGGCTCTGGCGGTGGGGGTGAGACAGGAATCCCGGTGGAGCGACAAGCAAGCAACGCGCGCAAAGCGGGCTTGGTTCCCACGGTCGCAGGAGAAGCCACTCCCCCAACAACCCTTTCAAGCCACGCCTGGGGCCAGTCAGGACCAGGAACCCATGCAGATTGAGTTCCGATGCCAGTGGGGAAGCAGGAAGTCGGGGCCGAGGCTCAGGCAAGGTAGAGGAGCCAGGGTCCCAGGTGGGACAGGAAGGGGCGAATAAGGGGGGGAGACCCATCCCCCCAACTCCGGAATTACGCAGAAAGAGGAGGGGAAAGAGGATGGGTCTGCCAAAGCTTTTGTGTTGGAGAAAGACGCGCCAAAAGCCATTAGGAGGTTCTGAAACCGACTGATCACATCACTCCGTGTAAATAGCAATGACTTTAGCACTGTAAATACGCAGCACCAATAAAAGAATAAAATGCAGAGCTGCGTAGCGTCGTTACTCTGAAGTAGTCCACTCCGGCCACTGTGACACGTGCTGAGAGTTGTGAGGAGACCCCTATTGCCACAACAGAGCTACAATTCCCAGAGTGGTTTAACAATCACCTCAGGGAACTCTAGTTTGGTGAGGGGACTAAGGGTCTCCTAACAACGCTCAGCGCTCTTAACAGATGGCAGCTCCCAGGATTATTTTGGGGTAGCCATGACTGTTTTAAGTTACCATAGTGCTTTAAGTATATATTGTGTAAATGTGGCCAAGGTTGGCAAAGGCTGATCCTGGAGAGCAGTTGTTTGAGAAGGCAGGGGGTTCCTTCCACAAACCTCGAAGTACCTCCTCCTTGCTTCACAAATTTGCTTCTAATATCAGGCTACTGATTCTGTCTTTAAAACTGTTCCCCAAACATTTTGATTGGTGAGGGGCAAAGTTTTACTGTTTACACACCCAGGTACTGGGATTAATCCGACCTCAAAGCACCACCACTCCCTGTGCTTTCTGCCTAAGTTGCAGCCCTCCATTGGCAGCTGGCAAGTCCACAGCAGTGACTCATGCAGAGAGGCAGCAGGGAGCCCCTCAGAAAACCCTCCTACATGCCTTCTGTGTGAGTGATCGGGGATGGGCTGTTAACTGCTTTGCACACAGAAGGTTCCTGGTTCAATCTCCAGGTAGGTAGGAGCTGGGAAACACTTTTCCTAAAAGTGCATGGGAAGGTGCTTAGTCTGAGCAACCGACCTACCTGCCCACTGGTGCTCAATGGCTCTGATATGAGCCTCAGTGAATTTCCAGTAATGTGCCAGCTTCTTCCACTCGTTGGGTTTGAGGTATTTGGTCGCAAGCCTCCACATGACGGAGCGGATGTGCTGTGTCTCCATCCGGTGGTCCTGCTTGAAGGTTAAGTGCTTGGCTACCCAGGAGTCGGAGTCACTGTTCAGATTATCCTACAAAAAAAGTGGTAAGAGCTGATTCACTGGTATAATAATAATAATTTCCCCTACTACTACAAATATTTTGTCCAAGATGCCTATGATGGCTCTAAATGGGGTGCAGAGTGACGGAGGTTCCTGCCTGCTGAGTTTACTGTCCTGGTGTTTCTAAGCATTGTTGGGCAACTTCAAGGCCCCCTTTCCTGTTCTCCTGCCTTAGGGTTCTTTATCTTCAAAACCACATTTGGACCGGACAGCCATTCAAATGGAAGACACCTTTGAACAGAAGGCTGCCTCTGACAGATCTTCAAAAAGAGGACCACCCTCTGTAAAGCAAGGACACATGGCCACCTCATCACATGCTTTGCCCTTGCCAAGAGCACACTCTTCTTTGTCATCTCTACTCCACCAATGGACTGTAAGAAGATCAAACCTATCCATCCTGAAGGAAATCAGCCCTGAGTGCTCACTGGAAGGACAGATCCTGAAGCTGAGGCTCCAATACTTTGGCCACATCATGAGGACAGAAGACTCCCTGGAAAAGACCCTGGTGTTGGGAAAGATGGAGGGCACTAGGAGAAGGGGATGGCAGAGGACAAGATGGTTGGACAGTGTTCTTGAAGCTACCAACATGAGTTTGACCAAACTGCAGGAGGCAGTGGAAGACAGGAGTGCCTGGCGTGCTCTGGTCCATGGGGTCATGAAGAGTCGGACATGACTAAAGACTAAACAACAACTCCAGCCAAACTGACCTCTCTTCAATTCACAGCACCTGCACTGCTTATCAACATTCTGTTGCTCTCACCTTTCCTTCCAGCAGCTGTATCTGTGAACATTCCATACCCACAAGCCATATATAGAGATAGACAGAGACAGAGACAGATAGAGATAGAGATAGACACACACACACACACACACACAGACACCTTGGATCCCGAACGCCTTGGTACATTTTGGCTCCCGAATACTGCAAATCCGGAATTGAGTGTTCTGGTTTGCGAACATTCTTTGGAACCCGAACGTCCGACAGGGCTTCTGCTACTTCCGATTGGTTGCAGGAGCTTCCTGCAGCCAATCAGGAGCCGCACTTTGGTTTCTGAATGTTTTGGAAGTTGAACAGACTTCTGGAAGGAATTTTGTTCGACTTCCGAGTTACCACAGAATACATGAATGTTTGGATATCCCATAATGCCCACCTACCTTTTCCCATTTGTAAAACCTATCTGCTTTAATGATCATGTCAGCCAGGTTGATGTGGTTGCCACGGGCAGCAATATCTAGGGATGTTTTACCTTGCTGAAATCAAAGGTAAGAGCAGGAGAAGGAAACATTATTTTATTATTATTTAGCAAAAATTCTTCACCACTTGATGGTAATAAAACCACTAAGTGCTTTACAATGAATATTAAGATTAAAAAGCTTAAAAACAAGTACTGTAATTAAAAACATGTAAAAGACCATTAAAATAAGACAAGTTGAAAAACACATCAGCCACTATGTGTCTGGATAGACTTTCCAAAGCTCACAGCAATAATCTCACAACAGCATTAATGCATTTATCACTTTCTTAAATGAACAAACAGTATTTAGCTCATAAAATTGTATACCACTTGATTGTAAGGAAGAAAGCTCCAAGTGGTTTGACTTCCACTGATGATAGATGCATAATATGACCTTGTAATATTTCTCCAGAAATTTAAAATTCGTATATATATTTTATTTTAAAGCTTTTGGAGAGCAACCTGCAAGGAATTGCTTCAGGGAGGGAAATGTGTTTTCGTCCAAATTTTGAACAGGGAACTAGGCAAATTTCATAAGTTCCCTGCAGCAAGTGAAAAAAGGAATCCAATTGGAAGGAAGAGAGAGAAAGTTTCTGTCGTTTGGGGCTGATTCACCCATGCACAATCGTATGACGGCTGCCTAATGTGCTCGGTCCATTGCCAGGTCATGCCATTTCTACCTTTGCAACATTGCAAAAAATGTTGCTCTGCTTTGCGGCTCCCCTGCAAGACTCTGGCAAAAACCACGGTGGGAGATTCAGGAGCGACAACAAATGAAAAGATACCAACCAACCAAATAACACAGCACTTGGATAAACTACAGAGTTCCCCACCACAAAGACATAGTGGTGGGTGGCAACATGGATGGCTTTAAAAAGGGGTGAGGTGGATACCTCGAGCATAAGGCTATCAATGCCTACAAATCAGGATACCACTGGGAATCACATGGTTTCTTTTCTTTATTCAAACTTCTTTTGAGTGTCATCTGCCTTCAGTTTCTTCTGAAGTTCAAAATAATATTAATGTTTCCGTTCAAATATCTGTATACTGGTTGCCTGCATTCTATTCCAACCATGACTGAGAAGGTGCTACTTGTCTGCGATGAAATTATTTACCTTGTCTGTTAGTTTTAAGTTCACCCCAGCAATAAGAATCATCTCAGCAATGTCCTGTCTCCCATGCTCTGCAGCAATATGCAGTGGGCTCTGCTGCCTCTGGGTAAAAACAGAAAATAAGGAGCTAGTATAAACGAGGGCCTATTACTCTGTGGTGGAGCACTGGTGGTCTCTTAACATTTTGGACATGTATATCGTGTATCAATAGCATGAAACAATACCGTTTGTTTCTTAAAAATAAAATAAAAGCCTTACATTATCAGGGATATCCAGGTCACATTCAGCATCAATTAGGAGTTTAACGATGGCTGGGTGATTCTGTAGCACCGCAATGTGCATAGCTGATGCATTTTGCTGTAAAATGAAGCACACTGATAGTTTTGAGTACAGTTGAAGTGGGAAGCCTGCCTTCTAAGGTACATCCTCTGAGCTAGAAGGTCTGTCTCAACATGACAGGATTATTCAATGGAACCGGTACAGAACTCTGCAGGTGTGCAAAGGCACCCATTCTGCTCTGACACTGGAAACAGATTTTAGGGCTAAAAGCCTGAAGGCAGAGAGGCCATCGGTATATGGACATTCTTTAACACAGGGTTCCCCAAATTTGGGTCGCCTGCTGTTTTTGGACTACAACTCTCATCATCCCTAAGCTAGCAGGACCTGTGGTCAGGGGTGATGGGAACTGTAGACCAAAAACAGCTGGAGAGTCAAGTTTGGGAAACCCTGCTTTAACATCTTGTTTTTGCTGCAACTGACTGACATAACTATTCCCTCAGAAACTGCAGCAATGGAAGGCAGCATTATATGAAGCTGCCTTGTATTGAGACGTAGTATTTGTCCCTCTTTCTTACTTCTGTGTCTCCTTACTGGGAGCAACATTTCCAAGTTCTCAAGAGGATGCCTTTCTTAGCCTTCCTACATATTAGGAACATAACAAAGCTGCCTTATACCAAGTCAGACAATTGCTCCATCTAGCTTGGCATTGTCAACACTGAGAGGCAGCAGTCGCTCTCCAGAATTTCAGAGCTGCTTGGAGATTCTGGGGATTGAACCAGGGATCTGCCTGCAAGGCAGCTGCTCTACCACCGAGCTACCTACATTTCACTGGAAATGTCAGGAACTGACCCTCGGACCTTTTGCATCTAAAACCAAACATGGAGGTACAAGTCCTCCAGATTCAATAAGAGCCAGGTGATTTAGCACAGCACATTAATACCCCCCCCCCCCCCGTTTCTTCTGCCATAAAAGTATGGTGAATATTGAGTCTCCCATCCAGGCACTTGGCCAGACCTGAGACAAGCTTAGCTTCTGCTAAACAGGTGCACTTTACATCCTCCACTGTTGGAGGAAGGATGCCTTGTTCCCAATAGCTGGAAGTCGTAAGTGGGAAGAGCAATTGTTCTTAATCAGTGATGGGCAACCTTTTGAGCTTGGTGTGTCAAAATCCGCCAAAAAACCGAGCATAACTCGGGTGGTGTGTCACTTTGAGAGAAAAAAAACATAATTTCACGATATTTACAGTTTAAATAACAAAATGTATAATTACAATATATTACTGTATTTAATAAACAAAAAACTAATTATTTAACCAAACCAAACCAAAAACCCCTTATTTATCACAAAGTGCCCAGAGTTGTTGAGCTTTTGGGGGGGAGCTGCTGACCAACGTTTTGGAGGTTTTTTGGGGAGGTGCAAAAGTTGCTTTGCTTTTTTTTGGGGGGGGGGGAGAAGAGAACAGAAATAAATGACGGATAATACCTTCGCTGGAACTAACACGCAGCACCGACATAGTCTGCCAAAGCGCCAAAAAATCCAGCACAGAACGGGTTAAAAAACGAACGCTGTTATACCCAATCATAGTCTGCCAAAGTGCCAGAAAAAAGCAGCACAGAAAGGGTTAAAAAACCAATCTCTGGCTACCAGCAACAACAATAACAAAAAGAATCTGGGTTTTAACAGCGGAGACAAGCTGTAGGAGGAGCGGGAGAACAAATGGGGGGGGGACAACAGCAGCGCGAATGGGCCAATGGGGCGTGTGCCAGCAGTGAGGGCTCTGCGTGTCACGTCTGACACGCATGTCATAGGTTCACCATCACTGTTCTTAATTCAATTTTATTCGACCGTCAGTCAGAAATAGAGCACTTGTTCTGCTTGTGAGCTTCCCAGAAGTATCTTGTTGACTATGGGGAGAGGAAGAAGCTGGACTAGAGGGGCATCAGGATCCAGCTGACAGGTTCTTATTATGTTCTTATGTATTAAGAGCCCTCTGATGGTATAAAGGCCAAGACGTTCCTGTGGGGGGAATATCACATACTTGATTTGAACCAGATCAACCTTCCCCAATCTGGTGCACTCCAAATGCTTTGGACTACAACTCCCAGCAGCCACCAGCCGGCATGTTGACTGGGGCTGATCCAAAACATCTGGAGGCGGGCAGCAAGCTGGGGGAAGGGTGTCCTAAACCAGCTTTCACTGCTGCTGACTGAAGGTTGCTGGGAGTTGTAGTCCAACAACATTTGGAGGGAGCCAGTTGGTGAAAGCTACCCTAGACAACAATGACTTGGCTGCTGAGCTTCTTAGCCTTCTTAACTTACAGCACCACTCTTACAAAGAGAGTCCAAGGATGGACTCAGCAGACCCAATGGACTCTCATTCCTCCTTTCTTTGCTCACAAAGATGCTGTAGGTGGTACCCAACCAAATGAGCTACTTACGTAATTCAGTGTATCTGTGTGAATTCCTGCATCAATAAGGATCCTGGCCACGATCTCATAGCCATTTTGTGCAGCATAATGAAGGCAGGTCATCTTTTTCTGAGAGAGAAAACACCGTTCAGACAATACAAGAGATTGTCCATGTGGCCCAAGGTTGCCTTAACTCAATCCCAATTATTTTATTGTTTATCAACTGCCCCAGATAATCCTCAGCATCCTTCCTTCAGGGGAGCTGAGATGGGCATCACCTTCCAGTGAGAGCCACTGACCTGAGTTTGGATGTTGACATCACAGCCGGCTTCCAGGAGCAGCTTCATGCAGTCATGATGACCATTTTCAGCAGCCAAGTGCAGGGCGCTCAACCCTTCCTGGGAAGGGAGAAGAAGAGGAGAACCCCAATTGCACTTCTAATTATTTATTATTTCATGAAATGTACATACTATTTGATAGCGCAAAACAAAACAAAACCACAAAGTGGTTTACAAAAATAATTAAACAATGAAATGATCAGTTAAAAAATAACTAAAAACAACTATTTTAAACTTTCAAAAATAATTAAAACCAACAATAAGCTAAAAACCAGATTGAAACACATCAACATTCTGCATGTCTAAAAACAAAAATGTTTTTAGCAGGTGCCCAAAAGAGTACTTCTGTATCCTCCCTCTCCTTAGCAATCTTGCCATTCAGCTTTTTGAGCTGGGCCAAGAGGTGGCACTTTATTTCCTCCAGAAACTGGTGGCAATCAATGACTGAACTCAACCTCCTCCTTCTCCGCTGTCCTCCACAAATACATTCATGCATCTCATACCCTCCAATATCCTGCAGAGGAAAACCCTGACATCTGTCTTCCAGGGCTGCACGCCCATGTGAGTCATGTGACTTGCGAGAGAGCATGGCCTCCACCAAACGTGAGTTTTTCAGGGCTGAGAGTGAGCAAGCGAGCAACCTCCCAACTCCTCTCCCCACTGACCATCCCGGCGCACATGGCAGGAGCAGAGGCAGAAGGAGAAGAGCCTTGGCACCTACCTATACTGTATTTTTTCTCCTCTGTTGGGGTCCACATGCTGCTGCTGACGGTTCTCCTCCTGCAGCTGGCTACTCCCTGCCAGAGTGGCGTACCTGAGCTGTGGTGCTCATGGGCAAGAGGAGCACCTGGGGCAGATGCTCTGTGCATCTTTCAGGGCTGCACTTCCGCGGGAGCCAGGTGAATCTCGCGAGAGCACGCCCCCCCCCAAATGCACATCTTTCGGGGCCACACTCTTTCGGAAGCCAAAACCGAACATCTCGTGATCCAATCAGAAGCTGGAGTGGCTTCTGTAATTCCGGGATGCCTTGCTTAAATCAGGACAGTTGATGGGTACGGCATCTTCATGGTGTATTCATACTGAGTGAACTATGTTCCTCAGAGGGTGGTTAGAGTGTCAGATTAGGCATGACATGGTACCCCATGTTAGTTGGATCCACTGAAATCACAGGAATTTAAGTGTGTTTGGATTTCAGTTGGTCTACTCTGAGCACACCAGGTTCAATAGCCCACTCAGGGACAACGACCAATGGGTGGCCTTAGGCCAGCCACTATCTCCCAGCCTAAGCTACCTCACAGGGTTGTTGTGAGGGTGAAATGGGGAGGATAACTATGTACATCACCTTGAGCGCCTTGAAGGAAAAGGAGGAGATAAACGTAATAAACTAGCAGAGGTCTTCTACTCACCGTATTCTTCTCATCAAGGTTCATTCCTACATCTATAAGCTTCTGCAACACCTCTGCATGACCATTCTTGGCTGCTAGATGAAGCGCTGTGTTCTTCTCCTGCAATTCAAGGTGACATCCAATAGAAATATATGTGGGTGATATCCTCTCAAAGTACCCATAATTTAAGGACCTGTCTAGATGGAGAGGGAAATAAGCAAAGCCCCAAAGGGTGAGGAAGACCCACAGACAACAGGAACTGAACGGGATGCTGATTCCTGCTCCTTTCCATACCTTGTCTTTGATGCTGCAGGCACAACCCAAGCGAATCAGGAACTCCACCACCTCCAGTTGCCCATTCTCAGCAGCCAGATGAAATGCCGTCCTGTCCATCTTTAAGGAGAGAAAGGATGAGAGTCATTGTGGTATAGTGGTTACGGTGTCAGACTAGGACCTGGGAGACCAGGGTTCAAATCCACACTTGACCATGAAGCTCACAGAGTGACCTTGGGCCAGTCGCCACCTGGTAACTATTTGCATATTTGAAAAACAAGAACTATTTGCAAAAAAAAGCCAGTGCCTTAAACTTTTCTGAAAAATTCCCACCTTGTCTTTCTTATCCAGCTGCACATCCTCAAGGTCTTCCATGATGAACTCAATGACCCTGATATGACCTCTTTGGGCTGCGCAATGCAACAGGTTGCGACCATTCTGGGAGGGAAAAAAAGAGAAAGAAATAGGATTCAGTTCCTGAGATGTGGGCCTAACACACCAACTGTTTTAAACTATAGCTTCCATCAGTCTAAGCCAGCATGGCCATTTTGGACTCTCACGCCCATCAGTGCCTGCCATTTTGGATTATAGGCCAGCTCCCATCATCCCCAGCTAGTTGCGGCCATTTTGTATCAAGGCTGTGCTGACTGGGGCTGACGGGAGTTGCACTTCAAAACAGCTGGAGGGCACCAGGTTGACAAAGACTGAGGCAAGATCATTCTTCAAGAGCGGTAATGTGAAACATTTTGTGTTTGTTAAACAGTAAGTTACAGATTGGCAACTGGCACCCCTGGATCAAATCCAGGCCCCTGAAAAATGCAATCTACCCCTCTTCATCAACTGTGAAACGGAGACAGGAAAGGGGAGAAGAATGAATAGCTTCTTATAAAAATGGGATTTGGAAGGAGGAACATTTGGAGGGGTGGGGGCCTCAGGCTTTGACCACATCACCCCACCCTCCGTTGACAAAATGTTTCCTCCTCCTGCAGGTTCACAATCTACTTAACTCTCAGAATGTGTTTTTATCAGTGTCTTCCATAAGGACACCTATGCGGAAGCTGGGCAATAAAACACAAGACGAGCTGCAAGGTTGGGGGAACTGGGGGCCACATTCCCTTCAGGTCAATCTTCCGGGGTCCACGTGCAGGGAAACCTTTGTGCAATAGGCTAGCTTCTACACATAGCCCCCTCCATTCTCTGTACAGGCAAGCAAGTCTCAGAGTATAAGGACACATTCCAGCCAGGCAAAAACATTCAAGGACGATATGAAGGTTGGTGAGGGGGTGTGGCCTGGGGAAGAGTGTGTGGACATGGTGACCTGGTGGATTTTGTTGAGTCCCTGGGCCTCAGTTTCCCCACCTGCTAGTCTAAAAACAGCCCAGGATCCAATTTCCCACAGCGGACAAGCAGATGCTTCTGGGAAGCCTCCAAGCAGGACTGAAGGGTCTCTCCCTTTTATCTCCCATTCCAGAGGCATGCTGCATCTGATCCAAAAAGCAGAATAGTGCCACCATAATTTGTAGCCACTTGTGCAAAGTTGATGAAAAGTGGGATGATCCATTTTAAAAGCCCTAGAACTGGGGGCTCAGCTACATTACGAAAGAAACATGATTCGAATGCACTATAAACATGCAACACCAGATGGCGGTAAAGAGCAGGAATATTTAAAACACAATTTTTCATAGGGATTTTTTTCTTTAGAACTTCAGTTCAAGGGACTGACTATGACCTCCAAGTCTCTCTGACCCTGGGCATTCTCCCCAGGTCCTGCCACTCAGTGGCCTTTTCCCACACTCTCCTTCCCCGGCTGGAATGCATCCTTGGAAATGTAACAATGCTTCTTGCTGGCTTGGATGGAGAGATGTGGACATGGAAACACCTGACTTTTGCATGGCTGGAATGTAGCTTTCTATTGTTCTGGCCCCAGCCACCACTGGGTGGGTCCACCACCCAAAGCTTACCCACAAAGAAAAGTAGCTCTTGGGCTTCCAAAGAGTTCCCCACTCCTGATCTAGTATCCCTGAGCAATAAATTTTTAAGAGAGGAAGTGTGACGAACATATTGAAGACGGGAATTCCAGGAATGGAGGCGGACAAGGACAAAGCCGTCAACTCTTCCTCCTGGGAGTTGCATGAACTTTCCCCTGCACTTTACAGCCACCACAGCCTCGTTGAGTGCCAAAAATATCCTCCATGCTTATCTTTTACAGCCATCATTTAATGTTTTACTCCTCCGAAGTTATTTATTATAAATATATACAGGCTTGCCCTTCTGGCTATGTATGCTTTACACAGTTCCAAACTTCCCCCGCTGAACAAACACAACCTGCCCACAACAGGACGACTGGATGCTCCCGACTAAGAACCCCCAGCTGCTCTGAGGCTACTTTCGCCAGCCACTTCCGCGTGCCTTGGGAGACATGCATCTCCGAGTGGTTTCAGCCCAGGCCAAAGGAATTGCATGCATCCAATAAAGGTCACCAGGTTTAAGACTGGTCATTGCAAACATTTGCATTAGGCTGGAAGCCAGTGGGGGCAGGAAGAAGAGAGGAACTTGTTGAGCAAATGATGCGCCAGGCAATTTTCATCCCCCAGTTTCCAGTGCATTTTACCATTACTTTCCTTAGCATAGACAGTCCAAGGCTTTCTTGGGAAGCGTGTTTGCTCTGCAAGAGCCCCAATCCACTGTAAATGTACAACCCAAGGGAAGATCTACACTGCAAATTTAAAGCACACTCAACACACATTTAGAGCATGCGACTTCCCCCAAGGAATCATGGGAACTGCTGCTTAAGGTTGCTGGGAACCATAGCTCTGTCGGGGTGAAACTACCATTCCCATGATTCTTTGAGAGACGCCATGTGCTTTAACTGTACCATTTGGATCTTCCTTTAAATTTGCCAGTCACAGTGCAACCTACCTGAATTTGCTGGTGTTCAAATGAATTCCACCTGCAAATTAGTGAGGGCAGTATTCAACTGAGTTTTACTTGGAGTAGGTCCATTGATTTCATTGGGTCTACCCTCAGTAAGACTGAGTTGACTAGCACTCTGACTGCCTGGAAGCACCCAAAATTGCTTATTCAGATTTCAAACTTTTAAAAAATTTATAGACTCTCCAATCAATCCACACATGCAGTCAAAAGATAAGGAAGGAATCCTCTCTGCCATACAAAGCTGTTAATACCAGGGAGCCAAGGAACGATGCCATACCTTGTTTTGGCAGTTGATTTTGGCACCAGCAGTGACAAGGATCTGAAGGACACGGAGGTGGCCAAACCAGGCGGATAAAAGGAGGGCGTTCATCCCAAACTGGGTAGCCAGAGAGAGACAGAAGAAAGGTCATCTTGGGTCTGGAATAAAATAGCAGTTAGCTTTTGCTCAATTTGCCTAGGAGAAGGTTGTGTGTTCTAGGAATGTAGGAAGCTGCTTTACACAGAGACAGACCTTTCGGCCCATCTAGCTCAGTATTGTCTACACTGACTGGCAGTAGCTCAACAGGGTTTCAGACCAGGATTATTTCCTGGTCCTACCTGGAGATGCTGGGGATTGACCCTGGGACCTGGTTGTATTTTTCTAAAAATATATCCTGGTTTAGCATATGCCTATAACAAACTGCTGCCAAAGTGATGTCACTTGGCATTTTAGCACTTGTGACTCACTGCCTTGTACTTTGTGGCACTTCTGAAAATGCTTAAGTCCACGGCAGTGAACGTCTACCATTATCGCATGCAGAAGAGCCAGTTGCCCTACTGGTGCTGCTGGGAGTTGTTGCCCAAAACATTTGAAGGGTGCCAGTTTCAGGAAGGCTATCCCTGAACCTCCATCATTCACTGCTGCCTTTTTGAAAAGAACCTTTACAGTATTTATTTTTTATGACACATTCATTTTTCACCTCCCTGTATTTTACCACCTGTATTGGTAGATAAACAAATAAAAAAAAAGAAACTTCTTGGAGGAGGTTCTCATTCAAAGCAACCAAGGAGCTGGGTTTTAAGAGGCCAGCCACAATTCGCACAGATGCAAGAGCCGAGATCCTCCTCAAGCTTACGTTGTCCTCGTCATTCACAGAGGCATCGTGGTCTAGGAGAAGACGGACGGCCTGTTCGTGACCTGCTCCTGCAGCCCAGTGGAGAGCGGTCCTGTCTATCTGGAAAGGAAGGACAAGGTTAAGTAGGAGAAAGAAAAGGATGCAGAACAGGTGGGTGGGTGCTGGTCAAACTGCTGTCAGTGCCCCCCAGCCATGCCTTCCTTCTGCGACTAAATATTCATTTATTTTACATCCTATCCCGTCTTCCCTCCAAGGAACTCAAGGTGGTGTGGATGTGCTCCATTGTCTAACTTCTCTCCAAAGAAATCAGGATGAACACTCAATAAACATAGAAGCACCCAGTGCCAGAATTATGTATAAGCTAAACAAGCTATAGCTTAGGGCCCCACTCTTCTGGGGCCCCCTAAACAATTTAAAGGGAAAAAACTGGATGTGTGTTTCCAAAATGTAAGATAAAAAATAAATAAAGTAAAACCTGTAAACCAGGAGCAGTCAAGTCACAACATTTACATACAGCAACAGTGTTCTGTGTTGTGTATGGACCTATTAGGTCCATAAATTACCATATAGCAAATATTCAACACAAAAAACAGTGACAATTTGTCATTGACAAAGGACAGCTGGACATATAAAGGGCCCCACAACCTTCAGTAGCTTAGGGCCTCATCAAACCTAAATCCGGCCTTGGAAGCACTTATACTTTCTGGGTGTCCTTTTTTCCTCCTCCCTCCTAATGCCTTTTCCTTTTGTGCCACCTCTTTCACACTGCAAGTCTCGCAAACTTCTCTGGAAGCTTTTGTGGCTGAAGAGTGGGACAAAAAGGCTCAGTATAATAATATAAAAATATATTTGGGACTGATTTGGCTTTGGGGATAGCTTAGTACTTATAGAGCACTGGAGGAAGAGTTTGGCGACAGAAAAGATGTCCCTTTTTCTCCCGACCCCATTTCAGCTTCGCTGTTCAAGGAGATTGGGGGAAGTCTCACAACAGACTTCTTGGATCTACTTGGTTTGGTTTTGTTCTCCTGCAACCCAAAACGTCCCTGTGTTCCAACCATGAAGGATCTAGCTTGTGTGCCATCAAGATGTTCCTCGATAGCGTCTGTGAACATGGCCAAAGGCAAAGGATGATGGGAGATGTAGTTCAGCAACATCCAGAGGGACACAGGTTCATCACCTCTATTCAGATTCCTGGGGAAGAGCTTGCAACATTATCTGCACCCCATCCTCTGTAAGCACCTACATTATTCTTGGCCTTGACATCCACCCCTCTCTTGATCAGCTCATCCATCCGTGCTATGTTGTTCCGCTTTGCCGCGTTGTGAAACTCTTTCTCCGAAAGAAGGACTTGGGAAGAAAAGCAGGACACGGTGGTGTTAATGATGATTACAGTGCAGGTTGTAAGATGGAAAAACACAGAAATTAAATCCTAGAGGGAGCTGGGTACATATTGTTGACTGCAAGGAGGTGCCCGCTGAACAGATGGAACAGATGGTCCACCACAGTTAGCTTGGAGTCTTCAGTCAGTCTCAGAGGGTGGATCATTCTGTTATGGGCCCATGCTAGGAAGCCAGAATTACCTGCCTCCAGCAAAGCCTCCTTGGATAGAGCAATGTCAGATCAGGGACTCACACAAAGACCCAACGGGCATCCTCCATGGCAGCAGACAGCAACACAGGGCAGAAAGTTTCTCACCCTAACATGATGGTTGAGCACGACAAAAGCCAAATTGGAATGGAGACAGCGCCAGAATGTAGGAAACATAGGAAGGTAGCCTCGGGCTAAGCCAGGTCATTGGTCCACCTAGCTCAGAATTATCAACATTGACTGGTTCAGAGGTAGCGAGTCCCTGTCAGCTCTCTACCTACAGATGCTGCGGCACCCCTCAAAAAACATTTATTTATTTTTAAGACTATAAGCCGTTTAATATTGAAATACCCAAGCTTTGAACAGGAATATATAAAAATACAACTAAGTATGATCCAAGGGCTTTAGAAGGAAATGCCCATGAAACAAGGAGAAACGGAGATATTTATTTACACAGGATGACTAGTGCTTATAAGTTATAATAAACTAGAGGTAGTATAAACCACAGCGTTCATAAAACACACACACACACACACTCTGACAGGACAGGGATGCATTTACACAACACACAGGTTCCTAGAACTTTATGCCCTTGCCTTCTTGTGCTTTCAACAGCCGTGAGACAAGCATAAAGTCAACTGAAGGAAACTAAAAAGCATACAGGGGGGAGGGGAAGGGTGGCGGAGGGAGAACTATTGTTAAATTCACAGTCATGCTTCAGGAAGAAGCAGATTTAAAGCAGTAATTAACAAAAGGAATTATGATAAGACATATCTATAAAGCCAAATTTTAAAAGCTGTCTGACACCCATGTTATACTTTGTATAAGTTATATGGAATAAATATAAATATAAATGTGGTAGGTTTCGTAACATCTCTTGGCACCCTTAAGAAGCAACAGCTCCCGTAATTATTTGGGGGAAGCTATAGCTGTTTAAAGTGGTATCACAGTGCTTTTAAATGGAAGAGGCTGCAGACAGCAAATTAATTAGCTGACAACTGTTTTGTGAACAGGCGGCCAGGGTGGCCAATGTAGTAACATTCAGATGTTGGGCTTCAGCTCACATCACTCCTTGAGGGCAAAGACAATGCTCAGGGATGCAATGAGAGTATAGCCCCTCAGATCACAGCTCTAATGAACAAATGTTGTTGAAAAGCATATACTGTATAATAAACCTCAATACGCAGTCAAAAGAGAAATTAGAACAGTATAGGGAAGCTTTTAATGTTTGATGGATTTCTGTATTTTAATATTTTGTTGGAAGCCGCCCAGAGTAGCTGGGGTATAAATAATATTATATTATTATTATCATCATCATCATCATCATCATCAGGGATGATGGGAAATGTAGACCAACACCAGCTTGTTATTGAAATACCGTAGCTATTTTCTCTCTGTGTATTCACGTCCATGGATGTGTATTCAGGATTGGGACCTCAGCATGCAGACAGAGAGGGCTTTTTTTAACCCTCTGTGGTCCTGATGAAAATTAACCCCCTGCATACTTGCTATTTACACTGGAAGGAAAGCTCCCATTCACCTCGCTGGGCAGCTGGGCAAGTAGCTCTTGGGGTGGAAGAGGGTGGCTGGCATAGGGGTGTAAGGTTTCAACTCTCCCTACCCCACCCCACCTGCACCGTGCTCCAGATCCTGGATCTCCTCCTCCAAAACTCATAAGGTGCAGCTACACGTGTACGTCAGGGGGACCAGAAGGCGTGCTCCCACTTCGTGCATCGGCTGCCCCTAATGCAGGCGACCAAATCTGATCCTCACTCAAAGAACAACCCCACAAAAGCCCCAACTCTCAGATGAGGAGTCTTGGAGAGAAAGCACAAATAGCTGGAATGCAAGCGCCCCGGCTCAACGGGCTCGAGGACCGGGCTGCTGGGCGAATTCCTTCCCATTTGGGTCAGATCCACCAGAGGAGGACGAGGAGCGCGCCGAGGAGGCTTTCAGAAGGTGCCGGGAAGAACTCTTCTTCTCCGCCGAAGCCTGCTGCTCCCCGCTTCCCTTTTTCCGACGGAACAATCCTCCTTCCCTCCCCCCACACCTCGAAGCCCTAGTTATCCAGTGTCACCCCCGCATCCGAACCCCCTTTCACTTCGCCTCACTCTCTTCGGATTGCAACCCCGATTGCACGCTCCTCGGGGCGGGAACTTAAACCTTCGACCGCAGTGGCTCTGCCAGAACCGGCCACATTATACAGAGCGACGCCCCAAGCTCGAGGAAGTAGGTTTTTTTAAGTCCAAGAGGCGCCCTCGGTTCTTCCTCCACTTTTGCCTCGGACCCCTCCCCACCCCGCTTCGTCTCTCCCCCCTCCACAGCCCGCACCCCTTTCACTTACGGGTGTCATCCTCCGAAGCCAAGTCGTCCTCCATGGCCCCTGCTACCTCCTCACGGCCAGAGCATCCCCGCCGTAGCCCGGCCTCCGCTTTCGGAGGCAGGAGAAGCCTGCCTGCCTCTCCTTTGGCTAAACGCAGCAGCAGCAGGCGGCAGGATTTGAACGCGCATCCCTTAAGTCCTGGGCATGGGGCGCGCTCCCAGCCCCGCGGCCCAGCTGTGCCGGCTGCGGCGGATAAGATGGTGTCAAATTACTCCATCCGCGGCGGCATCTCCTTCTGCTACTGCTCCTGCTGCTGCTTTCCCCCTTCTTCTCCTCCTAGCGGGGCTTGTGGGAAATGTGCTTAAAATAGCCTATGAGCCATTGCACAGAAAGGGAGCTCAGCTCCCCTTGGACTTGTCATGGGCGAAGCTGCATTCACACGTGCGCCCTGTCCCCCAGTCCACGTCGGTGTCTGGATGGGTGCAGGCTGGGCCCAGCCTCTAGAGAGAAAGGAATTGGCACGTGTGTGTCTAAATATTGAGCAAAGGGGATGCATGAAGAGGTGTGTCTGCCTTCAACGGCCTGGAGAGGTTTTTTGATTCATTTGTTAATATTGACCTTTCTGTACCTGCCCCGCTCTTGACACGGAAGGTGACACAGGGTGGTTTACACAGAAGGAAAAAGCAATCACTATTAAAATGCGTGTGTGCGTGCACGCACACACGCACACACACACACACACACACACAATGCAAAAGACTTTTAAAAAGCAGCATGAAATAATCTGGAGCATTTACCCCCTTGCAGAACTACAATTCCCAGCACCCTTAATAAACTACAGTTCCCAGGATTCTTTGAGGCCATGTGCTTTAAATAGATGGTGTGTGCACCCCCATGTTTTGCTTTTCATGTCTTGGATTTATTTATTAAATTTATATTTCGCATGTATTCACATACATAAGGGTAAAGGGACCCCTGACCATTAGGTCCAGTCGCGGATGACTCTGGGATTGTGGCACTCATCGTGTGTTATTGGCTGAGGGAACCCGGTGTACAGCTTCCAGGTCATGTGACCAGCATGACAAAGCCGCTTCTGGTGAACCAGAGCAGCACACGGAAACGGCGTTTATCTTCCCGCTGTAGCGGTCCCTATTTATCTACTTGCACTTTGACGTGCTTTCGAACTGCTAGGTTGGCAGGAGCTGGGTCCGAGCAACGGAAGCTCACCCCGTCGCGGGGATTCGAACCGCCAACCTTCTGATTGGCAAGCCCTAGGCTCTGTGGTTTAACCCACAGCACCACACACTAACATTTTCACAATTTTCTAATCATAGCTAACATGCAACCACACAGATGATTTATGGAATATACTTTGCATTCTCCATGTTGCAAAACAGATGCAAAAATCAATTCATCTACACATCAGACAGACACCATTTCTGTTGTCTTTTGAGCACCTATTGAAGAACTCCCCTTTCATCAAGATTTCTAAGTGGAGATCTTTACATCAGTCTGTATCTGTACTGGATTTGAAAATGGCTTTTTAGTATATGATATAATAATAATAATCATATATGGACTTGTTTTTCATTGTATTTATTGTTGATGTTTTTTACTGCAAAATCACTTCGAGATATTTTTATGGGAAGTGATTCATAAGTGGACAAACAAACAAATAAAATATCTCTTTCATAATTTATAGTAATCAAGATGTCCTCAGCTATATGTGTCTTAAATTCTATTTGTTTATGTGGTTTAATTTAGGGGATCTATATCTTACTCCACAGAGTGCTGCCTCCCGGAGTGCCTAACATGACATTTTAATTAGAGATAATTAAATGCCAAAAAGAGATTCATATCAAAACAGCATAAATCCGTAGCTGCAGAAGAAACTTCTAGCCAAATAAATGATACAAACCCAGCAACATTATTCTAGATGTACTTGTTAAGAGCTTTCTAGGTAACATAACCATTAAATCAGAATCAAGGAATAGGTACAGTACTAGTTTCTAGACTTCTTGTAGTCCAGCTTTACCTAGTTGGACAACAATTCCCATCTGTCCTGATTTTTCTAGACTACTCACTGTGCATGCACAAGCATTATTTCATCTTTGAAATTTCTTATTACATCTATAGGAGCTTGAGGTGACAACCCTCTGTGGTCCTGGTGGTATGTGTTTCAGTCCACATACCACTTTGGAAAATATGAATTTGGTAGGTTTGCGGCACCCCTAATATTGTGGTCTAAACCGCTGAGCCTCTTGGGCTTGCCGATCAGAAGGTTGGTGGTTCGAATCCCCACGATGGGGTGAGCTCCCATTGCTCAGTCCCAGCTCCTGCCCAACCTAGCAGTTCGAAAGCATGCCAGTGCGAGTAGATAAATAGATACCGCTGCAACAGGAAGGTAAACGGTGTTTCCATGCGCTCTGATTTCCGTCACGTGTCCCGTTGCACCAGAAGCGGTTGAGTAATGCTGTCCACATGACCCAGAAAGCTGCCTGTGGACAAATGCTGGCTCCCTCGGCCTGAAAGCCAGATGAGTGCCTCAACCCCATAGTTGCCTTTGACCGGGCTTAACCATCCAGGGGTCCTTTTTTTATTGCCACATGTACTGGCTCCACTTGAAACCTTCACATATTCCATGCAAAGGTCTAAAGTTCTTCTGAACCCACCTGGCTAAAGCCTTATCACAATTGGGAACAGTGGTAAGACACTCAACATGCAAATGTCTGAAGTGGGAGCGTGTAGGGACAGTGGGACAGGCCTGGGGAACATGCACCCTTCCTAGTTTAAGCTCCATATGTTCACACATGCTTGGCCAGGGCTATTCTCTGTGGATCCTTATGTAACAAAATAAGGGCTGCACCTCTGCTTGTTTCACTCACCAGTCCCCTACCCCCCACCCCATCAACCACTCTTGCCAAAGCCACCCACCCCTCCCCTTATTCATTTCATTAAAAATGTATACACTACTTGATTGTAAAAAACAAAAGCTGCTTACAAAGAGAGGTCATCAAACCACAGCAGCTCACCTGAACTGCCCACTTTGGACAGCCCCCCCCCTGCTTGCCTCTGTCTTTGGTTTCCCCCTCCTCATCCTCCAAAGCAATGTGAGAGCCCAGTCTGTCATCATGCCATAGTTTGCAGTGTCCCCTGTCAGTGGCCAAGCCAACTGCTGCGTGATGACAGCCTTACAAGTTTATTGTATGAAAATATGGCACCATGAGCTCACAAGAGAGGGAGGCATCAGGAAGCTTGTGGGAACCTAAATGTTTGTTAAAAAAAAACCCAACAACAACCCAGAAGAAATCTTTTGCATGTAGACCTACGGTAAGTAGGGGGACCACTAAATTAAAATAGTCTAATGATGACTGAGCATGTTCAGAAGGAATGGGATGTCGGCTGACTAATGGAGTCAGAGAGGATGCAACAGAGTGTCCTGGAAAGTAAAAACCAGCTGGTACCTTGAAATCGAGTCCTCCACACACTGCAATATTTTGTGGCATGTAATGTATCTGCTTATCTTCTCCTTTGTTCATGCCTGCAGTTGTATCCATCTGTTTCCCACCAGGTGGCAGGAAAGCCTGTAATATAGATGCTTCGAGATAGGAAGACCGATCGGCTTTAATTTTTTTAATCTTGCAAGCAGATTTCAGGACCCTGGGATGCCACTGCATGGTTCCCAAACTTCAGTAGTGCCTAAGATTGCCTGGTTACATGTTTGCTCGAGGATGAGATGTAGTGATGGAGTGAACTGTACAGTTTCAAAGTACCCATGGCAGATGCCCCCCTTTCAACAAAACTATTTGTTATACAATTAGTACACTTATGTACCATCTTTTTGCCAAACCATTCAAGGTGGCTCCCTCATCTTGGCAGGCCATTTTGACAGGTGGGCAGGACCTCCTACATGCCAATCACCTGATGTCACAAATAATTTCAGGGGACCCAAACTAAAAAACACACACACAGGCAAACCCTTTTGTGAGTGCAGCTTGAAATGTACTTGCAGAGGAAGAGTGTTTGCATTGCCAGTTTCAATTTAACCTACGATGCAAAGGGATATTTGCGATTACAGCAAGTCCTGCTTTGCACAGGCATTCATTTTTGTGAAGATAAATGTTGGAAGGTTCAGGATAGGTGAAAAGGAAGGACCTCTTTACAAAGTGCATAGCTAAATAATGTAATTCATTCCCGCAAGTTGACGGCCACATTCACAGCATGCATTTAAAAGCACAGTGATACCACGTTAAACAGCCATGACTTTCCCTCAAAGATTCCTGGGAAGTGTAGTTTGGTAAAGGAGTTGAGAGTTGTTAGGAGACTCCTGCCCCCCCCCCCCGCCAACAGAGCGACAATTCCCAGAGTTCCCTGTGAAGAAGCTCTGACTGTCAAACCATTCTGGGAACTGTAGCTCAGTGAGGGGAACAGATAGGTCTTCTAACAACTCTCAGCACCATTAACAAACTACAGCTCCCAGAATTCTTTGGGGGGAAGCCATGGCTGTCTAAAGTGGTATTACAGTGCTTTAAATGGGGTCCCAGTGCCGCAAGCCCTTGGACTACAGTATATGCAAGGAAGAAGGCAGGCAAGTGGGGGCTGGCTCAGGGCAGATTGAGGTTGGGGGGACAGAGCCCCATTTGCCCTTATGACCTGTACCTGCAAGAACCATAAAGCTGCACTATAACCCTGTGTCAGGCATGTGCCCCAGAGCAGAGCCTTCTTAAATCCACCACCTATGCACCAGGTATTTCAAACACCGTCACTGGCAAAAGCTGTTTCTTACTGCCTTTCTTTGTTTTGTTATTTCTACCTCTTGTTGGGGTGGGGAGGGGGGTGCTGCTGCTGCTGCAGCAGCAGCTTCACTGAGCTCTCCTCCCCACCCCTGGACGCCCTTCTCTCATGTGCTTTTCGTGCTGCTGCAAGCACATTTCCTTGGGGAAATTCTATGGTAGACATCTGCACTGCAGCTATTCTGCTGATGATGACAGACTTTCTGGACTGGTCTCTGGACAAGCAAAGGAAATGGGAGGAAGGCAATCAGACTAATTGCTCCCCGAACTACAGCGTTAAATTAATTTTAGGCCAGTATTGGCACATTGTGCATTAGGTGAGGTGAAGCTATTTGCTTCAGACAGCAGATCTGACCAGTGCCGGATTTACGTATAAGCTAAACAAGCTATAGCTTAGGGCCCCACTTTCTTGGCCCCCCAAAAAAACATTTAAAGGAAAAAAAACCTGGATGTACATTTCCAAAATATAAGATAAAAAACAAATAAAATACAACCTACATACAGCAACAGTGTATGTAAGTAATGGGCCTCGCCTGCTCGCCTGCTCCCTAAAAGATCACTGGTTTGCACAGTGATGTGACAGCAGCAGCTAGATTACTAGTGGCAAAAAAATGGGAAAACAGGAAAAATACCAGAATTATCAGAATGGAGAATTAAGATCTGTGAATTTATGGATATGGCAAAACTAACGGATATATGAAAAAATATGGACATGGAAATTAATTTTAACATAAACGTAAAGGGAAAGACTCGCAAGGATACAAGATGATATTATAAAGGATATGACTATTAAGTATAAATAACTGCTAACACAACAAGAAACAATAATACAAATGCCAATAAGAACTCACATAGGTGAGGGGAAGTCGGGTGTGGGGGGAGGGAAGTAGAGGGTGGTATTTGGAAAATTATTAAGAATGTGATATAAAAGTAAAATGATTGTGTTTGTAATTTGGGGGGGGGGGAAGATCACTGGTTTGCTCATTTCTATATATAGGGTGCCTACATTCTGCATGTGCAAATGGCTTTAGATACCTATTAGGTCCATAAACCACCATATAGCATATATTCAACCAAAAAAACAGTGACAATTTGTGGTTGACAAAGTTGGACATATAAAGGGCTCCATTACCTTCAGTAGCTTAGGGCCGCATCAAACCTAAATCCAGCCCTGGATCTCACCCAATCCCCATCCCCAGTGCACTGCTGCCAGTCCCACCGGGGCTTCATCCGTGCAGCCAATACATCCCTGTTGCCCCTTTGCATCTCAGCAGCGGCACAGATGCAGCCACAGGTGAGGTTACCGTTGTGGTGATGGGGCTGGCAGCAGCACGGGCATCATGAGGGCGGGGGAGGAAAGGGGTGGGGACCCTGATCTGGGAGCAGGGAATCATTTTTTTAAAAAAGGTTTTGTCTTATCTAATTCATGCAATGACATCACATGCCATGGCCACATTCGTTGTTGTTGTTTAGTCGTTTAGTCGTGTCCGACTCTTCGTGACCCCATGGACCATAGCACGCCAGGCACTCCTGTCTTCCACTGCCTCCCGCAGTTTGGTCAAACTCATGTTCGTAGCTTCGAGAACACTGTCCAACCATCTTGTCCTCTGACGTCCCCTTTTCCTAGTGCCCTCAATCTTTCCCAACATCAGGGTCTTTTCCAAGGATTCTTCTCTTCTCATGAGGTGGCCAAAGTATTGGAGCCTCAGCTTCACGATCTGTCCTTCCAGGGAGCACTCAGGGCTGATTTCCTTAAGAATGGATAGGTTTGATCTTCTTGCAGTTCATGGGACTCTCAAGAGTCTCCTCCAGCACCACAATTCAAAAGCATCAATTCTTCGGCGATCAGCCTTCTTTATGGTCCAGCTCTCACTTCCATACATCACTACTGGGAAAACCATAGCTTTAACTATACGGACCTTTGTCGGCAAGGTGATGTCTCTGCTTTTTAAGATGCTGTCTAGGTTTGTCATTGCTTTTCTCCCGAGAAGCAGGCGTCTTTTAATTTCATGACTGCTGTCACCATCTGCAGTGATCAAGGAGCCCAAGAAAGTAAAATCTCTCACTGCCTCCATTTCTTCCCCTTCTATTTGCCAGGAGGTGATGGGACCAGTGGCCATGATCTTGGTTTTTTTGATGTTGAGCTTCAGACCATATTTTGCGCTCTCCTCTTTCACCCTCATTAAAAGGTTCTTTAATTCCTCCTCACTTTCTGCCATCAAGGTTGTGTCATCTGCATATCTGAGGTTGTTCATATTCGTGCCTTACATCTAAAGCACTATGATATCAAATGGCTTCTCCCAAATAATTCTGGGAGCTGTAGTATCTTCCGGGTGCTGATAGTCGATTCCCCCTGCCCAGAGCTCCAATTCCCAGAGTTCCCCGTGATTGTTAAAACGCTCTGGAAATTGTAGCTCTGTGTAGGGAATGCGCGGTCTCCTAACAACCCTCAGCACCCTTTACTAATCCCAGAATTCTTTGAGGTGGATGTGGCACATGACTCTTCACACTGCAAGCATAAGGTCCCAATTTAAATTTCAGCAGTAGGAACCTAGGAAGCTGCTTTATACAGAGTCAGACCATTGGCTCACCTAGCTCAGTTACTGCCGTCTACACCGACTAGAAGCCCCTGCTCTACATGCAAAAGGTCCCAGGTTCAAATCCCCGACATCGCCATGTAGGCCTGGGAGAGCTTGTGGGGGTGTGCGGGTGGAGTTCTCTGTGTAAGGCACAGGTTTATTGGGGAGTAATCAATCAAGTGAAGGACCACAGGACCACTGGCGCCAGTCTGTCTGTTTACACATCTTCCTTGTTTGCATGAGTCATGTATAGGTTAAAAGGTTAATGTTTTTTACGAGGACAGAATCCTTAATAAAGGAGCTGAGGCTGAGAGGCAGTCAGCGCACTTCGCTCAGCGCACTCTGCTCATGCTCTCAATCTGAAACTCTTGACTCTCGTCTCATGATTTCCTCGCACCTAAGAGTCGGCTGGTTCTCCGACAAGTGGTGCCCCGTGTGAGGCTAAAAAGTTCTACGCCATTGTTGAAAGGACGCACGTCGTGGTCCTGCATCAGCTACTCACCCGCCCGGCAAGGGTTCAGACGTCTACCTCATCTTAGGATCCCCGGTGAGTTTAGCTCCCAGCTATTGCTTATTTTTCTCTTCCTGCATTTACAATGGGCACTTCGCTTTCCGTGCCACAGAAACGTTTTCTTAAAGACTTAAAATACCTGCTGACTTCTAACAATCAGCATGCCTCAGAAGACGATCTTATTGCTTTTATTCATACTGCTTATGAGCACTGTCCATGGTTTCCGGAGGATGGAACTTGGGAATTAGATTTTTGGGACAAACTTGGTGAACATTTTCATGCTCATCCCAGCATTGGAGTACGTGTCTTAATTACGTGGGGAAAAATAAGAGCATGCTTGGCACTAGTCGCGCCAAAGAATATCTTTCTGGCAGCTGCTTCAAGCCTCCCCTCTGCACCGCCCGCATGCACGCCTCCCCCACTGAAGCCTTCTGTTTATCCAGCATTGCCTGCCCCCATGTCCCCTGGTCCGGACCCACCTAATTTAACTCCGCCAGGAAAACAGCAACTTTCTTTGTCTGCCACCCCACCCCCTCCAGCCTATGTCTCTCAGGTTTTGCCTGCATTTCAAAGTACCATGCCCACTGTGAAGCAGGAGGGGGGGAATACTACAAAGCTCCAGGAATCTCTTAAAGCAGCAGCTCCTTTGCTGGCTTTTGATTCTACTGAAATGTCAGCTGCTTATCCTGTGATTGTGCATGGGGGTGGGGCACCACGGCACGAGCAATTTGAACTCCGATACATCAAAGAATTGTATCAGTCAGTAAGAGACAATGGATTGCATTCCCCGTATACTCTTGGTCTCTTTGGCACTATTTTTCAACAGCAATTATTGCCAGAGGATATCAAATTACTGGCTAGAACAGTGCTCAAACCAAATCAAATGATAATTTTTATGCAAAGTTGGACCTGGGCTTGTCAACGCCGAGTCCATGATATCCAAACATATTTGAATAATGCTACACTGGCAGCACATGCCAATGCCGTTGCAGCCTTGGCAGCAGGGGCACCCCCCCTCCCTCCCCCTGTTATGTTAACACCTGCAGACGTCCTGGATGGTCTCACAGGAGCTGGGATTTTTTTAACAACTGCACAGCAATTGGCTCTGGATCCTCAGTACTGGGACGCCACAATTTCAGCTGCCCAGGAGGCTTTGATGTCTGTTCCTCCTGTGAAGTTAGGAAAAGGGGGGCGATGGGGGAGCGTGCAGCAAGGACCCACTGAACCTTATGGCGCTTTCATAGATAGACTGTACAATACCCTCAGACGCCAGGTTCAAGATACAGCAGCACAAGTAATTATCAGACAATTAGCCTTTGATAATGCCAATGAAGACTGTAAACAATCTTTGCGCCCGCTGGTAGCTACACCTAATGTGGCAATAGCCGATATGTTAAAAGCCTGTCAATCAATCGGCTCTGAATCCCACACAGCAAAATTGCTTGCCGCTAAAGACATTCCTGAAACATGGGTGCACCAGCTGACAGAGGATCTCACCTCTGCAGGGCTTAAAATCGCCCCGGAAAAAATTCAACGCACCCTGCCTATCACATACCTGGAACACAAGGATACGCAACAAGCAGCACCCCCCCTGATACTACAGCTGCGTTTTCCAGCTGTACCCTGGCTGGTGGATTTACAACTGCTGTTAGGACATTCGAATTGGGCAAAATCATACATAGACTTGCCAACATGTGTACTATCACCTTTGTACACTGCCCTGAAAGGACATAAGCAACCGGCAGACATCATACTGGATATGGAATCAGCCCTGGCAACGATTAATCACCATTTGCAAAAATCTATGGTGGATCGCCTGGATTCCACAGGACTATTGTCATTGGCTGTTTTTGCCACAAAATTGCTGCCCACAGCTGTTCTCTACCGGCCTGCAGAATTTTCTCAGTCTCGCGTTTGTCTTATTGAATGGCTACACTTGCCACATGCACCACTGCGAGATGTCTATACTTCTCCAGCAGCTGTTATGGACGTTGATATCAAGGGAAGACAATGTGCTGTGGCATTGATTTTTCTTTCCTCTGTCTCCTATTCCCTCCGTTCACTGTGCTCCCCCTCCCCTATCCCCTTTGCTCTCACCCTCTTCACAGATGGGACCAAGACAAGGGGGGTGGTTGTGTGGAGGGAGGAGAGGGCCTGGAAGACAAGATTTACAACGGAGCAGAAATCCGCTCAGCGTTCTGAATTGGCTGTGGTGATTTTGGCATTTGATTTGTTTCAGGATGTGAAGTTTAACCTGACTGTTGATATTCAGTATGTCTCCAGATTTTTAACATTCTTGTCAGTGGCATACATTTCCCTGCTCTGGATGATGATTTTGTTGCACTTGTTTCTCTCTTTGCAGCGTCTGCTACAAGGTGCTGTAGCAGATGCTGCTTTGAAGCAAGAGCAGGTCTTTTCTTTGTTTTTTGACCCTCTGCTGAGCCATGCCACCTTTCACCAATCTGCCAAGGTTCTGGCCAAGTCTTTTCAAACATCAATTTCTCAGGCACGAGACGTTGTCTCGCAATGTTCTTCTTGTTCTAAAGCCCCTACCATGATTCCTTTTGATGCTGTCAATCCCAGAGGGATTGCCCCTCTCTCAATTTGGCAAATGGATGTCACTCTCACCCCGTTGTTAGCCTCTTTTTTCAAGACTGCACCTCACGGTGGACACGTCTTTGGGCTTCATCTGGGCGACGCCCTTAAAAGGGGAGACAGCCAGGCACGTAATACAGCACACTCTGCGCTGTTTTTCGGTCATGGGAAAGCCTAGCAGCATCAAAACGGATAATGGCCCCGCGTATATTTCTAAGCGGTTTTCTGATTTCTGTAAATTGTGGAATGTGAAATTAACTCATGGTATTCCTTTTAATTCTACAGGACAAGCACTTGTTGAGCGAGCGCATTCAACTTTTAAATCTCTGCTTTTTAAGCAACTAAGTGGAAAGAACGCTCCTATTGTCGAAATTCCTAACATTGTGCATCAAGTGCTCTTTACTTTGAATCATCTTTTATACCCGCATAATAAGCAGCATACTCCTGCAGAATTACATTTTAGAAAAGAGGAGGAGCTGCCTCGCCCCCTTGTGTCTTTCAGGAAACTTCCGGATCCAGCATGGCGTGGCCCTGTACCGCTGATTACCTGGGGACGCGGATACGCCGCGGTAGATATCAATGGGGACCCTCTGTGGGTGCCAGCACGCTGTGTACGACCCTGGCAATCATCTACAGCTTCTTCTTCAGCCCATTCAGTCGCAGATGGCGCTGAGGGAGGAGGCAGACCTTTCTACACTCTTTCTGGAGGACAGCACCTGTCACCCGGTCTGACACACCATTGCACCTGGCGGCATCGTGCTCTAAATATGGCTGCACTCCGTTAAGATCACCTTCCATTTATTCGATCTGCAAGCCATAATCGCTCTAGGCGTGCTGCCATTTTACAGAAGTATCAAAGACATGACTCTTATCATTCCATATGGAATAATAATACCTATGTACAGGATATTTCTCAGTTTGCGAAATTGCTTAACTATTCTGATTGTTGGATTTGCTTACATATTCCCCCGCAGTCACAACATTCGGGTATATTACTGCATGGTATTCCTATTAATGACTCTTTTAGAATTAGTAATAATATGAGAGATAATCGTATTAGTTCACCCCCTGTTATATTATCATTATTAGAAGTAGCTCCACGATGTTTTCGTTTTAATCACGATAGTAGCAGATTTTTAGGTCATTATCCTTATTGTAATTGGACTTATATATTAATGGTAGCTCTTGTTTTCTTAACGTCACTACCCAAAGCGGCAGGCCCAAGGTAACAATTAATAATGTTACCAGATACATGACATATTACCAACAGGCTACATGCCGTGATTTTTATTTATGGTTTGATTGGATGAAGAAGAGTTCGAAATCCACATGCGTGTTACAACGAAATCTGTGGCTTTTGTGTGGTAAGAAAGCATACAAAGAGATTCCCTCTGCTTTTTCAGGAACTTGCACTCTAGGGGTAGTGATACCACTGGTGTATAAGTTAGATGCTCTTCCTCGCACCCGCTTGCGCAATAAACGCGAAGTCGATGCCCCTATAACACAATATACTGATACTCAGATAGCTCGCAGTATTTTTCCATCACTAGGAGTCGCAATGAATTATAGGGATTTGCATCACTTAGCTAACTGGACAGAGGCTTTGTTCAATGACACAGTTAAAGGCATGAAATTGCTCAATACAGAATTACAGGATGTGATTTTAGCCTCGAAAAGAGGCGTATGTGCCTTAATACATAGTCATTGTTGCATGTATGTGCAAGATAGTGGTCCTGACATTACTCATACTATACAAGAAATGGAAAACTTGGTGGCTGCACGGCCCTTGCAACCTGCCATGGGTTTTGATCCATGGGAATGGCTGCTGTCTTGGTTGCCTAACGGTGCCTGGATCAGGAAAACACTTTTGACGCTTATAGGATTAGCCTGTGGCTTGGTTATGTTATGTTGCTGCATTCAATGTTTACCCTCCCTCTTTGGTCAATGCATGACCTGGTTTCAGGCTGCACGCCCCTCCACTGGAATTTCACGTGGAGCCTTCGTTGCGAGGTATCAGCGACTCCCTATCAGGCTTCCCACGTGTTAATTTACCCTGTTGCTTAAAAATAAACAGAAAGAGGTGATGTGGGGGTGTGCGGGTGGAGTTCTCTGTGTAAGGCACAGGTTTATTGGGGAGTAATCAATCAAGTGAAGGACCACAGGACCACTGGCGCCAGTCTGTCTGTTTACACATCTTCCTTGTTTGCATGAGTCATGTATAGGTTAAAAGGTTAATGTTTTTTACGAGGACAGAATCCTTAATAAAGGAGCTGAGGCTGAGAGGCAGTCAGCGCACTTCGCTCAGCGCACTCTGCTCATGCTCTCAATCTGAAACTCTTGACTCTCGTCTCATGATTTCCTCGCACCTAAGAGTCGGCTGGTTCTCCGACAAGAGCTGAAACCCTGGAGAGCTGCCGCCACTAGTGCAGACAGTATTAACTGAGCTAGGTGAACCAATGGTTTGACACAGCTTCCTTTCTTATTGTAGAAATGTCTGGCTGATGCCAAAAGCTGCCTGATGTCAACAGCCGCTCATCCGAAGGTACCGGCTCCTTACAGCTTCCAGGCTGCAAGGCAGGAATTGCACCATATTTAATGCATCACACGGCAGCACCACGCTGCGATGTAAATGAGGACTCTAGCAGGGTCATGAAATATGCATTGTTTGTGTGTTTTCTGATTCGTGCTTTCACTCTAATTGACTCCCTTTGCAGCTGACGTACGGCAAACGCTGGTACGTTTCACTCGGCTGCAGCTGAATGCGGAACACTGATCTTTATTGCCTTTCTTTTCTCTAGTCACACTTTCAAAGTCATGCTAAAATATCCAACAGGAATTCCCCCCACCTTATTTGTCCTCTCCTGAACAAGATGGAACACAAGAATCACAAGACTAGAAAGTACTACTGCTAGAACTCAGGGGCATCCAGTGTCGGAAGGTTCACGGCAGATGAAAAGGAAGGACATATGCATAGTTAAACTATGGATTTAATGCCCACAAGAGGTAGGTCACATAAAGCACTAGGATGCCACTTTAAACAGTCATGGCTTCCCCTAAAGAATTCTGGGAGCTGTAGTTTGTTAAGGGTGCTGAGAGTTTCCAGAGCTCCCTGGGAAGAGGGATGTTAGCCTACTCTGAAAATTGTAGCTCTGGAAAGACAATAAGAGTCTCCTATCAATTATCAGCACCTTTAACAAATGGCAGTTCTTGAAATTCCTTAGGGGAAGCCATGGCTGTTTAAGGTGAGGCCATTGTGCTTTAGATGTATGGTGGGAATGTGGCCATGGTGATGGTCAACAGTTTGGATGGCTTTAACAGAGAAATAAATAAATTCATGGAGGATAAGGCTATGAATACCTACTAGCCATGGTGGCTCTGTTCTACCTCCTCTGTCAGAGGCAGTATGCCTTTGAAATACCAGTTGCCGGGGATCTCGAGTGAGGAGAGGTTCCACGCTGGTTTCCTACAGGTCTCTGGTTGGCCACTGTGAGAACAGGATGCTGGACTAGAGGGGCCTTTGGCCTGATCCAGCAAGGCTCTTCCAATGTTCATGCATGCGAGGATGCAGAGTCCACCCCTCTTCTGTCCCCCAAGCACTGTCCAGTTTTGTACTGAGCAGCAGATCATGCTCAAAAGATAGCTTCTTGTAAGAGAATCTGTTCCTAACCAGCACCGAGAGAGTTGGAAAAGAAATCTATGCCAGTGGTGAAACGTGGAAGAGGGGGGCACAGGGTCAGTTACCCCAGGTGCAAAATTGTTAGGGGAGCAAAATTTCAACACCCAGTGCTGCCCTGCCTCAATTCAGCAGCACACTTCCGTCACTAGGCTCTGTTGAATACAGCTTCTCCGTGTGAACCAGGAAGTAAGCTCTCCAGACAATGGAATGACTCTTCTTTTCTCAACTCTGCCGCTGCGATCTCCTGGCTGATGTGGACACTGTTAGGCAGTTGAATGTGCATGCATACTCTGTCCATTTCCCTCCTGCCCACCCCCTCCACGTGGCCCTTGGCACTGGCAACCCATGCTACACCACTGATCCATGCTATGGGAAATCCTCAAGCAGGAACTGAGCACAGGACCACTCTCCCCTCCTGTGGGTTCCAGCAACCGGTATTCAGAAGCATTACTGCTTCCAACTGTGGAGGCATAGCAACCACTGCCTCCCAGATGCTGTTGGACTCCAACTCCCATCTCTAACTTTTGGGTGGGCTGGCTGAGGTTGATGGGAAATGCCAACAGCATTTGGAACAGCCCAGTGGTGCTGTTCTAGACTGAACATCCTCTGACTCATCCAACCTCCCAGCACACACACAGCATGGTGGATCAGGACCTTGGATTGTGCCTTAATAAATCTGGACTGATTATTAAATCAGCATACACAATTTTATGCAGATCTATTTCCCTTCTTTTTTTGGTGATGTGTTTTTTTCTCGTTTCCCTCATCAGGCACCAGGTGTGGCCTCACTGATGTTGCTCTCCCCTCCCAGCCTTTTGCGCTAAAATGCAGGTGGAGGGGAAGGACTTGGATGCACAGCTTTGCAGCATCATCTGGAAGGAATGTGTAAGCAAGGAAGCATTAGGGCTCATTTGGAATTGAAGGCAGAGAAAGGGGAATAGAAAGCCAACCCCAATCTATTCTCTTCTTATCCTAAGGCGACTGTCAGCTGAGTTGCATTATAATGGGGCACAGAGACCGCCGTGGGGACAAGCTCAGAGCCACTGAGCCAGTGTCAGGGAAATACTAATTGCGGGCACCGTCACCTCGCTGCTCTGCGATTCACTCTGCGTGTAGCAAATCTCGCTTGCCCCAACAGCAATGTTGGGATCCAAAGCATCATAGTTTGAGGAAATTTGGAGACTTAGGGAAAGGTGAACTGAGCAGTCCTTGGTGGGCCAGCCAGCGCTTAGGACGAGAGGCTCGTAGGCTGCTGTTTTATAGTGAGTCAGGCCCATTTGTCCATCCAGCTTAGTATTTACACTACTCTTGACGGTGAGCCCTGAAAGACCTGCTCCCTGCCTTGCAGGACTTTCCCTACCCTGACTGACTCCAGCTACAAAAGCTGAGGCTGCTAAACATACTCTTGGGCTGGGGTGTTGTTACTGTTGGTTTTTTGTATCTTTACTTTTAGATCTTGTGATCTTTATGTGGAAATTGTTCAGTTTGGTTGTACATTTTTTGATTTTTAAAAATTGTTTAGGAGTACTTTTGTAATGTTGCAGTTATGGATATTTTTTCTTGTTGTTATCTGCCTTGTGCATGGTTTGAACTGTGGAAAGGTGACATACAGATGTATGTATGTATGTATGTATGTATGTATGTATGTATGTATGTATGTACCCTGCCTAGCAGTGGCTCATTGGGATTTCAGGCAGGGTTCTCTTCCAGCCTACCTGGAGATGTCATTGGGGATTAGACCTGGGACCTCCTGCATGTTGGAAAAACACTCTTGGGGTGACGGCATCATCCCCAATACTCCCAAGCGTCTTTCCGTGGCCCTCTCTGGCTGGCATGTCCCTTCAGTCCAGAGCGCCAGTAATAGGCAACTCTTAACTCATGAAAAGAGCACGCAGGTCTTTCAGCATCTTGTAGTGAGAAGAAAGACTCATATGTAGTTCTAAAACTACTTTATTAACAGTCTACCGTGTTTCTCCGAAAATAAGACACTGTCTTATATTTATTTTTCCTCAAAAACACACACACTATGGCTTATTTTCAGGGGATGTCTTATATTTTTCCTCCTCCTCCTGCCGCGGCCGGTATTGCTGCTGCGCCTATCACAATGTCTTATTTTCGGGGTATGGCTTATATTTCTTGAAAGCTTAAAAATCCTGCTATGGCTTATTTTATGACTACGTATTAAAATAGGAGAAACAGGGTATATACAGAGACTCCATAAATCACGTCTGTGTTCTCCGAACACCAGTACAGAGCTGCGACACAGCAGAAGTGAAACTGAACACTTACAATAACAATCTCAGAAGGAAGAGATAAGACCGTCTTCCATTCTCACACTCTCAGACCCTCGTGTGATTTATACCAAACACACCAATCCTTGCTGAAGCAGCAAAGGACAGCTAAATTCCTAACACTGCATGCAAAGAAGATGCTCTGGCTCTGGAGCCACAATGCTCCCCCTAAAAATAAATAAGATTCCAGTTTTCATTGGAGTAGCCTAGGCCCTCTCTTCATCTAAATCCGGCCCTGCTTCCTGCCTGTGTTATGTGGGTAGCTTTATAAAATGTGGGGAGCTTTTCCCTCCTTTAAAGGCAGCCTTTCCCAACAGGGGGCCCTCCAGATGGACTACAATTCCCATCAGCCCCAGACAGTTGCAGGCCAAAACATTTGGAAGGCACCAGGTTCTCTGGATGTTGAATTGTAGAGCTGGAAGGGACCCCGGGAAGGATGTGTTAAGTCATCAAATTGCTCTGGGTGTGCTCCATCCTCTCCCTCTCCCTCCCTCCTCCCCCTCTCTCACACAGTGCCTCTGTGCCTTACCATGTGTAAGAAAACAACAACAATAACATTAATTAACAAACTTCTTAATCACATTGAAACCAGCAACACAGGGGTAGAGAATGAAGACCATAAAGGAGCAGCTGTCCAATTAGCAATGAGGCATCTTTGATGTGCTCTGTCTGAGTTATTATACCACCACCACTGCTGCTGTCATGAGCAATCCTCTAAAAGCTTTAAAACTGAAGCCAAGGGCTGGTTATTTGATTATTCTGATGAAATTCTGCACACTCCCTCCTGTCTCAAGCCAATTCCCCTGTGTCAGCTCTGCAGCCTCTCCCCCCGCCTCTCTCTCTCATTTCCTTCTTGCTGTGGGGCCAAAACAGCAGGTCCGATCCTCTGCCTTCCTATTCCCCTGCTGGGAACCCCCCCCCCCCCCCACAAGACTCATCATTAACATGCAGTGCCAGGCAGGACTGCATCATGGCATGGAGTGGAGATTCCGATCCCGTGGTGCTTCCTGTTCCTTGAAATTCAGAAGCTGAGCAGCAGGGATTGCTTCAGCAGCAACATTTAACTTCTATTGCCAGGTAAGAAGTTTTTAAACCTGCTCCCCCCCCCAAATTCTTCTATTTCTCAAGGTCTAATAGCAAAATGTTCAGTCTCCAAAATGCCCACTTATTTTTGGGGAGACCACCTTAAACCTCCCTAAAACACGAATCCTCAACCTCTGCACCCGCAACACAAACTCCATCCCTTTCCCTGCACTGGCAGGAGATATTTCAGGGTGCCCCGTCTGTTGGTCCCCAGCTATATGCTCATGATTTACCGCAACGCATTGTAGAAATGGAACTCAAAAATCAAAATGAGGAGGTGATCATCTGTGGCTTTTGCAGTCCAGCTGAATCAGTGATTTTTCACAACCGCAAGGGACTTTAAACAACTATTTCGTCCCGATCAGGGTTGCCAAAAACCCAATGATTTAAACGGAAGTGGATTTGTCTTCTGCAGGTCTATGTGTACAATGGGTTTGTGCAATTTGAAGTAGATATTTGAAGTTATTAGGGTGACTCTGGAAAGAGTTGATAGGAAAAAACTGTGTTCTGGCAGACTGTGCAATTGGTGTGAAAATGTATCAGGACGGGATATTGTTTAGGGGTTGTTGCTGGAGTCAAGATTTATTTTGGAGGTGCATAATTTCTGCTCCATTATGCCCTTGTATTAATATTATTAATTATCAACGGATTCTCTCATTGAATAGTATATCTATTAGTAGAGGATGTCTTCATTAGCCTATTATATATTATATAAATGTTGTCATATCTTGCAACTCTTTGTTCAAATAAAAAAAAACCCAAGCTTTTTGATGTTGCAAGCTGCCTGGAGCATGGCTTACTATGGGAGGGCAGAATGCAAGTAAATATTGATGATGATGATGGTGACGGTGATGTGAGGCTACTGCACATGTGTTCAGGTGCGTTCTGCTTGGTTGTGTGCCAAGCAGAATGAATGCGTCACTGCTCACCAACCTCAGTCTGACCTCAGTCCGCTCCTCCCTGTGTTCTTTATTCCATCCACTCACCAGCAAGGAAGAAATTCACTGCTTCATCCAGGCCAAATTCCCACAAGGGATGGGGGAGAAATTTGATTCAGTTCTTATTCAAAGGCAAACCTACCTAAGCTGCACTTTCCAAAATAATACGCGAAACGAAACATAGCCACCCTTCGAAATTGGCACTTGGCTGAACTTTGCAGTTTTCCAGTCAAGTAATGTGCACACAAATGTATATATCGAAGTAAAGTGTGCCTAGAAGTGCATATATTTCTGAAAACAATATAACACCAAATGCGTTAACTTAGGGGAAATTGCTTTGAAACAACAACAACAGCAACAATTATGATTTATGATTTATACCCCGCCCATCTGGCTGGGTTTCCCCAGCCACTCTGGGCAGTTTCCAACAGAATATTAAAACAATCTATTAAATATTAAAAGCTTCCTTAAACAGGGCTGCCTTCAGATCATAGAATCATAAAGTTGGAAGAGACCACAAGGGCCATCCAGTCCAACCCCCTGCCAAGCAGGAAACACCATCAAAGCATTCTTGATATATGGCTGCCAAGCCTCTGCTTAAAGACCTCCAAAGAAGGAGGTCTTCTAAAAGTCTGGTAGTTGTTTTTCTCTTTGACATCTGATGGGAGGGCATTCCACAGGGCGGGTGCCACTACCGAGAAGGCTCTGTGCCTGGTTCCCTGAAACTTGGCTTCTTGCAACCACCAGAAGGTCCTCGGCACTGGGCCTCAGTGTCCAGGGAGAATGATGGGGGTGGAGACGCTCCTTCAGATATACAGTACTAGACCAAGGCCTTTTAAAATGTGTATATGGAGGTAATTTTTGACTAAATGCTGGTGAATTTTCATTTGGAGTTGACAGACTGATGTGGAAATGTGGAGATCTGAGTGTAAGTCTGAGAAAACACGAGACTGAGAAAAACCCATATTGACAGGTTCCCATCCAGGTTTCCCAAGAGGCCTCTGGCTGGCCACTGTGAGAAGAGGGTGCTGGACTAGATGGGCCATTGGCCTGATCCAGCAGACTCGTCTTATGTTCGTATGCTTTTTTCAGGCAGTAGCAATTTGGAAAGGTAGGGGAGGAGTGTGCTCCTAGATCTGGATAAAGCATAAAAAATAAGTGATGTGTTAATCTGGTCGTCATTCAAATGACCTTCCTTCTTTGTCTCACTCATCCTCTCTTTGTTTGGGATAATATCCTAATAATGCCAACAAATCCACCAAGAGACAGTCCAGGAGACCGTCTTTTGAATGTTGTCAGCTTCCCAAATTAATTTTCCAGATTACCAACTGAATGCTCTGATACGGTAGCATTTTCCCTCTGGGAAAAAAAAAGATGATAGAATGGCCCCATTGCTAATGAGCAGTTTAATGTTGCGATGGCTTAATGTCTCGCAAAGAACAGGGTGTGTGAGAGAGAAGGAGGCATGGCTGGATTTTGATGCTGTGGCAATTATGGATGTCGAGAAAGGAATTAGGAGGCCTGGGCTAGGACATTCTTCTCAAAGACCATGCTGTTTCACAGGAAGTGTATTTTTTCAGTGCTCATGGACTCCCATGGAGCTGGCCTGGCTTGAGAATGAAGTTGGTGACATCTTGGGATGGGGAAAGAATTCGATTAATTTTGCATTGAAAAGCGCACTGTCTGAATCAAGATGCAAACCGAAATTTGCACGACTCTTCAAATGTTGCAATGCAGTTCCCCAGCGAAGTGCTCTGTATGAAAATGCATCTGTAAGAGGGTAAAATATGCATAAAAATGCACATATATGTGAAAATAACATACAAAAGGTATTATCTTAAGTAAAATTGCTCCTTTGTTTATTTTTCATTTATTTCATTTCATTTACAAATTGCTTCCTATGAAATATCTTCTTGGAACAATTTAACAGGAAACCCCAACTACAATAAAAAAACATAACGAAACCAATTTCTTATATGAAAGCCATTTCAAATTTGAAACAGATACAGGCTAGGATTTTTTTTTAATCCCAAACTCTGTTTAAAAGACTTGTTGGAAAAGTTAGGTTGCAATTTAAAGCTGAATTTTTGTTATTGTTCTGTTTTGTGCTTTTGTTTAACAGCTATTTTATATTGATAGTTTTTTAAAAATCCAGTTGAATGCATGCACCGTAAAACAATATTGAATAAACAAAAAGGGGGGGGGGAGATGAAAAACACTGATTATGTCTTTCTTTCCTTTTAAAGTACCATATGTTTCTCCCCCAAAAAACTCACTTGGTTTTTAAATCAGTGTGGGGGAGCCTGTGGCAGAAGGGCCATAGTTCAGTGGGAGAGCACCTGTTTTCATGCAGAAGGTGCCAAGTTTGATTCCCAGCTTCTCCATGTAGGAAATACACTTGTGTCAAACCCTGGAAAGTGGCTGCTAGTCAATGTAGACAAAACTGAGCTAGACGGACCAATGAACTAGGGTGAGTCAATATAGATCGGTCTTTCTCTGTGGGAGGCAGGTTTCAGGTTCATTGACAGCACTTAGGTCCAGTCCCTGGAATCTACAGGTAGAGGTGGGTGAGAACCCACTCTGAAAAATTGTATGGCTACCGCTGGCGGTCAGTGTAGACAATAAGGAGTTATAATGATCAATGGTTTGATTCGGTGTAAGGCAGCTTCCTATGTTTCTATCTAGTTTCTACAAACATAAATGAAGGCAGCATGCAGCCAGGGCACGAGGAGAGCCTTCTGTGATTCGGAAATGAGATGGGAGCTCTGAAAGTGATCTGGGATGAGAATGGAGGATGCTGCAAGCAGGGCTGGTGTAGCCGTTAGGTGGGGTGCCCCAAGATGGCACTCTGGCGGACAGCACACCTGCCCCACTGCTTTTGTTGCTGCTGCTGCTGAAGCAGGCACCAGCACCAGTTTCAGGTGAGAGCTCGCCAAAATTGCATGAGATCTTGCAAAGCACGAGAGATCTCACTTGACATAGGCATTGATGCTGGTGCTGCTTCTCTGCTGGTGGCAGTGGCAAGTAGTGGTGGCGATGGCAGGGTAGCACTTCCCAGTTCACTTTAAGTGGCAAAGCTGAATGCACCACCCCTGGCTGCAGGCATCTCCCTATTTCCCTCTGTGGAAAGTTGGAGGGTGTGCTTGATTTTCAAACGTTTGGGCAACCAAAGGCCAGAGGAAATTGCTTCAGAGGAGCAGATTCAGCACAATTCCTGGGTTATAGAAATAGTATGGGCTCTGCTGCTGCTTTCTCTGCTCACCAACCTGCCCTGCCCTTTGCTCCATCGACAGCTGTATGAACGGCGCTGTGTGACGACAGCCTTAGATTTTTATGTATATAGGAAGAAATCATCTGCCAGGCCAGGATTAGAAAGAGAATGCCTTTCTCTTCTCTTCTCTTCTCTTCTCTTCTCTTCTCTTCTCTTCTCTTCTCTTCTCTTCTCTTCTCTTCCTTTCTTTCTCTTTCTCCCGTCCTCCCTCTCTTTCTCTTTGCATGAGACCTCTCCGTGCCTAGCTGAGCTGAAATGAAAAGGCCGAACCCATCTATATTTAGGTGAGGGCAGTGCTCTTGGTGGGTAATCCTCTTTCCCTGAATTATCTAGCTTGGGGGATTAGGCCCTTTAAACTCTTCGCCAGACCTCCCCCGCTCCATAAGGACACTGTGGAAGAGATGGGCATTTGAAAACTCACATTTTGCAGAGGGGACACCATGGATACAAAAACATAGGGTGCCCACAGAGTGGGGCTCTGCACTTAACTTGGTGGAGGGTACTAAGGCTGAACCAAAGCATATTTATCCCCTGCCCAGATCAGATGGTCAAAGAGGGCAGCAGTTTGCATAAAATTTGCATATGGTAATTAATATATCCAGATGCACATTTGGAAATAATGGCTGGAATTTACACAGAAATGTAACACATCTCACCAGTGTGGGGGGGGGAAGACTGTGTCCAGGTGAATTTTGTGCCTGCCTGTTGTTGTCCAGGTGTTGCACCTTTTGATAGTCAACTTCCTGCTCTCCCTTCTTATGGTTCTTTAGCTTTGAACCAGACAGCCCTTTAAATCTAACAGAGGGTATCTTCCAACAGGGGACCTTCCTCTAATGACCCTTCAGAATAAAAGAGGACTGTCCTCTGTCAAGCAGGACACACAGCCCCAGAGTTTGTCAACATCTTATTTGGATTGCTCAATGGGATGGATCCCCAACCTTCCCGGAAAGAACCATTGCCCATCACTCCCACCCTTCCCTGCAACGTGCAACTCTGAGGAAGTGTTGGGTGGTTTCTGGGCAGTAGGTTCTCTGGTTTTCACCAGCTGACATCAGTGAAGTTCAGGAGGCGTAGCTGGCATCCCTGCATGAACTGACTGGGGCCTAGAACATGCTCCAGAACCCCTTGTAATGTGCAAGGGTTCCTCAGGACATCGTTTGATGCAAACATGGTTCCTGAAAGTAATACAAAATGAAACAGGGACATAGACTTTGCAGAGCTCCTGAAGAGAGAAGATTCCTCCCCAGACAATTCAAAACCAGGATGGGTTTTGAATAGGTTCAAACTGGAGGCTGCACCTGATAAGCCCTCCCTCTGACACTCTCCAACCAAATTCAGGCTCTCAACATCAGCCCCAGGGTCAGGAAGGAAATCCTTCCTTGTTCTCCATGGTCAGATTTGGAAAGTCCAGAAGCAAGCCAGACTACAAACAACTCAGGGCTACCCTTCACCCCAGACCCATCCTGGTGGGTCTCTCTCTAACACACAGTGCTTCTCAAACTTTTTTCCTCAGGACACACTTTCAGAATAAAAATCTGCTCACACCATATCAAATTTTAAACTGAAAAGAAATACATTGGAAAACAAAAAGAAACAATGTCTAGCAGTGCTTGATTTATAACAAAGAACACAATTACTTTATTATATGATCGTGGGACAACCAGAAAATATAAGACAATGCAGTTACATAGAAACACGAATCGTTCCCAAAATATAATGTTTGTCCTTCAATCTTCCTGCCACACTTGCCATCATCTCCTGTCACATCAGTGTGGCACGCCACATCCTTTGAGAACCACTGCTCTAAAAGGATGGGGGTCCTCTCCTCCTCTTTTCTTCCCTAGGAGGAGACAGCTTTGGGACCAGGGCTGGCCCTGCCATTAGGCAAAATGAGACATCTACTTTAGGTGGGAGTTTAGAGGAGCAGACAGCAGTGGCGAGGTGTTGGCAAAGAGAGCAGAGCTTCTTACACAGCACATCCTGTACCGGCTAGTCTATTGCCCTCAGGTGTGGTGGAAGATACTGTCCCATCACCATTGCTCAGAGGTGTTGTGGTCTGAGGTTGTGGGGGTGTATGTCAAAGACCCATCACTTTTTCTCCCTATCTACAGCATCCTAGAGCTACCCAATCACCATGAAAGGGGAGCTTTTTAAGACACTGAGAAGAAGTCTTATCAACCTTTGTGCAGATTGGAGCCAAGCAGAGTGGAAGGAGGTGAGTCAGCCAAAGAGGATTGGTTCCTAGGGTCACCCTGGAGAAGGTGACAGAAACCAAGGGGCCCAGTTTTAAGAGAATGGTGTTCAAGATATTGTACACAGGAGCAGAAATTGCTGATGTTCACCCCATGATCAGAACAGTATCTGCTTTTGTTGCTGCTTTCAGTGTGTAATAACAATGTAATGTACGTCATTACTTAAGTAAATTATGCAAGCTATGCAATTTCAACACAGTGGGCAGCTAGGCAAATAACTTAGTTGTGGACAGAAGATGAACTGCAGTGGAATGGAAATGGGGATGCATGACACAAATATAGAGCGAAATGGAAATTGGTGCCCTTCTTACACCCCCAGGACAGAGGAAGTTTACCCCTGTTCAAGTATACCGCAGGAATCCAAATTCCAAAAGCAAATATTGGAATCCATATAATGAGTGGGAAAAGAAACTCAGAAAGACAAGGAAGTCCACTAACAGTACATTTTAATTGACACACAAATTAGACAATATCAAGGGAAGTGATATGGTTTTGCAGCCCCTCATAATGTCTCATTCTTAGTGGAATGGACTCCCTCGGAAGGTGGTGGACTCTCATTCATTTGAGGTTATTAAGCAGAGGTTGGATGGCCACCTGTAATGGATGCTTTATATGAGATTCCTGCATTACAGGGGGTTGGACTAGATGATCCTCAGGGTCCCTTCCAGCTCTACGATTCTACGACTCTCCTTTGCTTGTGTTGAGTCCCATATATGGGTGGTGCTTGGCGCAGATGAACAGCAGCTAGAAAACTATATGTGGACCTCTCTCTTGACTTTCCACACCTGTCCTGCATTTAAATATTGTACCACACTGTCCTCGTGGTTCTCAAGTGGATGGAGGCTGCCGTTTAATGGAAGGGATCCATCTGGCTCAGTGTTTCACCCCTAGCAAGGAGTCCACCCCTCCAACACACATGTCCTGCTGCTTCGGATACCAGAATAAAATAGGAGAAACAAAGCAATGCTGAAGCTTGGTGTTCCGAACTGCCTGCCTCCTTCTAATAACGACTATTGTCTCTCTCTCTCTGTCTCCCCCCATTCCCTCTGCGCCAAGCACAATCAATTTTCTGTATAAGTTAAAGTCAACACATCTGTTACGTTAGTCTTCCCTGACGCCCTGCTCCCTCCTTCCCTCCCTCCCACCCCTCCCATCTGTTCTGCCTGCAGCTTCCCCGTATAGCTTTGTTGTTGGGGTGTGTGTGTATGTGTGTGTGTGTGTATGTCTGTGGACGAGAGAGAAAGAGAGACTCCCTCCCTCTCTCTCTCTCTCCCTAGCTGATGGACTCTCTCGTTGCTGATCTCTCCTTACCTGGATGCCTGTCCTCAGTGGGGTTGATCCGCTCGGCTTGCCAGAACATTTGGTCTGCTTAATCCCCCTCTGACGCCCACATTTGAGGGGCCAAGAGGCAAAAGAAGAAGAAGGGAAGGGGGAAAAAATGACCAGGGAGCAAATAAACAAATGAGTAGCAGCTATGGAATGAAACATTGACTAATTCTGGTAAGAAATACTCCTTCTTTTCTTTTCCTTTTAATTCCTGGGTGCATTTGGCCCTACTTTTCTTTGGAAGTCCAGCTATAGTGCAGCAGTAAAGGATTCATCCAAAGAGCAAAGGCAGGGAACAGGAAGGGATGGCGGAAAGGGGAGGAGGGGAGAAGGGAGATTGCAAAGTCCCCAGAGCTCGTCAAGGGTTCGTTCGGGTGGTGAAGGTTCATCGGTGCCCCCAGCTCATATTTGGCATGAGGATGTGTGGGTTATGTCTTAAAAGAGCTCTTGAGTGTACCTGGACTACCAGAAGGGTTGTGGATGGATGTGTTGCTTGGTTATCCCCCCTCCCCCAACACACAGGACGTATGGGTATCATTTGGAGACCAGCACTAGGCTTCAAAAGATGTTACATAGCAATCTGGTGTGTTTTGCTAGCCGCGAACTGGTGGTTTCTAGCAAATGTCCTGTTCCAGATTGGCCGTGGGGACAGGTCATAAGTGAATATCAGTTCAGAAGCAGAGATGGGGAAATCCATAAAGAAATTGAATGCAGTAAACTTTTTATTATGCTAGCGAATTTATATTTTGCGTATAGTTGATCTTTCTGGATCAAATTTAAGAGACAGTGAAATAAGTACCAGGGGAGTGAGGGGTGAAAATGACCATGTGGGAACATAAATTGAATGGAACTTTTTACAAAACGAACCCCCCCCCCCAACCCTAAATTATACACATCAGAAGTGCTTGAAGGGACATTTTGAATAACGATCATTACCCAACCCATACTCCAGAGACGAGAGTAGGATATTGAAAGGAACAAATATTTTGCCATCCTCATAAAAATAAAATGCAGTTGCATCAGAAATGAACTTGATTTATTTATTTCTATTTTTTTAAAAATCTGCAAAGCCTGGTCATGCTGAGTTGGCAAAGGTATGTTCCTAATGAGAGCACGGCTAGGTTTTTGCCAAACATAAAGCTGTAGCTCCTTGGCTTGGCTCCAAGAACCTCAGCCGGCAGTTCCTGACACTCTCCTGTTACATGATGGCATGGATTTACTGGTGTGGAGTACAATCCATCTGCAATGATGACCTTTGGTCATAACACATGGACCTTGCCCATCTTGCATTGGGGGCTTCGCTTCTTCTTATGGATAGTATGCAAAACTAGCACAAGTGGGACAGGTGAGGAATAGGAATTCCCCACCTCAATAACCGTTCTGAGATAGAGATGTGGTAGAAATGTGAACTAGTTCTCATTTAAGGCAAACATACACAATTCTCACTTTCCAGATACGAACAGACACAAAGCCATCTTCCGAAATTTGCACATCTCTGAATTTTGCTCTGCCATTCTCTAGGCAAGAAATGTGTACAAAAAAATGTATATGCCAGGGTAGAGTGTGCATATAAATGCATATATTAGTGACAACAACATATAAAAAGGCATTTTATTAGAAGGAAATGGCTTTGGAGAAATGTGTGTGCCAGGTAAAATTGCAATAAAGTGTGTCTATTAGGAGAAATTCGTACTAAAAGGATGGTGAATTTTCGTAGGGATTTAAAAAATACATATAAATATCCATAAATTGTCGTGGAGAATTGAGCTTAAGATTGGAAAAAATGAGAAACTGAGAGAAACGGGCAGAGTCATCCATTATGATTCTGAGATCAAAGTCCACTGTATGCTTTTTGTTGTAAAGCACACCTGCCTTGATTGTTTGACACACAGGAGGAGGAAAATGTGCGAATGTAGCTTTCAGTTTGCAACGCTCGTTCCGTGTGCCTCTTTCCTCGCATCCCTACAGGCTTGTACTACAGTTACATTAAACCTTAATGTGAGGCTCCACTTCTACCAAGCAGCTGGGGTTTGCTAATCCTTTGAGTGGTTGCTGCGAATGGGGTTCTCTGGCTAATAGTCTTTGCATTTGTGCTGGCAAGAATTTAAAGGGGCCAGACGGTGCCCTTTGAGTCCAAGATAAGATGCAGGAAGGAGGGCAAGGGAAGAACTTGAGATGAGGTAAGACGTTGCATTATTTTGGTTCAGAGGCAAGGACATATCTGCATCTTAAAATGCTTTGCTCAGTGGATCATTAAGAATCCTAAGGACTCGTGTCCCCAAGAAACAAAGGAAAAAGCATGATGCCTGCATCCAAACTGGCAAAGTTGAATGAGGGTGGTGGTTTTTCTTCTTCCTGGATTGGTTGGTCCAAAGCTGATCATGAGCAAAGTCTGGATTATTCCCCCCAGTAATTCTTGTTTCATTTCTGCCTGTTTTACTGTACACCAGCCCTGTGGATAGGTCCATAAAATTACTAGCCCCCCAAAAACCTTACTAGTCCTCCTGATCCCACATAAGACTATGTGGCCTTTGAGGGGGAAATTGGGAAAACATAATTTATAAAAAAAGAACTGTGGATGTGGTGGATTTGGTTTAATTAGTTGATCTATTTGCCCAAACTACAAATATTAGCTACCTGTTTCATAAACATACCAACATTCTGAAAGTGGTGCTGATTCAGTGTTTTGATTTTATTCTCTTATCACCCGTGAAGCCATGAATAACATCAGATACAAGTAACTCCCGATACAGTACGTGCGATTCTAAATTATTCATTCTGGCTTATTACTAATGGCTGATTCACCTACAGGTATAACATGTCAAGGTTGCTAAAAGTTGGGAAAGTGATATTTTCTTGCAAGAAAGTAAACAAGGCACTGTGATCTAAATTCGAAGTGTATAAAATCACAGGAGATTTACTTATACAAAAGGCATAATATTTAATAATGTTGGACATATTCCACTCAAATGTATGGGATATACTGTAGGAGGGGTTGGGTGTGCATCTAACAATAGAAGCAGTTAAGGATGCAAGCCTATATCCACTTACCTGAGAGTAAGCCCCATGGAACTCAGCAGAACTTAGCTTTGAGTAAACATGTACTGGATATCGCTGGCAGAATCTCCTTCTGTGTTGGTGTTAAGCCTGGGGTATTTGATGCTGTAAGTCTGACTATATTCTGAGAAATACTCTAAATTCTGTAGGTGAAATTTGCTGATTATGATGAGTGAATCTGTCTGCTTCATTTTCTAATTTTTCCAACCACCATGCCACATTTCTGCATGAGTTTGATTTTTTTTTAAAAAAAGGCTTTTCAATATTAATCAGGAGTTTAGTAAGCTTTTTTCTTGTTGTGTGTATACCAAGAGAAATGTATGCAAAATTTTTGCATGCTATTTCCTGTACTATAATGCAGTTAAGTGTCTTACTTTCAGTCACATATGCATTTATTATTATTTTTTATTGCACAACTTCTCCTATATCACACCTTTTTCTACACATTGATTTGGTTGGAGAACTGTATTGAAAAATTCAGAGAAGTGTAAGTTTTAAAAGATGACCGTGTTCAGTTTTCATAGTGTTTTGAGAAGTGCAAATTAAGCAGGTTCCTATTTAATTACAAACCAACCCAATTTCCTCTCTCATCCCTTGCTGAATAATCTGGAAAAGGATGTGTTGATGAAAGTCTAATCAATGCTCACAGTGTGATGTAGGAGCCTTTGCGTTACACAAAACTCCTCCATTCTAGAGGGGTGTGTGTGTGTAACAGATGTAAATTATAAACATTTGTCTTCAGAGAGTTTCTGTCTTAAGATGAGATGAAGGAAGTATGTACAAATGTACAACAGCATGGTTAGTATGATGCACGGTCTCGTTGAGTTCAGTGGGACTTACTCCCAGTACAGTTGGATCTAAGTGCTAGTTAAAACATTGCTTTTCTTTGTCTCTATGGTACATTTTAAACTGGCCCTGTTGAAAAATGGGTGATACAATATTGCTGCATCATGGGATATGGTTCCATGATGCAGTGCATCTCAACAACACGCAAAGGTTTTAAGGGGGAAGGTAAAAGATCAAGCTGCATTCTTAGGAATCCTGCAAACTGCAGAAGGCAGTTTGAGGACTTGGTTGAATGATGAGCTACACATTTTTAGCATAGGGCAATAAGGCTATGTCTGTCTCTATGTCTTACCTGGGGAGGGGCAGGGGGAGGAGAGGAAGCAAGGCACTGCCAGTTCTTGTGTGCCTCTCAGCTAGGGATGTGTGAATCTGTCGGTTTTGGTTTCTCTTAAATTTTTCATTCTCCCAATGAATGTTCTCCACATTCCTGCATCCCTTTGCAATTTTTTAAAATAAAAAGTCCTCATGAAAATTCGTCAGCACGTTAGTGTGTGCTTCTCCTAAGATACATAATAATAATAATAATAATAATAATAATAATAATTTATTATTTATACCACGCCCATCAGGCTGGGTTTCCCCAGCCACTTATACAGAATTTCAGAAACACAGCAGCTCTGATGGCCATACCAAAATGTTTTTAAAGTTTATAAGCTCTACCCTTTTCTGAAAGTAATAAGACCCCCCCCCCATGTTAAATGCTTTAAACATGGCAGGGCCTAGCTGAGGAAAAAGACCTTCTCTGCATTTGTAGCTGCCTCATTAAAGATTGAGCTGGCTGGTGGAAACATTGACTGGCTTCTCTGCTGTGACGTTGTCAAGAGGAAAACCTGCCAGCTTGCAGCTTCTTCGCTTTATCCCGGTTTGTTTTATATCCCTGCTCCGTGCCTTATCCCTCCTCCCTGTGAAAGGAAGGCGCCTCCCCCCCACTCCACTGCGCCTATCAAAACATGCTTCTCCCTCACTCTTTCTCCTGGGACTGGATGTGTCAGCTGGTCCTGCTTAATAGCAGAAAACTGCCCCCCCTCTCTCTGTGTGTGGTGAAAGCAGAGCATCATCTGACCCTCAGAACTTCTTCGTAATGCCCCTGTTATGCCACTCTGGGCAGCTTCCAACAGAAAAATACAATACAATAATCTATTAAACATTAAAAGCTTCCCTAATCAGGGCTGCCTTCAGATATCTTCTAAAAGTCTGGTAGTTTTTTTTCTCTTTGACATCTGGTGGGAGGGCATTCCACAGGGCATTCCACAGGGCAGGTGCCACTACCGAGAAGGCCCTCTGCCTGGTTCCCTGTAACCTCCCTTCTCACAGTGAGGGAACCGCCAGAAGGCCCTCAGCACTGGACCTCAGTGTCCGGGCAGAATGATGGGGGTGGAGACGCTCCTTCAGGTATACTGGACCGAGGCCGTTTAGGGTTTTAAAGGTCAGCACCAACACTTTGAATTGTGCTCGGAAACGTACTGGGAGCCAATGTAGGTCTTTCAAGACTGGTGTTATGTGGTCTCGGTGGAGATGTTGCTGGAGAATTGACTTTGGGAGAGGGGCAGGTTGTCAATTTTGGTTTCCCCTAGTTTCTCATTTTTCCAGTATTCAGTTCATCAAATTTCTGCATCAGATGGTCCTTCTTAAAAGTGATGATGATGATGATGATGATATCCTTCTGAAAATTTGCCAGTGATTTAGTGCACATTTCTCCATATTATATGGAAGTTCCCCCCATACACATTTTTGCAAGCAATTTCCCCTAATATAACATGTGCTGTATGATATTTTCATTACCAGATGCATTTTAAAGAACACTTTCCCCTTGTATATGCAGATTTCGTGCATATTATTTGGTTGGAGAACTGGAGAAATTCAGAGAAGTGTGCGCTTCAAAGGAGAGTTGTGTTTTGGTATTGGTTTGAGACGAGCAGATTTTGGTAGGTTTGCATTAAAAGGCGAACCAAGAGAATTTCTCCCCTATCCCTAAAAGCTCCACCGGCAGCTCATGTAAAGCCTTTTGCACCTTTATACTAGCAGGAAAAACCCACCCCATGAGACTCTTAATTTCAGGGTTCGTGCCCCACCTTGGGCAAAAAGGTTCCTGCTTTGCAGGGGATTAGACTAGATGCTCTTTGGGGTCCCTTCCAACTCTACAATTCTATGATTCTATGAATGTTTTGAACCAAACAGTGGCATCTACTGCCTGTTGGACCTGCTAGGGGAGAAAGCAGGGAGCCCGCCAGTAGGTGGAGCCAGAGCCAATGAGAGACATAGCCAACTAATTCTAGTTTTGTCTAGATCGGGCATCCCCAAACTGCGGCCCTCCAGATGTTTTGGCCTACAGCTCCCATGATCCCTAGCTAAGAGGACCAGTGGTCAGGGATGATGGGAATTGTAGTCCAAAACATCTGGAGGGCCGAAGTTTGGGGATGCCTGGTCTAGATCCTCCTCCTTCTCCCTGCTGTGTTCTACAATGGCGACACTGAGGCTAATTAGGAGGAAGAAGTCGGTAGGCAATGCGACCTTCTGGACTGGTTTTAAAGAAGAAGTCAACCAGGTGGAGTTGACTGAGGGCAGACTGAGTTTAGTGGGGCAGTGCCCCTCTTTTGTCTTAGTGGATCACCCTGCAGCAGAACCAAATGTATAAATGCAGAATTATCAAGCTTTGGTTTGTTGATAGCAACCGAACACCAGTAGAAAAAATGCTGGCTTTGCCCTCATACATCTGTTTGGGTTTCAGCTCACTCTCCTTCCTGCCCACGAGTCACCTCTGCAGCCAATTCTCTTTTTATGAGAAGAACAGGCTGTGCTATTTGGATGAAATGTGTGAGCCAGGATCCAGCCTCAGTCCTCCCTGGGGGTGGGGGGTGGGGGGATGACAAGCCAGTTTTTAATAAGGCAGGAGCTGGTCTTGGCTTTGCAGAGAAACAATTACTTTAAAAGAGACAAGCAAATCACACTAATGAGATTAAAAAAAGAGAAATATTAAAGCACTCTTTCAAATCTCAAATCCTCGTTTTTAATTCTTATTGTACTTCTGGATTTCAGCCACTAAGACTATTTTTCCCCACCCCCAGCAACAGTAAGTGCTAGAATCCATATCCAGCTGAACCAATATGCTAAGTGTGCTGCAGAGGAGGGTTGCGAAAAGCTCCACCCTCTGATCTCTGCAGATCAAGCTGTTGTTACGGCTATAAAAGTTGAGTGGCTGGTCCCATTTGGCAACCCTGGACCCCAATGTCTTTAATTCCCCCATCTGTTAGCATTTCCCCAGGAATATGTGCAAGGATGCCAATGTAGTGCAGTGGTTAGAGTGTCGGACTAGGACGTGGAAGACCAGGGTTTGAATCCCCACTCAGCCAGAAAGCTCACTGGGTGATCCTGGGCCAGCCATGGTCTCTCAGTTTAACCCAACTCACCATGTTGTGAGGATGAAATGGTGGAGATCGTGTATGGCATTTTGAGTTATTTGAAGGAAAAGCTTCATGCTCCACCACCAGGGGCGGAGAGCAGGTGGGGGCAGGACTGGCACGCATTCTGGGGGCAGGGCGCGTCGCCTGTGGGGGCGGGGCGCCCAGCGCAGGCGAGCGGGGGCAGCCACCATGGCGCCCTTGGGACCGCACGCTGCCCAGGGTGGAGCGCCCCCCCACGCCCCTCCTTTGCTACGCCCCTGGCTCAATGAGTGTACAGTCTGTGTGCCCAAGTGTACCATAGTTGAGCTGTATAAACACACACTCTTTTACACAAATACTTGCATGTGTGTAGAGATAGCTTGGATCCACCATCGGACACTGGAAAATATTTGCATGCCTGAGCAGCACTTGCCCCACTAAGCAAACCTAGCAGCCTGCTTTGGCCATGTATTAATGAATTATATATACATTATATATACACAGTGTTTTAGTTTGAAACCAAACAGCATAAAGTGTATATATATATATATATATATATATATATATATATATATATATATGAAGCTGCCTTATGCCGAGGGAGACCACTGGTCCATCTAGCGTCCATCTAGCTCAGCATCATCTGCACTGACTGACAGAAGCTCTCAAAAGTGTCAGACAAGGAGGCTCTCCCAACTGTACCTGGAGATGCCAGGGATTGAACCTGGGACCTTCTGCGTGCAAGGCAGGTGCCCTACCACTGGCCTACAGCCCTTCCTATCACTTGAGCGATGTCTTAGTGAGGTTCTTTTGGATTGTGGCTGTGGTGCTGAGGCCCACTTGGCCTTTTTGTTAAGCTAGGCCTGTCTACGTGTGTGTGTGTGTGTGTGTGTGTGTGTGTGTGTGTGCGCGCGCGCACATGCGCTAGGGGTAGTTTAGGGCTGGGGTGGTGAAACATTGAGAATGAGAAGGGGTGTGTGTGTGTGTGTGTGTGTGAGAGAGAGAGAGAGAGAGAGAGAGAGAGAGAGAGAGAGAGTTACTCTGTAAAACAGGAGCTCCCTGTTTGAAAGCAGGGATTGTCTGTGGAATCTTGTTAGGTCTGTCAGCAACAGATGGCCTCAGTTCACAACTGGTGGAAGAGATATTTCTGCCAAAGAAAAGTTCCCAAAGTGATTGCATAGAACAGGAGCAAAAGGGACAAAGGTTTCACAGCATCTCAGGTCTCATGCCTAGAAAAGTTTGTTGACATCCTGGCCACATTCATTTAAAGCTCTGTGATACCACTTTAAATAGCCATGACTACCCGCAAAAAATTCTGGGGGCTCTAGTTAGCTAAGGGTGCTGAGAATTGTTAAGAGGACCCCCTAGAGCTACAATTCTCAAAGTAGTCTAACAGCCAATCCCTCTTCACAAGAAACTTAATCTGGGGGTTTGTGGGGAAGGATGTTCCACTAAGGAAGCCTTTCCGAACCTGGTGTCTCCTGAGGTTCTGGACTACAACTCCCATCATCTTCAGCCAGCCCAAGAAGCTAGCAAGGAACTCACTCTCCAGGGTTTCTCATGGAAGTCTTTCCCCAGCCCTACCTGGAAATGCTGGGGATTGAACTTCATGCAAATGACATCCACTCCATACAATATTATGGCCACATATGGTATACCTCCTGCTGAGTGACTCCTGCAGCCCCAATTGTAGTTCAAAATATCTGAAGGGCAAGCTGTCATTTCCAAAATGCCCTTCAAAAGCAGCCTGGCAGAGAGCACATTGAAGCCATCTAAGCTGCTATGAGCTGAGCATTATCCCTCCCCACCTACAGACACTCCCCTCCCAGCTGCGTTTCCCACCTTGAAACTGAAAAGCACCAACTGTTTTATCTAGCTTTTGCCAGCAGTAGTTATTTGTGTAGATCCCCCCAGGTTTTTACTAATTATGTTTATTGTAAATGTTTTCTGCATTCCTGTTGTTTCTGTAAGTTGCTTTGAGTCATTTATGTGAGTAAGGTGACTAGTTAATAGCAACAGCAGCAGCAACAACAAAATTGGAGTGCTGGTATGTCAAAATTCAGGTTTTTTGGGGCAGTTTTTACCGTACATTATTAAAAGCAGCTGAAAACAATTTACAGTCACAGGAATAAGATGGGTCCTAAAAATATACATCTTAAGTGTCAAAAACCAGGGGCAAAGAGCTGCCAACTGCCTCTAAACATGTACAAGTGCTTGTGTAAAAGACTGTTCACTATGTGATTTGTATAGCTGTTGTGTACAGAGACTATACATCCATTAAACATTATACATGAATAATTTCACAAGTATAAATTATTTGTGTACACAGGTGCAGAGACTGTGCAGTCATTGAATGTAATGTGGGAACATGTTCTGTGGACAGATTTCTAACACCATGGTTGTGGCTTGATGTTTCTTTTTAAAATTAGAAAGATCTTACGAAAGTGGATGGATTAAGAAAGACCCCTCCTTTTGTCCTTTCTTTTTATAAAGCAGAGTGTAGCATTATTTGTACATGAGAGAAATTCAGTGGAGCTCGCAACACCCTTCCCCCCTATCTTGATAGACCCGCCCATTTAGACCGCATGTTCAAGAGCAAGAGCGGTGCGTATGAAGCAGGGAATGGAATGGAGTCAATGTGGTGCCCTCAGTATGTTGTTGGATTCTATCTCTCCATCAGCCCCAGCCAGCATGGCAAATGGTCCAGGATGATGGGGATTGTAGTCCAACAGAATCTGTGCACCTTGTTGGCTCTAGGTGTTGTTGAATTCCAACTTTCATCAGCCCTAGCCAGCACAGTCAACAGTTAGTGATGATGGGAGTTGGAGTTTAGCAGTCATGATCCACAGGGTTGTCCAGAAGTGAGAAAGACTCGTGGTTCATAAAAAGGGAGGCCAGAAGTTCCTGGTTCCCCAGTCAGGCAGAAGGGTGAGGTAGGACAAGTCAAAAGGTGAAAGGTGGTACCTTGGAGAGCAACTTAGATGTGAATTCAGGACCATGGACAGTGCTTTTGCAGCTGAATTCAAACAGACATGCTATCTCAGCAAGATTCTGGAGTAACAGGATGAGTTTTATAGCACTGCAAGGTAGACATTAACTGGAGGCCCTCAGCCTCAAGTTAAAGGGCTGGTGTTTTCTTCTGCCACTGATAGTTCAGTGGGATCCCCAGCTGTGCAGTTCTTTCCCCAGGGCTTTCTTGATCACCTGAGTAGTCTGTGGACCAGCATCTCCGTCGAGTTTAGTTGAGGAAATGCAGGCTCCAATGTCTGTGGCTCCCCATGAGACAGACCAGGGAGTTTATCTATCTCTTCACTGAGGCTGTTGTTATTGGAGGACTCTGCCTTTGAGGATTCAGGGCTTAGTAGGTGGGCTTTGGTACCCACCAACCGATATCAGACAACACATTCAAGGGTCATGCTATGCTTGAATATACTTTCAAGTAAATTTAGGGTGGGGGGGATGGTTCTTTAAAGTGGGGGTAGGGAATCTTCTTCAGCCTGAGGGACACCTTTCCTCAAGGGACACCTTCCAGGGATGACATGGCCCCAAACAAAAGCAGGTGGAGTCCGTGCCAAAAGTGGGTGTGGCAGCAGATAAGACTGTTGTCAGAGGTTTCTACACACATACTTTCCTCCATCTTCTATCAAGGCAAGCGAGAGGCGTTCTCACAGTTCAATGTCGTATTCAGGCCAGGGAAGAGCAATTGAGGAGGGTGTGTGAGAGAGGGCAGGACTGGGGTGCAGGCATGGCCTATGGAGAGTCCTGAATGCCAGATAGAGTCCCGGGTTGGGGGGGGGGCTACATCTAGGCCCCAGTACCCAGCTCATTTCAAGCTGCATCAATTTCTCCCATACCTTCCAACATTTCTACAAAAATGAAAATAGGGACATCCTATTTAATAGTACTACTACTACTACTACTACTACTACTACTACTACTACTACTAATTTTCTTATTTATACCCCACCCATCTGACTGGGTTGCCCTAGCCAGTCAGATATAAAAGAGATAACAAAACATATTTAAAAGGATAACAACATACTGTATATAAAAAGATAACAAAACATCAAACATTAATAAACCTCTATAGAGGGCTGCCTTCAGATGTTTTCTAAAGGTTGTATAGTTACTTATCTCCTTGGCTTGGGGGGGATCTCATAACTCCACACCCTCCAACATTTCTCTGATGAAAATAGGGACGTCCTAAGAAAAAGTGGGACAATCCAGGATCAAATCAGAAACCGGGATGGCTTCTGTAAATCCTGGATTGTCCTTGGAAAACAGGGACACTTGAAGGGTCTGTTCTCCTTACTCTACCCAGCTAGAGCCTTCCAGGAGGGAGTTGGAGAAAGGGATGTGTGGGGAAGGCAATTACAGCTGAATCCTGTTTTGCAGATGTGAGACTGTTAGAGAGGCAGGATTGTGGTCCAGGTTGCAGCCAGCCAACCCCAGCCAGGCCTGATTCATCCTCCTGCAGTTCTCCCCCACCCACCCTGCCCCACCCCCACCTGCCAAGTCCAGGATGAAAAATCCTTTCAATATTTAAACAGCACCACGGAACAAAAAGCACCAGCTGGCTTCTACTGTGTAGGCAGAGAAAAAAACGAGGGTGGGGGAGAGGAAGAGGGGGAGGCTTTTCTTATGAATTTCACTAATGAGGCTCTTCCCTGAGGTAGCCAGGCCGGCGTGCTTTCATCCATGCAATCTTCTTGGAGGACATGAGGGCGATCCCGGCTTGTCAGCCACTCCCTTCACTCAGGCGGGTCTCAGGAACCTCATTAGAGGTGCTGGCCTGTTTTCAGAGCAGCCTTCTAGGTGTAAATCTAACTTTCGGAACTTCAGACTTCTGGGAGATTGCTATGCTGAGCTGCAGGCTTTATAAATCAAGATGGATGCAAGGGATCTCTTCCCTCCCAGCCAACCTGGGCTTTGGTGGTTCCATTCTTTTCTTTTTTTAAAAAACAACAACACCCTACACATGACCCAAAAGGACATGGGAAGATCCTTGGTTGCAGTGCACTGCAGAGCTGCCTGCCCGAAAAACAACCTTGGAAGCCTGCATGTAGAAATGTAGTCCACCAGGGGGAAGGCTACACAAAGCTTCCCCCCCCCCCCGATATGTTTGCTTCCTGTATGTAGACTCCAGAGAACATTTTTATATCTTGGAACATAAAACAATTTTTGCATTAAATCTTTTTTTTTTGAGGCTGTACTTGTGTGTGTATGCATGGCCACACTTTCTGCTTTTCATTTTTTTGCATCCCTAGCTAGCTTTTGAGGCTGATTCTTGGGCGGCCTCCCTTTCATTTCTGAACACAGTGGAACATTATGTTCTGCGTTAGCATTGTGTATGGATGGGGGCAGGCTAAGAGCCTGTTAGAAAGGTGCTTGATTGAAAAAGGAGAGGAAGCCAGCTTGGAAGAGAACTTTGAGGCACACTGTGTTTTGGGAACTGGTGTGCTAAACTGACTCAGGGGTTTCTACAGAAATGATGACCAAAGGAAATTGAGCAAACAGCCTCTTCCCACCCCCTCCTCCTCCATCCTTCCTTCCTTGGCTACTAGCCGCAATGGCTGTGTTCTCTCCCAAACTGTTCTGGACGCCACACTCAGAGCACATTGCAGACATCCAGTCTCAAGGTAACCAATGCATTGAACTATTTGTGCTGTTTGGTAGTGAGGAAGTGAGTGATGACATACAGCGAACATTACATTCTTTTCCACTGTTCCAGCCACCCAGGATGCTTCACCCAGGACTGCCTCTCCTGGTATGCCCTGCGGAGGACCTTAAGGTCCACAAATAACAACATTTTGGAGATCCCGAGCCATAAGGTGGCTAGATTGGTCTCAACTAGGGCCAGGGCCTTTTCAGTATTGGCCCTGACTTGGTGGAACACTCTCTCACAGGAGACCAGGGCCCTGCGGGATTTGACATCTTTCTGCAGGGCCTGCAAGACGGAGCTGTTCCGCCTGGCCTTTGGCCTGGCCTTAGTCTGACCACTGTGTTTTTTTCTCCCTTATGGTTTTGATTTGGGCCATTTTATAATGAGGCTGCATTTTAAAAATTTTTAAATCTAAATTGTATTTTAATCCACATTTTAATCAACTGTTTTTCTTTCTTTTACGTTTTATTGTAATTTTTTTTTTGATGTCAGCTGCCCTGAGCCTGGATCTCACTGGGGAGGGTGGGGTATAAATAAAAAATTATTATTATTATTATTATTATTATTATTATTATTATTATTCCATTCCCCTTCCCATTTTCCACCCCCCAAAAGGCATTCAGCACTCTGTGGCCACGGAGCATATGCAGAATGTATTGTGCTTTTTTTGGGACGGGGGGAGTTGTGCCATTACAGTTCCCCCCAAAACTTCTTTTTTTGGGGGTGGTATTTCTACAAGTCCCTGTGGCTCTGCTAATACCCACTCCTTGTTTCTCAGCGACTCTGTTTGGTCTATAACCCTGTCACTACTCACTACTCGAGTTTGTTGTTAGGAGTGATACCAAAAATGAAGGAGGGGGGAATTAATTAACAGCTTTTGCAATTAATTCCTGTGCTTGCTTTTGTGTTAATTAACTGCAGTCTGTCCAAAAGAAAAAGATGTTACTAATGTGGCGGGGGGCAGCTCTGAGTTGAAGTGGATGCATCTAAATTGCACTGGCTTCTTCTTTTTTTTAATCAAAATAATTTCGGCGTAAATTTCAGGCAATGCCTGGAAGGGGTTCCTCTTCCTTCTGCAATGGTGTTTTTGTTTTTGTTTTTGTTTTAAAGATTGAGCATTCAATATCTTGACAGCCTTGCAGAAGGAAAGCCCACCAGTTTTGGAGAAGGGGAAGGCATGGCTGTGTAGAGGCATTGTTAGATTCTGCTGGTTAATGACCCCTAAGCTAGAAGCAAGCAAATATCTATCAGAGCGGGAGAGTGCTCTTGTGTTTGGGTCCTGCTGGCCGGTTTCCCATTGGGGCATCTGGTTAGTGCCATTGTGAGAACAAGATGATGGACTAGTTGACCCCGCTTTGGCCTCATCCAGAAGGCAGGCTCTTTGTCTGTTCTTACGAGGGTGGCGTGCAGTTATTTTTCCAGCACGCTGCAGCCACCCTGCCTGCCCACACTTCCTGATTTGAAAATGGATCCATATGGGGAGTTACCTCACAACGGCCTCTGTAGTTTTTAACCACAATTTAAAACACAACAGAAAAATGCAACATTTCCCCCCCTCTGGATGTTGCCGGACTACAACTCACAGCAGCCCCAGCCAGCGTAGCCAATGACCAGGAAGTTATAGTTTGGCAGCATCTGGAGGGACAAAGGTTAAATAAACCGGCTTTCAAGGCAAAGTCTCGTCAAATGAAATTGTGGGCGGGATTCGAGATGGAGGCAGCGGAAGGAAAATGATAAAATAATTGTAACAGATTAACTTTTTTGCAATAGATAAAAGATGTAATGCAGGAGTAAGGAGTAAAAACATTGTGGAGGCGAGGGTGGGAAGTCAATTTATGAAACAATGTAATTATCTGATTTGAAGGCTATTGTGAAAATGTTTGAAAAATGTAATATCTAAAAATGTAATATGTAAAAAGTGTGTGTGTACACACACACACACACACACACACACACACAGTATATTCCTGTGTATAAGACTACTTTTTAACCCAGGAAAATCTTCTCAAAAGTCAGGGGTCGTCTTATACGTTGGGTCGTATTTCTTATACGGCGAGTATATCCCAAACTCTATATTTTGACTCCTGTCCCCTATATAAAGACCTCAGGGATGAGATCATCACACCTCTGATATCCGCCATTTCGGGCCGCCCATCCGAGGATATACTGTTTTTCCTCCTGGCAGACCAGACTGCCCAGACAACAGAGAAGGTAGCCAGATTTACTGAGAGGGCCATGAGACTGAGGGCCGCCAGCTGAAGGACAATAGCGCCTCCTGTGTGAACATATAATTAAGATCTCATCTGTTTCATTTTAATTGTGTTATGCTGAATCCCGAGACAGCACATTTTATTGTTATATATAGCATTTTTCTTTTTTCTTTCCTTTTTATCAGGTTATGTAATATGAATCCTTTGTTGCAATGGCCTGTAGGCCACGCAAATAAATAAAGTTTTACTTACTGGAAAAGTTAGGGGTCGTCTTATACGCCGGAATATACGGTGTATATGTGTGTGTGTGTGTGTATATATATATATATATATATATATATATATATATATATATATACACATATACACCGTATATTCCGGCGTATATATATATATATAGAGAGAGAGAGAGAGTGTGTGTATATGTATATATATATATATATATATATATATAGAGAGAGAGAGAGAGAGAGAGAAGTCTCATGGCATCTAACACCGGGGGAATAGTGGTTAGATGCTGCTGGTGTTGTCAAAAATGCATATATTATTCAAAAGAAGATGTGCATATTAGGGAAAATTCACATGAAGATGCTGATGAATGTCCCTGGGGCCTTTCAAATAACACCCCACCCCTGCAAATTGATATGGAAATGTGGAGAACTGAACATAAAGCAGGAAAAATAAGAAACCAAAAGAAACTGAAAATGACAGACTCATTCATCCCTATTGTGATTTGGGCTAGATTGGGAGCCTTGGGAAGGTTAAGACCTCTTTCCCAGTACTCCCAAACCACTGTCCCCATGCTGGCTTTTTTAAAAATATAAAAAACCACAAATTATGATCTCTACCCTACCCTGGGCTCTGTATTGATGAAAGGCAGCTTATACTGCATTTTAAACAAATTCACAAAGTTGTGTAAAGTATTTGTTTCTGGACTGTACGAGTTCAGATTGTTGGGTGTGGGATTGATAGAGCTGTACTGGAGATTTCCCCAGAGTGAAAAAGACAAAGTGACTTCCTGCGCATATAAATCTAGCATGCCAGGAAGAAGGTTTTCAGGCTAGCCTTCTCTCCCTGGCATGTTATTTTTGTATGTTTGCACAGGGAAAGAAATGCTTCCCCTTCTGAAACGCCGTATTTCCAGGAGAAAGCATTTTTTTTGGTTTTCCCATTGCCCACTGTGGATTAACTCACTCCTCTCCATATGGCATTGCATTTTGGCCTTTAAATACTGGATCAAGAGAAAGGAAGCGCAATCTCAACACAACCTATTCTCCAAGGAGTCATAGAGGAGGTCACTCGGGGATTCGCTTTCTGCCTCTTAATACCATTTGTGCTTAGAGTCTAAAATAGGAACCATCTGATCTCGCACTTCAAGGAGAGAACCGGCCTCCTTTGCTTTCAGCTGTGTTTCATGTAGAATATTACAGGGCAGCCAGGTACATTTTTAGATACCTTCAGCTTCTTTGAAAGAGGTGACCCTTCTGAATAAACCAAAAGCAACCCTTGAGACCATCAAGGGGCAAAAACCACTATGTGAGAGATCTGTGTGTTGGGCAGAAGGGATGGGAAGGTGACTCTCTCCCAATATTGTTCTTGTAAAAATAATTCTAATTTTATTTATAAATCCAGGACATCACAACATGATTCAATACATAGTTATACAAAAGCACTTTAACATGAGGCCCTTCTTTGTGTGCCTCCTCCTTGAGAGGTCCAGAGGGTGGCAACACGAGAACGGGTCTTCTCTAAAGTGGCTCCCCATCTGTGGAATACTCTCCCCAGGGAAGTTTGCCTGGCACCCTCATTATACACCTTTAGGCGCCAGGCAAAAACATTCCTTTTTAACCAGGCCTTTGGTTGATCTGATTTCCATCCTATGCCCTTTTAAAACAGGCATCCCCAAACTTCGGCCCTCCAGATGTTTTTGACTACAATTCCCATATTCCCTGACCATTGGTCCTGTTAGCTAGGGATCATGGGAGTTGTAGGCCAAAACATCTGGAGGGCTGCAGTTTGGGGATGCCTGTTTTAAAATGTGGTTTTTTGGGAGGGGGGATATTGGGTTGTTTTCATTTTTATTATGTATTTTGTGGTTTTATATCTTGATTTTATTCTGTGAACCGCCCTGAGACCCCCAGGTATAGGGTGGTATATAAATTAAATAAATAACAATAATAAGAATGACCATAACGCTATAGTGAACAACAATTCACTACGTGTTAAAAGAGAGAATTCACAGACACACTCAATACATCCACTTGGCAACAACCATCAGCAGGGGCAGCCCATTCTGTTTTGCCACCTGAGGCAAAATGGGAATTGCCCCCCATCCTCCACCACGACTGCCTCTGCCACAGCACTCCAGCTCTCACTGAACTGGGCAAGAGCTGGGGTGTTTCTCAAAGCGTTGCCACTTGGCTTCTCCCCTGGGAGGGAGTGGGGAGCCAAGCAGCAACACAGCGTACGGGAACACCCCAGCTCTTGCCAAACTTGGCAGGAGCTAGCGTGCTCCTCGAAGTGTTGCGACTCGACTTCTGTGTCGGGGTGGGTGGGGAAGATGAACAGCAATCCCACACACTGGAACACCTCCCTCATGGTGGTGGGAGTGATGGGAAGGGCAGAGTGCCGCCTCTTGCTCTACTGCCACCTGAGACCGGTGCTTGACTCCACATGATGGGCGGGCTGTCTCTGACCATCAGGAATTCCTTAGCCAGGGAGGTGTTGTTGGTTGTTTCAGGGGTGGGGGTGGCTAGCTACTGATGCCATCAGCTTTCGGTATACTTTGGGATGTGTATTGGCATAAGGTAAACCTTATGCATGCTTAATTTTCTCTGATCCATTTGAAACAATTGCTGAACTGTTAGTAGTTTATTGTTTAGTCGTTTAGTCGTGTCCGACTCTTTGTGACCCCATGGACCAGAGCACGCCAGGCACTCCTGTCTTCCACTGCCTCCCATCGTTTTGTCAAACTCATGTTGGTATCTTCGAGAACACTGTCCAACCATCTCATCCTCTGTCATCCCCTTCTCCTTGTGCCCTCCATCTTTCCCAGGGTCTTTCCCAGGGAGTCTTCTCTTCTCATGAGGTGACCAAAGTATTGGAGCCTCAGCTTCAACTGTTAATACTGCCACAATATTTTAATCATTACCATGTAATATCGTTACCGGGCTAATGTATTTAGTCTTTTAAAACTGCTTTGAGTGCAAAGGTAATTGTGGAAAATGCAGCATATGACTAGACACACTCCATGGAGAGAAATAGAAATTCAGGGAGACAAAATGGGAAAGGGGGGAGGGAAGCGCTTTGTCATGGAGAAAAGTAATCCTCAGCCTTTTCTGTTTGCCAAATGCCCAAGACATCATGTCAGCATCGAGTTGAGCGTGAGATGGACAACTGGCTGGCTGTAACTGGACAGGCAGTGGCTGGGTGGGGCTAGAAGGATAAGCTGTGCCATGCTTAGAAAGAATGGGGTCCAAGCCGTTTGCCACTTGCCTCATGCTTTCTAGGCATGGGTCTAAGCATTTCCCCCTTGCTCCTGCCCCTTTCTGAGGGAAAACCGGCTCTTTAGCTGTAAATCAGAGCAAATGTCAATCCAGAGAAAATGAAGGAGTAGTTTTCTCTGGGGGGAAAGCAGTGGGACAAGAGGAAGTGTGGATAAGCCCAGGAAGAAAGCAGGGGTCATGCAAATGCATGGGATTACTCTAGTGGAAGAATAAACCACCTGATTGGTGAGCCGAGCCAACTTTCTCTCTCTCCATGACATCATACTGCAGGGAACCCCCTCACTGCGGATTCTCAGGCACGGACTCTCATCTGACAATCCATAAGAGTAGAAATGGAATGAAGCAGGCAGAAAGACATGGAATTAAGGGGCTCAGATCTTCGTGTTGCTGAGAGACTGTCAGAGTGGGAAGACAGATTTTTCACTCTCCTGCAAAATGGTTGTGTTGTATTCACTGGGCACTTGTTTAAACCTGTCGATGATGGACAGTCTCTCTCAACCTGGTGCCCTCCAGATGTTTTGGACTAGAACTCCCATCAGCCCCAGCCAGCATGGCTGTGCTAAATTCTGTGGCTAAATTGTACCTAATATATTTTAGCTATAATGTTTAGATTCGTGGTTCATCAGCTTCTATGGCTGGAATCTTGCTTTTGACAAAATTGCTGATACTCTTTCTCTGTTTTTAGATGGTCAGAGTAGTGGGAATATGTGAACGGACTATAGTTCAGTTCCAAGGCTACATTCCTCAGAACCAGCCTTGCAAACAGGTCCAGAAGTCTGTCGCACACAAAAATTGCGAATAGCCCCCTCCACCTGCTAACAAATGCTAAAAAGCAAATGATTCAGGTGGAGGCGAGTTGGTTTTTGGTGGTTCTCCTTCCCCACTCCAGCCCCTACTAGCACCACCTGAAATGAGCTCCAGAAAGTTGAGGTCACTGGACAACAAGGTTGGAGGTGGTGTGGGCAGCTGCAGGTGGAACTAACAAAAAACCACCACCCTTCATCAAAAGCCCTGCCATGAGTGCAAGGATACTAGCTGGATCCTACCCATTGGACATAATGAAAAATTAAACAGCACAATGGAAAAAGAAAAATTCAATAAATCCAAAGAGCAAGTCTGCTGTAGGGGGTGGGGAAACCATACAATGCATGAAGGCCCAAGATAGATCTATCCATTATTTTGTGACTTACTGTAAGGCTGCAACAGTATATGCACTTTATCTGGTAGTAAGCTGCGGGCAGATTTATGTCTTACTGTGTTTTGCAGTACAATAAGCCTGCAACTTACACACATTTACTTGTGCAAATTCAGCATCATACACATGACAATTTTTACAGTAAATTTTTTAAAAGGGGATGGCATTCTGGGGGAAATGACTTTGGCAATCCCACCCGCAATTTAATCCAATGCATTTTGACTATGTACACAATTTGGCTTTAGGTGCAATCCCTGGAATGTAACCCCTGCATAAGCCGTGGGCTTAATATGTTCTACTCATAATTCTATGAATTGGACTCAACCCTCAGAAATTCGGGAAATGGGTGAAATGGGGACCACTGATGTGGGAAAGGGAGACACATGTTTGTATGAACTATTTGCTGAATGGGGTTGTGACTTTGCCCCTGATTTTTTTTCTCCTGCAAGCCAGAGCTTTCGAACAACACAGGAAACAACTGCACAATTTCCCCAGCATTCTGGCTTTGAAATAAGGCTACAGATTTTTCTTCCAGTAAGACCAATGGGATCTGTTGCGTCGCCTGTTGCAGGAACATTCTGCCAACTTATTGTTGCCTATAATGCTGTAATCAACCTTTTCAAGTATTCACACTTCTCAAATGTCAGACTTAAAAATACCATAATTCCTTAAAAATCAGACAAAAACTTCTGCCATGCTTTTCTAATCACAAACAACCTCCTCCACCACCCAACCAGCTCTTACTTTTCTGCAAAAAGCTGTTCTTAAAAAATTAAATTAAATTAAAGTGATGTGGAATATGAACTTTTTGAAAGAACCATTGGGGGAGGGATAGGAAAGTAATTACATTCTAAGAATCCCATTTATACGCAAGGAACCCCCTTACTCATATGGCTCAGGATTCCTGAAGTATTAGACATACATGCAATTGAAGGACATCTGTCACTATATTAAATTGAGTTATGACATCATTCATTGGATTACACTGTTTCAGAGAGGAAATGTAAGGTATCTATGGAGGTGCCTTTAGGACAGATTGGTTTAAGAGACTCAAATCTAACAGTGGGTTGAACAGTTATAATCACCTGTTTGGGAATATGAATTCAAAATAATAATAATAAAAATAGGTAAAGGACCCCTGGATGGTTAAGCCCAGTCAAAGGCAACTATGGGGTTGTGACGCTCATCTTGCTTTCAGGCCAAGGCAGCCAGCCTTTGTTCACAGACAGCTTTCCAGGTCATGTGGCCGACATGACTAAACCGCTTCTGGCACAATGGAACGGCATGATGGAAGCCAGAGCGCATGGAAACACTGTTTACTTTCCCATAACAGTGGTACCTATTTATCTACTTGCACTGGGATGCTTTCGAACTGCTAGGTTGGCAGGAGCTGGGACAGAGCAACGGGAGCTCACCCTGTTGTGGGGATTCAAACCGCCGACCTTCTGATCGGCAAGCCCCAGAGGCTCAGTGGTTTAGACCACAGCGCCACTCAGCGCCCTAATAGAGGGGCCATGCTGGTTCAGCTCAAAGGTCCATCTAGCCCAGTGTCATACAGTGGACATCTAGATGCCTATGGGAAGCTCACCAACAGCCCCTGAGTGCAGCTGTACTCTCCCTCACTGATTCCCAGCAACTGGCATTCAGAGGCATCCTGCTTTTGACAGTGGAGGTGGAGCATAGCCTCATCCTCCATGAGTTTGCCTAATTCTCTTCTAAAGCCATCTCAGTGTTCAGCTTCATTTGAAAGCCTTGGGTTCTATGTGAGATGCAATGCTCAGTTGAGATTCAAATTGAACATTATGGGGCAGTATCCCTGGGGTTTTATTTATACTTGAAATCTATGGGAAGGCACATGCTTCTGTTCCCACCTCCCACCTCTTCAAATCATTTTCTGTTTTCTTTGAATAAAATGTAGATATCCAGGTTTGTGACCTCTCTTTCCCGCCGCTTCATTGTTGTTCTATAATACTTTGATACCTGAAGCACATTAAGAGCTATTAAAGGGGAACTGGCTATTATAGCACATTCATTGAACAAATATAGGTGAGCCTAGTCCTGCACAGCAGCACTGATCATGCGACCAGCAGCATAACAACATAATTAACAGCTGCAGGTATGCAGCTTAATGAAGAACATGGATGATCAGTTTTTGCTTACTTGTGATTGATGGTTCATGCTAGTATATGGTGATTTCCTAAAATCACTAAACGCACTTGGTACTCTTTTTATTTGTTGTCAGCCTTTCAGGGTCTGTAGGTGCATATTTGAACCAGAGAAACTGTCAAGGGCATCACACTCTGAAATCGATCATAGCCCACAACATAGCCATGCTATTGGCTACAATAGATTGATTCTTTCAAGTCTTCTTTTTTTTGGGGGGGGGTGCTGTGGAAGAGAGATCCCTGTGGTCTCAATGGAAGGTATCTGTAGGCACCACATTGAAAGCATTTGGCCTTGAAGAACTTTTATTTTTTGAGGGGAGAGGCAAATATTTTAGACCATTTTTGTTCCCCATGGATACTCCCACTGCATTCATGAAAGTGAGGTATCACCTTCAGTCAGTAGAAAGCTGTTTCTAGATAGGCTGTTTATATGTACAAACATGTCGATGTTAACTTGCACTATCTAGTACTAATGTTCTGTCTCCCCACCCCCCACTCCACAAAGTCTGATAAGTAAAACGACAGAACATTTCCCGGGGAACAACCAGTAGCTGGCAATGACCTATAACAGGGGTCAGGAAACTTTTTCAGCAGGGGGATGGTCCACTGTCCCTCAGACCTTGTGGGGGGCCGGACTATATTTTGGAAAAAAATATGAACGAATTCCTATGCCCCACAAATAACCAAGAGATGCATTTTTTTTTAAAGGACACATTCTACTCATGTAAAAACATGCTGATTCCCAGACCGTCCACGGGCCGGATTGAGAAGGCGATTGGGCCTTAGTTTGGGGACCCCTGATCTATAATGTCAGCACTAACATATCATGATAAATGTTCAATAAATAGGTGATGTTGAATAACCTCCACACATGTTTTGTGTGAATGTATCAGAATGAATGCTCAGTAAATAACTCCTGGAATCTACAAGAATATTTGAATTGTGGGTGCAGTCCCATAAACTTGGGGGAAGGGTTCCCCTTTGAATGTGTTTTAAAACCCAAATGTGCATTACATGTTTTCAGTACCATTTAGGATGAATGTGCAATAATTATGAGGGCTCCCCCTCCCCAAGAAAATGCTTTCTTTCTCTGTAACCCCACCCCTTGCACGATGGTAGCGATGGAGGTCAGAGACCAAGAGGCAAATTTTAGCACCTAGGACAGTACCTGACAGGCAAGCAACTTGCTTGTAGCTTTAAAAGCTTTTGTCAAGACAAATTACTCCTTCTCAGCTGTGATCACTTGTCCTTCAAGAAAACAGATTACTGTACTGCAACAATAGCATAAAATACCTCATTATACTTGTCATACTCCCCTGTCCCCCCCACACACGTACAAGAAAAATGATCAACAAACATGGGTTCTTCTAGCTACAGACTGGCATTTCAGGCAAAATAATCTCTGCAGTGATATTTTTGGTAGCAAAATGGCTACTTTAAATAATTCATGGACTCGGTTTGCTAATATATTCCAGCAGGATTTGAGCTCTCCCTCTCTCCTCACTCCCTTGCTTGCCTACCTTGCCAAAGATGCATCTTCTTTGACCTCCTGCCAACCTGTAATTTGAACCAAGGGAGTATGTGACTCTAGCTGTGGGAGAGCTAATACAGTGTCTTAAAAAGCAACTTGGTGATACTATAGTGAGAAATGGAGTGATGGCCTACCCATTTCTCTAGGCACGCAAGTACTAGGCCACTGTCCATGGTGCTGAAATTTGCCTCTTGGAATCAGCCCATGTTATCACAATGACCTTCAAATGCCTTTCGGCTCCTGCAAACTGTATCATGCAGCTACTAACATAGGATCTTATAGCACAGATAGCTCACTTAATAAACCCTATGGAGAGTTCTTATAACTGACAATATCACATCCATCAGACACATTACTTGCCTTCTTCTACTGCTATTTAAGTACTGCTGGAGTAATCCGAGGTTTATTTTCATTTTCACTCTTCATCCCAACAGCAGCCACAGAAAACTCTCTTAGCCAATATTCAAAGCATCAACTTGCAAGGGCAAAATCTATCCCCTATGACTGGGTTTTAGCAACCTACTCAGGAAGTTGCTGCCCCTGAATATTACCCCTAATAATATATCTGTCTCCAATACAGGCTATGAAGGGTTCTCTGTTATTGGGTCAATAATCCAAGAGTCACCATCTGATTGCACCCAGCAGTCAAGCAAAAATCAAAGAGCTTTGTGCAGCTATTTCTGGGAATGATGATCAATAGATGCAATTTAGTCACCATTGAAATAAATAAATAAATAAATAAATAAATAAATAAATAAATAAGATAAGATAAGATAAGATAAATCCAAGATAGAAAAGAGAACAAGAAACAAACAAAATAACTATAAAGGGAGTTGTATTTTGAGGTAGGGGAGGAAGGTCAGAAGAGGAGAGAAACATTAGTCACCAACTTGCTGACAGTATTTTTGCTACAACTTCCGATGGAGAGTGATTTGTAGGTCTTCATGGGACACGGGAGTAATGTGAGTAATGTTGGTAATGCATTATGCAGGGTGATATAGGGGCCGTGCAAAGTTTAAATGTATTGGTCACATGAGATCAATCTCCCTTTTTTAAAAAAAATACACATGAATATTGGAGGAAAGGCATCTGTTTGCAGCTTGCCTTTCTCTTGCCATGCCAGGGGAGGAAGCAGAAAGACAGAACTGGAATAAAGTGCTGGTCATGAGCTTGTGTACCAAGTGACTTCTGAATAGGAAACTCTCATGGACTAGAGCAATCTTGCCCATCCTGATGCTAGCCGATAGGTTTTTGGACTCCAACTCCCATCAGCCACAACCAGCATGGCCAATGATGAGGGATGGTGGGAGTTGTAGTCCAACAGCATTTGAAGGTCACTGGGATGAGGAAGGCAGGGTTATCACCAATTGGTGCATATCTTATTCATGTCATGATTTTATTGTATATTTTAGTAATTCATGACTTATATAATTCATGATTTCTAATTCACTTCCCCTACGGTTGCCATATTTCAAAAAGTAAAAATCCCAGATATAGTGATTTTAAGCTTTTTGAGCTGTTTCCACTGCTTTTTCCATACACCTGGGTTTTCCCTGACATTTTGCCAATTTGGCAAAATTCCCCCCGACACCATTTTTACACTTGAAAACCAGGACATGTCATTCATTTATTGGATTTATATACCGCCCTATACCGAATTTTCCTGATGTATGGCAAGTCTACCTCCCCGGAATCAGTTGGGTAAAGGGCAGCATATAAATATTTTTAAATGGACAAAGAAAATGCATGAGGTGTCAAAGAAAAGGGAAGAAAATCTTAACAGGGGAGTCAGATGCAAAAAAGTATGTTCCTGGATTAAAGTGTGCAAACTAAGGCCACATCTGCAATATACATTTAAAGCAGTACGGTGCCACTTTAACAGTCATGGCTTCTCCCAAAGAATCCTGGGAAGTGTAGTTTAGTAAAGGTGCTGAGAGTTGTTAGGAGATCCTCATTCCCCCCAAAGAACTACAATCTTCAGAGTGGTTTAACAACCAATCACTCTTCCTGGGGTATTCAGGGCATTACAACAGAGGGGATGGCATTCCATACTAGCACAGGAAGAGTAGCAGGAAATGCCCCTTTTTAGGTCACAGCAGGCTCAACATTTCACTCAGCTGTCCACTATCATCCCAAGATTTCTTTCCTAGCCAGTCTTTACCATTTCAGACTCTTCGGTGTCTATGTGAAGTAGTTAGGATTGTTCCGTCCCAAGTTGCTACCAAAATAGAACTCTACTTTTAGATGATTCCTGTTGCATGGCCAAGGTTTCCTAGGCTTAATTTAAAGATCTCAGAACTCTGCTTGTAGCAGGCTCCTTTCTCTCTACTTTGAATGTTAACAAGGGCTACAGTGCCTCATTTTTAGGAAGAGAAGCATGTATTTAACAGAAAAACAACCTAGCATTTTTGGGAGCAGTGATATGAATCCAAAGTGGCAGGAAGGGGGAATCAGCTGCTCATGCTTTAAAAAACACAACCTTTCCCATGGTTCTTTCTTTTTTTAATTGATGTTTTGAACAATCCTATTGCTTCACCTTTATAAACCCAAACAATCCATTTTTAAAAAAAAAAAATCAGAAAAGCCACTGAAACGACAAAGGTTAAATTTATGTCATTAAAGGCTAGAAGGAATGTTGCTTTGCTGACTGCTTTTAAGCAAAGCTGTCTTTTTCTTATTTTAAAAAATGTTATTGCTGGAAGCTATTTTATTTTCCGCCATTAAAACCACCCACAGCCCATGTCAAGTTCCAGGGGTTGATGTTAGGGGCAGAAAACAAGTCACGAGAGGTTTGAACAGGGCAGGAAACTCTGTAAAGCCCAAATCAAAACACACTGCTGTTTGTTTTTATTTCATTTCATCTAAATGAAATCAACTACCCCAGGGCACTGCAAAAGTATCCCAAAGATTATTGGTTTTTCAAGGAATTGAAGGAAGCAATCACAGCTCATCAACTAACGTTGTTTTTTTGCATGTTAAGAGCTGAAAGCTCAAGAGAAGGGAAGAGCTAGATTCCTCACCCGCCCCAGTTATACACATTTTCTCCTCTCTCGTCGTCTTTCTTCCAGCTATCCTATGGAAAGCGGGAGCTGCAGGGTGTTAATAAGTTTTGGTACAATTTGCTTTCCACTATTCACGGGCCTGATCGAAATTCATTATTTCCAGGGCCGGTGGGGCACTGGTAATGTAATGAGAGTTGTACTTATCTGCTGTGTGTGTACAGAAGCAGTGATGGAGCTGCATGCTCTGGCACCCGGGAGCGTAGAGGAGGCGGGGGCGTGGCTGGCGCGTGCCCCATGGCGTGTGACGTGCGCCCCGGGGGTGGGGTGTGGCACCCGCAGGGCGTGGTGCCGGTGCAGTGGGGGGGTGCACCTGATAGTGCCGGGGGCGGTGCTCTCCCCCTGCCCCCCTTTCCTTCGCCAGTGTACAGAAGATCAAAACAAAACAAAACAAAACACCATAAACAAACAAAATGATTCAATTCAAGCAATTCAGTTATACTGAACATGCTTCTGCCCCATGAGTAGTTTCTGTGTTTGTGTAAAGCTGGATGGCCCCAAGGGTCATCTAGTCCAACCCCCTTAACACAGGAACCACATCTAAGCTATATCACTGTAATGTTGTGATGGTATGTTATCTAGTGTGTAGTTTGTACTGGGGCTGAAGAACACCAGGCCTGGGACTGGATGTGGCCCTTCAGGCCTCTCTGTCAGGTCCCCTGGACTACCCTTAGGCTATGTCTGAGAGGCAGTGTGTTATAGTGTGTTAGACTGTCAGACCAGGCCCTGGGAGACCAGGGTTCAAATCACCCCTTGGTTGTGCCGCTCACTAAGGGACCTTGGGCCAATCACTGCCTCACAGCCTAACCTACTTCACAGAGTTGCTGTGAGGATAAAATGTGGAGGGGAGCACCATGTACACAGCGTTGAGCTCCTTGGAGGAGAATGTGGTATATAAATGCCAGAGATAAATAAAATCATATGTTGCCTTGTTAAGCCCTTACTGGACCTGCTTCCTTCTTGGGGTGTAGCCAGTGTGGTGTAGTAGTTAAGAGCTACACTACACATGCAGCTGCTGGGTGACCTTGGGCTAGTCACACTTCTTTGAAGTCTCTCAGCCCCACTCACCTCACAGAGTGTTTGTTGCGGGAGAGGAAGGGAAAGGAGAATGTTAGCCGCTTTGAGACTCCTTCGGGTAGTGATAAAACGGGATATCAAATCCAAACTACTCTTCTTCTTCTTCTTCTTCTTCTTCTTCTTCTTCTTCTTCTTCTTCTTCTTCTTCTTCTTCTTCTTCTTCTTCTTCTTCTTCTTCTTCTTCCTGGCTGGCATGTGATGATGCCTTTTATTTGTCTGGATCTTTGATTCCTTCCTTCCTTCCTTCCTTCCTTCCTCCCTTCCTTCCTTCCTTCCTTCCTTCCTTCCTTCCTTCCTTCCTTCCTTCCTTCCTTCCTTCCTTCCTTCCTTCTGCCACGACCAGGGATGCCAGATCTATGGGGCCAATATGTCTTCTCAATGTTGAGGGAGTGGAGGCCAAGCACAGAGCTTAGTATGGTACATGCTGGGCTCTGGGCTCAGCCTCCTCCCGATGATGTGATATGTGCATGTCATGACATCACACATGAGCACGCACGCCCCCTCAATCTTGAGCTCAAGTTGGAGCCTCTGCCCCACTCTCTAGATAGAAATCTGGTTTTTGTATGGATGGAGTATAACCTTCTATACAGAGGGAGTTTCATCCATTGCCACACCAATTTTACTTCTCAGCTACTCTTCTTCTTCTTCTTCTTCTTCTTCTTCTTCTTCTTCTTCTTCTTCTTCTTCTTCTTCTTCTTCTTCTTCTTCTTCTTCTTCTGGCACCTGCCCACCTGGTCATACACTGAGTAATTTGTGCTCTTGGGCCTCAGAAGACAGTGACTGGACTGCTTGGCTCTTGTCTTTGTGAATCCCAAGGATTCACCTGAGCTTCTTTATGTGCAATTGTGTTTTTTATTCAAAGATTTAATCTGGGGACTGACTGCACAGATTCTGCATGTATGTGTAGGATTTTAGACACCTAGAGCATAATTTGTGCATGCCAGCAGAGCAGCGATGGGGGTGGGGTGCTGACTTTATGTTGTAGGGACCCCATGGATTAGGCATTGATCACCTAAAGCACCCCATTGTTCCTTCTTCTATATTCCATCCCCCAACCTTGCTCATAACTTGTTTTTAAAGACTGCAGAACGTCCGGCTGGTGCTAGGACTTGGACTTCTCCCAGTGTTCTGGGGACAACTGTGTTGTACTGAGATGCCATGCTTGTAGTAGTGAGGGAAACATGTACGCAATTGGCAAGCTGTCTCAATCATTTATTTTTGTCTTCTTGAAGATGCTGCAGAGTCTGTGGAAACCATTTCATCTACCCTGGCTGATTCTCTTATCTGTGAGCTGCTCCACAAAGTCTAGCTGAAACTTTCCTTCCTTCCTTCCTTCCTTCCTTCCTTCCTTCCTTCCTTCCTTCCTTCCTTCCTTCCTCCCTTCCTCCCTCCCTTCCTCCCTCCCTCCCTCCCTCCCTCCCTCCCTCCCTCGACTGTTTATTCAAAGCTACTGCCTTTGAATTTCCTTGTTGGCAGAATTGGACTTATTTTGCACATGATTTCTGTTCCTTTTGTCCATGGAAGGATGCTAAGGAGTTACGAAGGCCAATGGAACTTGACCACCCCACCCTGTCACCAAGAAACCTCTGGAAAACACCTTTGGTCTTTCCTCTCCCTTCAGATATTTCATCATTCATTGCAGAAACAATTGAATGTCTATTTTCCTGGTCTTATGAGGAGTAGAAAGTTGGGGGTTTCTTTTAAAATACAAGCAGTGATACCTAATCTATTGAATTATTACAGAATCATACAAGTCCTTCTTTGTGTGCCCCCTCCATTAGAGTTCTGGAGGGTGGCAACACAGGCCTTTTCTGCAGTGCCTCCTCATTTGTGGAATGCTCTCCACAAGGAAGCTCACTTGGTGCCTTTATTACACATCTTTAGGCATCTGGCAAAAAAATTAAATAACCCTTCTCCCAGGCCTTTGGCTAATTAAACAATCTATGGTCTTTCACTTTCATTTGTTATTGTGTCATGCGTTTTGTGTTTTTATACTGTAAACTGTAAGCTTGACATATTTTGTGTTGTGTGTGTTTTTATGCTGTAAATAAATAAATAAGTCACACAGCTAGTTTACCGAGATAACTAGGAACGAATATATCGGTCCACTTACAGTTCATGCCACTTTTGTAGTTGTGTTCTGTTGTGTTTCATCATCAATCTGGAAATGTTTTGTTGTTGTTTTTTAAATCTGCATGAAAAATTGTGTTGCGCTCATATGCATTTCCCACCACAACATATGCGTTTTGTGAAAAACACACACTTTTATAAAATGCACATTTTTTTGTATGTATCTTAGCCCCAAAATATGCATTTTTTACACATTTGAGCTGAGAGCTGAAAAGTGCAAATCAGGTGGTCTCTTAAAAAATAAATGAACCAGATGAATTCCTTTACTGTCTCTACCAATAAGATCAAATCACCTTTATGTCTGTGTGCCATAATATTGTGTTCCTTTATGTGCCTCTGCAATTAAAAAAAAAAGCTTGCCATCAGATGCAGCCTGCCTTTTGCTGAGACCTTTCCTTGCATTCACAAGTCATTGTTGTTTTCTCTTTCTTCCCCAGGGCTTGACCTTCCACGGCAGAATGAATCAGCAAAATCAACAACCTGCCAAACCCCACCGGTTCCTGGTCATACCAAATTGCTGATCCCTTCCATATCTCTTGATAGCTGAAAGAAGTAAAACAGATGATAAGGCAGCGCTGAGCTTTTTTAAAAGTACTATACAATGGTTCTCTGGGAGGATACCATTCCTAATTGACAACAACGCCAGCAGAGAGCTTTCTCAGAATCGGGGCATTTTTATTGTACATCAAGACAGTCTCCAAAGGAGAAGCTATGCTTGTGTAGCTAGCAGCACAAACTGGACAACTAAAATAAGAAATAGCGTATAGTACGTTAGAGTATAAAAACCACACACTGTGCTAAATATATCTAGACATATACACTCAAAATGGATGATGGCCAAAGAAACAAAGTGAACCAAGTTTCTGATGATTACCGGTACCAAGATGGCGGCTATGGAGGTTATGCTCCCAATGATGGATATTATCAAAGTGGGGAGGAGCCTGGTCAAGAGGAAGATGCTCAAAGTGATGCTACTGAAGGGCACGATGAAGATGATGAAGTCTATGAAGGAGAGTACCAGGGCATCCCTCACCCAGATGACCTCAAGAAGCAGAAGAAGAAGAAAGCCCCAGAGGTGGCTGATGAGTTCAGAGACCACGCCGACCTCATGGCGGAGAAGATGGAGGACGAGGAGCAGCTGGCCCACCAGTACGAAAACATCATTGAGGAATGCGGTCATGGACGCTTCCAATGGATGCTGTTTACTGTCCTCGGCTTGGCACTGATGGCAGATGGGGTGGAGGTCTTTGTGGTTGGCTTCGTTCTACCCAGCGCTGAGAAGGATATGTGCTTGTCACGCTCCAACAAAGGAATGCTAGGTAAGTCCCTCTTCTCTTCAACCATATGCCATGAGGCTAGCTGTAGAATAATTTGAAAATGCTTGGAATAGCACCCTCTATTTGATTCTTAAGGTCCTCCAGCTCCCAGTAGGGTGCAGACCCACTAGGAGTCAAAGCTGAATGAACATTCTCTTGGTGATTTCTTCAAATTTCTCCTTACAGACAAAAATTTGGGGGGTGAGGGGAGAGGGCAGATCTTTCTCTCTCCCTACTTGTAACCGGCCAACTTTGACAGTTGGTGGGACACCATCATGTTCCCCTGATGTCATTATGGTACCTCATATGGTACCATAATGACATCAGGCGATTGACACCTGCCAAAGTTCAGAAGACATTGCTATAACATAACCTCCTTGGAAGATGCATTGGGGCACATCTCAAAGAACCTCACTGTTATCAGTAATCAGCTGGTGGTCAATTAAAGGGGGCCCTTTGAAGTCTTTGCAGAGAAAGGAATTTACATTCAAAGTGCTGGAGGAAGTGCTTTGAATATAAACCTCCACTTTGGAAGAGGGGAAATGCTTTTTATCAAAATAGAGTGTTACTTCTCACCAATGGAACCTAACAAGCCCTTTGGGCAGCACTTGTATATGAATATACGGTACATATATCGGGTTTAGTTGTGGCTTGACTGAAATGGCCTTGCAGGCCAATTGAGGATGCTGGTCAGACCAACTTAAGCCTGTGGGTCAAAGGTTACCCACCCCTGCTTTAATTAACCTACCTACCTACCTACCTACCTACCTTCCTTCCTTCCTTTCCTTCCATGAAACATCCTGAAGTGATTATCTATGAAAAAACATACAGTATATCCAAACAATTTCATATCCAATACAGAACCAGAAAGAGATAAGACTCTCCACCTTTAAAAGCTTGTTGAAAAGGGGGACTGTCAGGGTTGGTTTAATGCATGGGTAAGCAAACTAAGGCCCAGGGGCCGGATCCGGACCCAATCCCCTTCTAAACCCAGCCGGCAGACAGTCTGGGAATCAGCGTGTTTTTACATGAGTAGAATGTGTGCTTTTATTTAAAATGCATCTCTGGGTTATTTGTGGGGCATAGGTTCATTCCCCCCCCCAAAATAATAATAATCCGGCCGGCCCCCCCCAAGGTCTGAGGGACAGTGGACTGGCCCCCTGCTGAAAAAGTTTGCTGACCCCTAGTTAAATGGAATGGTTGGACATGTGAGGTAGGAGCCAGAGCAGCTAAATTTCAGAAACCTGCTGGGTGGCCTTAGGGAAGCCACTTTCTCTCAACCTTGGTTGTCATGTGAATTATCATTTATGGTGGCTGACCTTATAAAGTTGTTGGAAAGATGATTGTTGATTTGAAAAGTTTCAGGCAGGTTGGGCTGGTTCATTAAGCCAAATTCTACACATGGTTATGAATGTGGGGACAGAACTCTGTTTGGGAAATCTGGTGTGACACATATGGCAGGGATCAATAGGCATTCAGCTCGATCCCAGCTGCTAACCAAGTAAAACGGAAGAGGGGCCAGGCTAAGTGGCCCTTGGGAAATATTCTCAGGACACCATCCCTCTCTTCAGGTCATGCTCTGCACAGTCTTTGATTGTTTTTGCCAGGGTGGAATGTATCCTTGAACTCTGAGAATGGTTGTTAGTTGCCTGGATGGAGGATAGAGAGAGGTAGGTGAGCATGTGTGGAAACTTTTTGAGTTCAAGCCTTGCACATAGCAAGAATACATTCACCCAAACACACATAGGAAAATCTCCCTCGGAACTACATAGCCAATGCGGGGCGGGGGGGGGGAGTGCTACCTCAGTGTGAGGATCTTGCCACTCTTTCTGGTTGCTAAGCAACACTTTCACCCATCCTCCCCTTGGCTAGCTGACTTTAACAGTAGCAGAATTAACCCTTAAGTCACATTCATAATGATCCTTGCTGCTGCACTTCCAGCAATCCGCACAATGTATATGCTAGATTGTCCATCATGCCAACAAGATGTACACAAGCACACCAGGGAGTTGACTAAACAAGAAAGCAGATGGCCTGATATTATAAATAGATTTCCCCCACTCTTTCTCACTCTCTCCTGGGGGTGGGGAAAACTGCATATCTCACAGTGAACATTTTGCATTTTTTCATGGCACACAGGTCCAAACTGCAGATATTTTTCTCCATGGCAAAATATTAAATATTTAGTAATGTTGTGAAAATAGGTTTGCCCCATCTTCCAATTTCCGAACATGGCAAGTTCGATGAGTTCAAATAATGTTTGTAGTTTGAAGATGCTGTTCCACAAACTAATCAGCATTTTAAAAAACACATTTTTAAAAAAAAGAAAAGAAGAAGAGCCTTGCTTGATTAGATGAAACGGGGGACCATCTGGCCCAGTTCTCTGTCTCCAAGAGGGTTCGGCCATGATGGCTATGATCCATACCCTCAAAGTGCCCCTATTTTCTAGGGTCAGTCCCGGAATTACAAAAGCCACCGTGGCTTCTGATCTGATCCCAGAATGTCCCTATTCCCCCCACCACTGCCATCGCCACCAGGGAGGTGGATGAGCCAGTGCTTGTCCTAAGCGGCAGGGGTGGCAGTGGGGACTGTGAATGAGCTCCCCTGTTGCCTCTCCATGGCCACTGCTGCCAGCTTCCTCTCTTGGGCAGCTCACAGTGGCTGCTGGAGAACAGACAAGGTAGAGGAGAGGCTGCCACCACCAAGGCAAAATGCACACACATACACACACACACACACACACACACATAGTGTAAGGGGGAAGGCTTATAGGGAACAACCCCCCCTCATCAGGTCGAGTTCCTTGCCAAGCAGTAAGTCAAGCACAGGATCAGATTACAAGAGCCAGGAAACAGAAAGGGAGAACCGAGGCTCTGACAGCATCAGAGAGCCCTTGCTCCAAGGGAAGGGAGAGAGAGCAGTGGAAGAAGGGACCGGCAGACAATCAGCAGGAAGGCCTTTCCCCCCCATGCTGGAATTGAGGCGAACGACTCCCCATTGGAGCAGGGGGAGGCGCTTCGGGGTTCCCAGGCTGTTATGTTGGGCGTGAAACAGAAAGCAAACATTGCGAGATTCTGACTCAGACTGAGGCAGACATGTTTTATGGACACTTTGCACTGTAAATAATATACACCAATAAAAACATCTGAAAGACAAGCAGATGTGGAGGGTCGTTACTCAAAGGTAGCCACAACACCCGCTATATATATATGTATAGCTTCTGCATTTTGATTTCCCACCCCCGAAGTCAAAGGGTCTTCAATATTGCCCTACAGTGGATTTTGGATTCACTCACCCGTTGTAGCAAGAGATAGTCAAATCTGTCCATTTTAGTTTCTCTCTGTTACTCAATTTCCATACCTTAGGATCAGGTTTGCACCCTTTCTCCATTATTGTGTTTGAATAATGACTGTTTCATCTCGGTGCTAGATGTGCATGGCTTCTTATTCCTTACCTCTTTTTCACACCTGGGAGTTCATTTGGTATAATACTCTCCACTGGCCCTCTTTCAAGCTATATTTTTGATTAGGAGGCAGGACTGGTTCCGTTCCAGCTGGAGAGGAGGCAGCCTTCTGGCTTTGTCCTCATGTTAATGCATGAGAAGGGCCTCTCTTTGCCCAGACCTTTAAGGAGGGGGACATGAAAAGAAAGACAAAGTGAGTAACTTAAGATGGGCTGTGAGTGGGGGGAGAGAAGAGGGAAAGGGGGAAAGAGCTGGCTCCAATGGATCTTTGTTAGAATAAGGAACAATGGAATGTTACAAAAGGTCTCCTGTAAAAAAAAAAGGCATAATTAAAGGGATCTGTTTCTTTTTAGACTACATCTTAATCAAGCCTTTACTGATGGAGATGATTAACCAATCCAATGTTATTGCTACTGTTAAAAGTAACAATAGATAGAGATAGATAAGTCTCTCTCTCTCTCTCTAATTTGGAAGTTTAAGTACATATATGTTGGTTTGGGAAATTGTTTGGGAAATTGTTGTGTGATGGGCCAATGGCCGTAATCTCTCTCTCTCTCTCTCTCTCTCTCTCTCTCTCTCTCTCTCTCTCTCTCCAGCTAAGTCAGGGGTATGCAACCTAAGGCCTGTGGGCCGGATCCAGTCCAGGGATCCAGTCCAGGGATCAGCATGTTTTTATATGAGTAGAATGTGTCCTTTTCTTTAAAATGCATCTCTGGGTTATTTTTATGGCCTGCCTGCCTGGTGTTTTTACATGAGTAGAATATGTGCTTTTACTTAAAATGCATCTCTGGGTTATTTGTGGGGCATAGGAATTTGTTCACTTTCCCCCCAAAAATATAGTCCGCCCCACCACATGGTCTGAGGGATGGTGGACCGGCCCACGGCTGAAAAAGGTTGCTGATCCCTGGAATAGACCCATGGAAATAAGTGGACTTGGGTCCATAAATTTCAGTAGGTCTACTATGAGTATAATTTCGTTGGATATCCCTCTATATCTTTCTATCTTACCACATTGGCACTATGCAGCTGAAGCAGCATCATGCCACTTTAAACAGCCATGGCTTTCCCCAAAACAGTTCCTGTAGCAACTTGTGAATGAAAATTGGCCTGTATTTTAGTGCAAAAATTTCCTGGTAAATACATTTCTGTATTCAGTTTTGAGTCATTTACACTTTGGGGGGGCAGGCAAGCACTTTCCCCAAGTATAACACTTTTGAAAGTTACTTTCACTATCCTCCCCCCCAATGTATGCCTTTCCCCAATATATGTATTGGGGCTTTTGTAATATATATGTGTTTTTGTAAAAGTTGCAAGGTTGGAGAAGTGCAGTGCAAAATTCAGAGAAGTGTGAATTTTGAAAGGTGGACCATATGGTGACTGTGTTTCAGTTCTTGTATTGTTTCGGAAAGCGTGAATTAGGTCAGTTTGCCTTTAAATTCAAAGTGAATTGAATTCCCCCCCCCTCAATTGCAGCTTGCACCACAAACATATGATTTCAGGTTGCACCACTTCATTTTCTTCTTTGACCTAGGTTGCAGCAGGTCTTTAAGTTTGCGTCCAGTTTTGTTTATTCAAACAAAGAAATGCTAGCAGATCCAAGGCCTTTCCATTTTTATGATCTCCCTTTCAGAGTCTCATAAATCAGTTGGATATTTCCGCACCTGGCAGGGGCGATTCAGCCCAGCATGCTTGTCCCAGCTGGGATTATTTGTGTTCCAATCTGCCAGATGTCACTGTCTCCTTCGGCCCAATGCTAAGAGAACAGGCTGCCCAGCATTGTTTTATGTGTGGCCTTGGTAGGATTGCACTGATCAGGCTGTGAGTATGGAAAAAGAATCTCCATCCAAGGCTGAACTGAGGCAGTGGAGAAAATGAAGAGAGAGAGAGGGGGGGGGATGATGGTGATGATGGAGAAGAGCTTTATAGAAAAAACCATTGTTAGGTCAGCTGATGAGGGTGCAGACTTCAGATTTGTCAGACCTACTTTATGTTCTTACCAGAACTCCCAAGTTGGGTACAAAAAACATATTGTTAGAATGAAAGACCGCTGTGTCCCTGAACACATTCTGAGCCCACGTTGTTGTTGTTGTTGTTGTTGTTGTTGTTGTTGTTGTTGTTTTAACATCAAAACAGAACTGAACTTATGGCCTTTTCCTGCACAAGTCCACTCCTGGAGTTTTCTTTGTTTCAGTATTCTAGTTTAGATGTGGAAAGTTGTTTTGTTGCTATCCTATATAATAAAGTCCCTGTGTCTCTGTGTCCAGTATTCCCTGTGTCCCTGGGTTTGAGCTAATGCACATGTGCCCCACGGACACAGGGACTGGACGAAGAGGCGGGACGTAGACGCGTGTGCTCTCTCCCCCCCTCAACCCTCTGCCTCCCGTCCCCCTGCGGCGGCGGACCAAGATGGCGGCATCGGGCTCCGGGGCCGTGGCGGCGGGAGCCTGGTCCGGCTCCCGCCACCATGGCCCCGGAGCCCGATGCCGCCATCTTGGTCCACCGCCTCCTCCTCCTGACAACCCTGCCTGGCCCGTGGGAGGAGCGGCGGGGCCGCGGCCTCCCCTCCCTCTCTGCGCTCGGCTGTGGGACATGACAGGAGAGCGCTTTGTTTAATTGCGTTCCTGGCATGCCCCGGGGCCGAGCACAGAAAGGGAGGGAAGGCCGCAGCCCCGTCGCACCTCTAGCGCCCGTTTTCTTAACGGGCTGAATGAGACTAGTTGTGAAATAATAAGGAACAAGAAACCGTCTCTGGTCTACTGCAAACCAGCAGAGTGTTCTACCAGACATTTGTGACACTTTCCATGTTCTGCCTGAAAAGCAGAGTGTTGTGGCACCTTAAAGACTAACAGATTTCATTATGGCATAAGCTTTTGTGGGCTAGGTCGGATGCATCTGAATCAGAGGCACAAAGTATTATCCTGAGCTAGCAGGTTCATGCATTGTGTGTGTGTGGAGTGAAAGTAGTGAAATCAGAGGGAGACACACAGGGTAAAGACAGTAATACTTACATTAAAGCTCAGATGTATGCAAAGTCGCGGTCTAATCAATGCTATTCTTACATTTATTTATTTATTTATTTATTTATTTTTAAAAGGGTTTATAATTTCAACTTGAAATGAACAAGAGGGTGATGCTTGGGGAGTCCTCTTCGGCTCAGTGGAGCCTTCAATGTGGGGTTCCTCAAGGTTCGATTTTATCCCCCATCTACCTGAAACCACTGAGTGGGGTTATCTAGAGTTTTAGAGTATGTTGTCAGGAATAAATATAAACATTTTTGTGGCAGAAAGAGAAGTAAAAACTAGGGGGGGGACTTACAACCACAATAATTCAAAATAATTCAAATTACAAACACAACCATTTTACTTTTATATCACATTCTCAATAATTTTCCAAATACCACCCTCTACTTCCCTCCCCCCGTCTGACTTTCCTTCACCCATATGAGATCTTATTGGCATTTGTATTATTGTTTCTTGTTGTGTTAGCAGTTATTTATACTTAATAGTCATACCCTTTATAATATCATCTTGTTTCCTTGCGAGTCTTTCCTTTTACATTTATGTTAAACTTAAATTCCATATCCAAATTTTTTCATATATATTTTTTCATATACACACTCCCACTCTCTCTTAATTTTTTGCTTGGGGCAGCCCCTAACTGATGCCATTAATTTTGCCATTTACATAAATTCACAGATCTTAATTCTCCATTCTGATAATTCTGGTATTTTTCCTGTTTTCCAATTTTTTGCCACTACTGTAGTAATATACCCGCTGCTGTCACATAGAGGAATATATACTTTTTATCTTTGGAGATATCGTTGGTTATTAAGCCCAACAGATATGCTTCTGGCTTTTTGAGAATTGTGCTCTTAAATATTCTTTTCAACTCTTCGTGTATCTTGGTCCAAAATTGTTTAATCACCTTACACCCCCACCACATATGGTGCATTGTTCCCACTTCCGCTTTACATCTCCAACAAAGGTTTGAATATTTTTATATATCTTTGCCAATTTTACTGGGGTGAGGTATACAATTTTTTTTTAAAAAAAATGAAAAACCAAAATGATTCCCAAAAGAATTCTTTTGGGAATTATAGTGACAGAACTACCTAAACTGTATAGAAACTTACTTATGTATGCTACTACAGTGGTAAAAACTGTTACTTGTCCAAAAATGGAAAAAAGTAGAAGTCCCAGCAAAGGAAGAATGGATACAAAAACTTATGGAATATGCAGAAACGGTAAAATATGAAATCAAGATAACAAACTTTTTATAAAAGAATGTAATATTTTCAGTATATTGAATATTTACAGATAAATTGTAAACAGATAAGAACATTGGCAGGATTATTGTAATAACCTGCAGTTTCATAAGGGTATATATTTAAAGTAGATGAATAAATGAACAAACTAAGTTAATTTGGATATGCAGAAGATATTAAAAATAAATTTAAGGAACTGCAGAAAGAGGGGGAAGGATGTCGAGTTTTGAAATATTAAAATGACTGTAAAATTATTGAAATGTATAAATCTGAAAATTATAAATAAAAATTTAAAAAACCCCAAAGTGAAATAAAAACAATGAAATGCATGAGCAGAGCAGAGCAGTGCTGAGATAGTGAAGAGGTCCTGTGGTGCAGACATGGTCTCTTCCAGGGCTGGCAGAAAGTGAGGGAGTGCCCAGACCTCTGGAAGTGTGAGGATTGAATTGGTTGCAGGCAGTGTGCAGTCAGGAGTCCCAGTCAAGCAGAGAACTTTCAGAACCTTGGACAGCTCCAAGGGGCCCTGCTAAGGCAGATAAAAGAGCTGTTGTCTCTGCAAGGCTATACTATACACCCAACTGAAGCCTTCTGCAGGCCCACCTACACCTAGGCCCACCTAGATCAGGTAGGCAGTACCTGATCTAAGTAGACTTCTCCTGAAGTTTGTTGGAAGAACAAAAAGTCAGGAAGGATGGCTCCTGAGCTCCTGAGACCAGTTGTACTCACTGGTTTTGTTTTTAAGTCTGTAGTTTTACCTCTTAAAAAAATAAAATCTTTCCAAATTGATTGGTTTCTTAATAATAATAATAATAATAATAATAATAATAATAATAATAGGACTACTCAAAACAGCAATGAATAGCTGTCAATGGCACTGTGGCAGACTCCACATTTTACAAGAAAGGCCTGCTGAGAAGTACAATGGGGATTTCAGGGGAGGCAAGGATGTGGGAAGGCTTCAGAGTGTATAGCGCTAAAGAGATCATTAGGAAAGAAATTCCTGTACTATTCTTGTTATGTATTGGTTTAATCTGTGTTCATGAGTTTCTCTGCTAGTCCTGTAACTACCTTTCCCGCTCCTGGGCGATTCAAATGGGTGTGGGGACAGTTGCTATTGGTTAACTTGTTAGCACAATTTGGATCCTCACTCTGATAGGTTCCCGCCAAAATCTAAATGTATCCTTTCCCCAACCCCTGCTCCTGAGAGTATAAAAGGAGCTCACCCTTTCCCTCCAGTCAGTCAAGATTCCTACTGCAATAAAGAAGACTGTTCTTGTTATACTTGACTCCTAGCAGTTCCTTGCTAGTATGCTGAATCACTTCTGAGCTGACTTCACGAAGAGCTGAAATCACACTCACAACATAACAACTGGCGACGAGGATGGGATCGGAATTCTGAGGCTGCAAGGAGACATTCCCTTGGCCCAGGTTCCGAGTTCGAGGGTTGAGTAACGAAAACTGCTGTTCACGCTCAAGCCCTCACTGACCAGCATCAGTCAGCCTGACCAGCCGCGGAATGGAGGCCGGCAGAGTGTTGGAACCCTTCCAGCTCAGCTCTCCACACAAATGGGAAGATTATGCAGAGCGGTTCGAGTTCTATGCAACAGCAAGGGGTATTACAGACGCCGCCAAGAAGAGGGCCACATTTCTCAGTTGTTGTGGCCCAGAGACCTTTGAGCTAGCAAAGGCACTGCTGGCACCAGTTAAACTACAGGATGCCTCTTTGAGAGACATCATAGCCAAAATGACTAGTCATTTGGCTCCGACTGCAACCAAGATGTCCAGGCGGGTCGATTTCTACAAACGGCAGCAGCAAGCAGGGGAGCCTGTGGCAACGTTTCTAGCTGAGCTCCGGAAGCTTGCACAGCATTGTGGGTTCTCCAACCTCGAGGAAAGCCTGAGAGACCGTTTTGTCTGTGGCCTCAGTAGCAGCAAGGCCCGCCGCCGCATCATCGCGAAAGAAGAGGTCACCCTTGCCTCCGCTCTGCAGGAAGCCATTGCCACGGAAGCCACAGAGAAGGAAGAGTCCGCTGACGTAATCAAGCCAGCGAAAGCACCGTTGAACACCACCCATTTCACAGGAGACCCTGTAGCCAGTCCAGACCAGAGCCCCGTGCAAGGGGTTGAGTTGGTCCGCCAGAGTACCACTGCATCCAAAAACCATCGCCCCGCTTGTGCCGGCTGTGGGGGAAACCACGACAGGAAAAATTGTCGTTTCCGTGATGTCACGTGCCGGGCATGTGGCCGGTTGGGCCACCTTGCAAGGGTCTGTCGTTCTGCCACCTCTGATTCTGCAGTGCCCCCGAGATCTTCGCACCGCAGATCTGCATCCAGCACTCACCTCGTTGATGACTGCAACTACCTCACCGTAATAAATGGGAAGACCGTACCCTTCCCCGCACAGGAGAAGACAACCATCCGGGTCCAGATTGAAGGGCATCCCTGCGACATGGAAGTTGACTCTGGGTCAGGATTTTCCATGGTCTCCGACCGAACTGCCCGCTCCTTCTTTCCGGGGGGTAAGTTTCCCTCATTGGAGACTTTTCCAGTCACACTGCAGTCATACACGGCAGGCCGCATTTCAATTTTGGGAATGTGCTCCGTCAAGGTACAGTTCAGAGCCAGGACAGCCGTACTGAAGCTTGTGATTGCTAAGGGTAACCGTCCCAGTCTGTTGGGCACGGACTGGTTTCCAGCATTGGGACTGGGGATTTCGGGGCTTAATTCTGTTACAGTGACTAATGAAAAATTTGATGTCTTGTACCAGGAGTTTGCAATGCTTTTTGATGGATCCCTGGGGTGTTACAAGGGGGCCCCTATTGATTTTGCCCTTGATCCAAGTATTGCTCCCATCCGGCTTAAGCCCAGGCGAGTTCCTTTCGCCCTTAAGCCAAAAATTGATGCTGAATTAGATAAACTTGTAGCCCAAGGGGTATTAGAACCTGTTGAATCCGCCAGATGGGAGACCCCGATTGTCACGCCCTTGAAGGCAAATGGGGAAGTGCGCATATGCGCAGATTACAAGTGTACAATTAACAAAGCGTTACGGGGCAATTCATACCCTATTCCAGTAGTTTCTCAGTTGTTGGCCACGTTATCTGGGGGCACGGTATTTGCAAAGCTTGACTTGGCTCAGGCATACCAACAACTGCCAGTGTCAGAGCACTCTGCTGAGGCTCAGACCATTGTCACCCACAAGGGTGCATTTAGCGTAAAAAGGCTCCAGTTTGGGGTCAGTGTGGCACCGGGAATCTTTCAGGGGCTTATGGAGCGCCTCTTACGAGGGCTTCCGGGGGTCTTGCCCTATTTTGATGATGTTCTTATCGCTGGGAAAAATGCTCAGGACCTGCTTGAGCGTGTCCGTGCTGTTTTAATCAGATTGCAGGATGCGGGGCTTAAGCTTAAAAAGGAGAAGTGTGTTTTTGGGGTGCCCAAAGTCGATTTTTTAGGGTACGAGATTGATGCAGCTGGCATTCACCCCACAGCAGCCAAAACAAGGGCCATTGCGGAGGCCCCTCGGCCAGGGAACAAAACAGAACTTCAGGCCTTCTTAGGCCTTCTCAACTTTTACCACACCTTTCTCCCTCATAAGGCGACCATTGCGGAGCCCCTCCACAGATTGTTAGAAAAAAAAAGTAGTTGGTGTTGGACCCAGGTCCATCAGAGGGCTTTTGATGCGCTTAGGGGTATGCTTTCGAACCGGAGTGTTCTCACCCATTTTGACGAGTCCAAGCCACTGGTGTTGGCATGTGACGCATCACAGTATGGTCTGGGGGCCGTCCTTAGTCACAGGGACCCTGACGGGATAGAGAGGCCAATTTCGTTTTACTCACGGACTCTGTCCGATACAGAGCGCAACTATGCTCAAATAGACAAGGAGGCTCTGGCCATTGTGGCAGGTGTTAAAAAATTCCATGATTATGTCTATGGTCGGCCTTTTACCATTCAGACTGATCACAAGCCCCTGCTAGGGTTGTTCGTCCCTCACAAACAGACTCCTCAGATGCTCTCTCCTCGCATGCTACGTTGGTCCATATTTTTAAATGGGTATCAGTATGAGTTGTGTCATGTAAAGGGTACACATCTATGCCATGCGGATGCCCTAAGCCGTTTGCCCTTGCCCCATATTTCCGACAGGGACCCTGCACCTGCTGAGTGTGTCATGATGCTAGAGGCGCTGCCGGGCCCTCCGGTCAAGGCCCCCGAAATTGCCACCCGAACAATGAGAGACCCCGTCCTTGCCCGTGTCCTTGCTTGGGTGGGGAGGGGATGGCCAGAGGGTCCCCAGCCAGAGTGTTTCAGGGCATTCAAAACCAGGCAGCATGAGCTCTCCCTGCACCGGGGGTGTCTGCTGTGGGGGGACAGAGTGATTATTCCAGAACCCCTCAGGAACAGGGTGCTGGGCACGCTCCACATGGGGCACCCAGGTATGGTCCGAATGAAATCCTTGGCTAGGTGCTATGTGTGGTGGCCTGGAATGGACCAGGACATTGAGAAATGGGTACGAACATGCACCTCATGTCAGGAGGTGAGACCTGATGTACCAAGGGCACCAGTCCACTGGTGGGAGCAGGCACGGACTCCCTGGAGCCGTCTGCACATTGACTTTGCGGGACCCCACCAAGGGAAAGTATTCCTGGTAGTAGTGGATGCCTACTCAAAGTGGTTGGAAGTGGCAGTAGTTCCCAGCATGACCTCCGCTGCGGTCATTCAGGTGTTGAGGCAGCTGTTCGCAACCCACGGTCTGCCTGAGACTATCGTGTCGGATAATGGAATGGCCTTTGTATCTCAGGAGTTTAAGGCATTCCTGGCAGACAACTTCATTAGGGGGGCAACGTCGGCCCCGTTCCACCCATCGTCTAATGGACAGGCAGAGCGGATGGTACGGACGGCAAAAGAGGCTATCGCTCGCCTGCTGGAGGGGGACTGGGCAGCCCGAATTGCCCGGATGCTATTTTTGCAGCATGCCACGCCCTGCACTGTCACGGGCAAGTCACCCGCTGAACTATTGATGGGCCGTCGGTTGGTCACCATCATGGACTTTGTACACCCGGACAAAAACCCGTCCCGTCCTGCTCGAGCTCAGCCAGAGCCCGAAAGGGACACCACACGCTACCTCACCCCAGAAGAGCTAGTCTGGGTACGAAACTACGCCAGAGGTCCGGCATGGGTGCCAGGTGTTGTCACCCGTGCCAGTGGTCCAGTCTCGTATTTCGTTACGCTGGACGACGGTCGAGTGATGCGACGCCATATAGACCAGCTGCGTCGGCGTGCCCCCAACAGTACCCAAAGTGATGGGAACTCGGCCGACCTAGAGGAAACACTGCCTGACACCGAATCCCTGCAGCCTCCTACCCAGGCCAGTTCCAGCGATTTGGAAATGCCTCCACCAGAAGGTAGCAGCATCCCCGCTTCCTCAGAGATGCTGCCCCCAGCCAGGGATGTGTCTCCACCGCCCATCCTGCCTGCAACACCACCGTCACCCCAAGTTCCGGTGCAGCAGACTCCAGCCACTCCTGTTCCTAGGAGGCCCCAGCGGAACCGCCGGCCACCTAATTACTTGAGGGACTTTGAGTGCTTCGCGCACTAGGAGGGAAGGGGTGTTATGTATTGGTTTAATCTGTGTTCATGAGTTTCTCTGCTAGTCCTGTAACTACCTTTCCCGCTCCTGGGCGATTCAAATGGGTGTGGGGACAGTTGCTATTGGTTAACTTGTTAGCACAATTTGGATCCTCACTCTGATAGGTTCCCGCCAAAATCTAAATGTATCCTTTCCCCAACCCCTGCTCCTGAGAGTATAAAAGGAGCTCACCCTTTCCCTCCAGTCAGTCAAGATTCCTACTGCAATAAAGAAGACTGTTCTTGTTATACTTGACTCCTAGCAGTTCCTTGCTAGTATGCTGAATCACTTCTGAGCTGACTTCACGAAGAGCTGAAATCACACTCACAACATAACAATTCTGGTCACCTCACTTTATAAAGGATCTTGTAGACGAGGACAAGGTTCAGAAAAAGTCAACCAAAATGATGAAGGGGATGGAGCCACTCCCCTATGAGGAAAGGTTGCAGAATTTCAGACTTTTTAGTTTAAAGAAAATGCAAAGGATGGGTGACATGATAGAAGTTTATCTAATTAGGCATGGAGGAAGTACAGTATCTATCTATCATCTATCTATATCTATCTATCATCAAGCTATCATCTATAATCACCCTCCCTCATAAGGCTAGATCTCATGGACATCCAAGGAAGCTGAATGTTGGGAGATTCAGGACAGATAAAAGGACATATTTATTCACACAATGCATAGTTGAACTATGGAATTCACTCCCACAGAAGGCAGCAATGGCCACTGGCTTGAATGGCTTTAAAAGAGGATTGGACAAATTGATGGAGGTTAAGGTCACTATGCTCTGCCTCCATGACTGGACGCAATAATAATTCTGAATACTAGTTGCTGGAAGCCGCAGGAGGTGTACTTGTGCTTGGGTCCTGCTTGTGGGTTTCCCGTTAGGGCATCTAGTTGGCCACTGTGAGAACAGGATGCTGGATTAGAGGGGCCATTGGCTTGATCCAACAGGTTCTTAAGTTCTTATGAGATGAGTTGCAAGATAAAGAAAGGACATTCACAAACACCATTTGGCCACCTCAAATGTTAGATAAATACCACGAAACATCAAACCCCACCACTGATAATTTCACATTTTCTCTCTCTTCACCTTTGATAATGTTTGATTGCCATTTCCTGTTCCATTAATTGATGGAGAATGGTGAGGGATGAAGATGGGATTTTCAGCATAGCAGTGCTGGAAAAAAACAGAGCAGGCAATAGCAGATTCAGGATAGCCCATCCCTATTAATTTATATTGGATTTAAAGTGACTTAAGTGGCTGGTTTAAGCGTAGATGCTGTTCTCAGCCAGCTTGGAAGAAGTTCCCCTGCATTTTGCAAGAGGCAGCTGCCCTCCCCCCATCCAGGCTTCTGGCACAGAATCAAATGATGAAGAATGAACCCAGGCTTAGATAGAATAATTAGTCATTTCAGTGTGCCTGGACAGCATGAGTGGGGGAGAAAACCTGGATTATAGAAATAACATTCCTCCAGAAATCTGCCCTGTTCTGTTCCCACCCACCTTGAAATTTTAAATGATGCAAGTGCTTTAGGCTATGCCTGGCTAGGGAGATTTTCATAACTGATATATATGGCCGTATTTTGAATAAATAACAGATTGGGTCCTGAACTTGGGTTGCTGGCCTCAAGGGCATATAACTAACACAAATCTATTTGTAGAGGTGATAGTCAGTGTACTAGGGGCTATGTGTGTTTTCATGTATTCCATTTTATTTATGTGAAACATTTTTTATCTTGCTCTTCTTATGTTTGTGACATACCGATGTCCCGACATCAGCACGCATGAGGCCAGGACATCTGGAGGAGCAGGGGGTAGAGACAAATGCAGCAGCCACATGGCTCAATAGCCTGCAGCTCCTCTTTCACCTCCTCTTGGTGCTACCACCAGCAAGAGGGTGTTCCGACCCTCCTTCCCCTCCATGGCAGAAGGAGGAGAAGGAGCCAGCTGCTGGAGGCATGCTGCACTCCCCCAGCCCCTACCCCCCAAAATATAGATACCTCTAAATCAGAGTTTCCCAAACTTGGGTCTCCAGCTGTTTTGGGACTACAACTCCCATCATCCCTAGCTAGTAGGACCAGTGGTCAGGGATGATGAAACCAGTTGGAGACCCAAGTTTGGGAAACCCTACTCTAGGAAGTTTTGGTGTTCATGCAAAAATGCATGTGATGTGAGGGAGGCAAGCTTGTTTTGAAATGTATCCATCATGCTCATGATCTAAATGAGAGAGGGGTTGAGAGGAGACTGAGGGATGTTAGTGAGAGGAAGAAAGGTTCTCGTCTTCATTCACCCACATGTCTACCAGGAAAAATAAGAGTAGAGAGAGATCAGAGTGCCAAATAGGGTCACTCAGGGGACCATGTGAAGGTGAAGATTTTCCAGTTGCTGACCTCTGAGATCATTAGAAGAGCATTGGCAGATCAGACCAAAGGCCCATTTAACCATCCAGATGCATTTAACCATCCAGATGCATTTGGGAAACCAATAAACAGGACAGGAGGACAACTACCATCTCCCTTTCTGCATGCGAAGCATGTGCTGAATCATAGAAGAACCAATCTCCTTTTAGGAACATACTTACACTGAATTGGACTACTGGTCCAACTAGGAATAGCCAACATGTTGTGGCACACCAGTTCCAACCATCCCTTAACAGTTGGAAGCCCAACAATACCTGGAGAGCACCAGATGTTGGTAAACGCCCCCCTCCCCCAGGAACAGTGGCTTTCCAGGTTTTCAGACAGCCCTATTTGGAGGTGTCAGGACTTGAACCTGGGACTTCAAGAACATGAGAAGAGCCATGCTGGATCAACCAAAGACCCATCTATTCTTGCATCCTATAATCACCAAGTGGCTGTGGGAAGCCCACAAGTAGGGGAAGGGGCTGGAGATTGCCCAAAAGACCCAGGCTCCCTAGACTATTCCCTGACAACAACCATGGACAGTATCCACACAGACTGCCAGGGAAGCACACTAGTGTTCGAATGAGCACATGTTCTTTTGTTAAAAGCAAAATGGATGGGTTGGCTCACTGGATCAGATACATTTGTGTGTGCTTCCGTTTTTAAGGAGCTTAGGATGAACAGCTGGGAAGTTGGATTTTCTCTGCAGAAAGCAATTTATCCAGCCTGGCCGTTCAGTTTTTAATCTGGGAGCAAGAGCTTGAACTCAGGCAGAATGCATGAACTTCCTTGATGGCGTCAGGTGATGCTTCTGTACAGCTCTTCCCCAGTCTGGTGCCCTCCAGATACTTTAGGCAACAGCTCCCAGCAGCTGTCTTAACTGAAAAAGGTGCTTCGCATAATTATATTTTGTGCAGGGCAGTTCACTGTTGACAGCGTTTGACAGAGTAGCACAAGCAATAGGCGTTTGTCTCTGCCCCAAGGAACTTACATTGTATTTTTCAACAGCAGGGGAGGGAGAAGAAGGAGGGGAAAGGATGAGGAAAAAGGGGTGAATTCTGCAAACTTTGGCTTAGTTTCATGTTGTGTGTGTAGGTGGAAAGCCTAAGGGGTTAAGCCAGAGGCATCACGCAAAGCAAACTGCAACAAACCAAGGGAGACAAACCTCTGGACTTCCAGAGATTGTTGGACCCCAACTCCCATCAGCCCCAGCCAGGATGGCTAATTTTCAGGGACTATGGCATCTGGAGTTTAACATCTGGAGCAGGCATCCCCAAATTTCGGCTCTCCAGATGTTTTGGATTACAATTCCCATCTTCCCCGACCACTGGTCCTGTTAGCTAGGGATCATGGGAGTTGTAGGCCAAAACATCTAGAGGGCCGCAGTTTGGGGATGCCTGGTCTGGAGGATACCAGTGTCCCCACCCACCCAGTAAACATTATAACAGCCCTGATCAGTGGGCCACTATTCCCATATTGGATAGGGGTTGGGGAAGAGGTTGAGCGATCGAACTTTAGCATGTAAACATGAGAAGAGCCTGGCTGCTGCATCAGACCAAGGACCCATCTAATCTGGCATCCTGTTTTCACAGCGGCCAACCAGATGCCTGAATGGGAAGCCTGCGAGCAGGACCCAAACCCCATGCAGTTCCAAGCAGCTGATAATGTGAGGCACACTGCTTCTGAAAATGAGGAAACACAGCTCTGATAGCTCGTAGCCCTTGATAGCTTCATCCCCCATGAATCCCACACCAAGTCAGACCATTGATCTATTGATGTGGCTTGTGGACTTCCCACATGCATCTGGTTGGCCACTGTGAGAACAGGATGCTGACCCATTGGACTGACCCAGCAGGCTTATGTTCTTAAGCTCTGCATCGTCTACCAGAACAGACCTGAGGTCATAGTCCTTTCACAGAAAATGCCTCACCTGGCTATCTTTTATCATTTTAGCAGCCTAATTTATGAGGGAATCATTGAACTGTAGAATTGGAAGGGATCCTGAGGGTCATCTAGCCTAGCAATGCAGGAATCTTTTGCCCAATGTGGGTCTCGAAGCCATGACCTTGAGGTTAAGAGTCTCATGCGCTAATGACTGAGCTATCCCAACAGTCCCAGGAAGAAAGCGACTTTGTTGTTACTGTTGCTAAACAACTGGTGTTGGAAGCCAGTTTGTTGCAAATCTAGCAGACTTCTACTAGGACATCCCAACCTGACTTCTGCCCCACCCCTGTCTCAAAAAGACATTCAAGAAGCACCAAACGGCAATGATGGTCGGCCACTTCAATAGGAAGAGAGACAAGTGGCAGATGGCATCCCTCCAAGGGCTGAATTTAGCTTGAGCGTTGCCAATTGCCAACCCCCAGGGCCCAATAATCCATACAGTGATCAGGACCCTTTGATGCATACTGCTTACAAACCAGCTGTGAATTGGGTTTCAAGATCTCATTGCAGAGTACACTCTGTAATGGATGTGTTTGCGCGTGTGTCATCTATAGTTGCATGCATGATCAATCCATTGAATAACAATCCCCTTGGAAAAAAAGTGGAATAATGAATAAATGAAAGGCAACTGCAGCCGGCTTGCTGCCAACATCCTGAAAAGCTTAAATACTGTGTGATTCACTCTGAAGGGATTTGCTTACATTCTTATTGGGAGAAATTATAGTATTTATGGATTCCTCCAAGGTCTGATTACCATGAGCTTTAAAGGCTTTAGTTATAAAATCACCCACTGTTTCTCTTATATATTATTATTATTGTGCTGCATTGCTTTTTAATTTAGCAAAGCGTTTTTGGGTTTGAATTTTCGACTAGTCATGAGAACTGAATTCGTTCCAAAGCCAGCATTTGATGCAGAGCCAGGGTGGGCAACATCCAGCCAAACCTGACCCTCCAGGCCTCCCCATTTGGCCCACGATGCATCAGAAAACACCAGATGTGGAGCGGGTAGCAGTGTGGCTGCAGAAAACATGATTGAGCTCCTCGCCTCCACCCCACACATTACCTGATGCACAGGCTGTTCATTCCTGCTCTGTTCGGGTGCACCAGCAAGCTCCTGCTGGAAACTGGCTGACATGTATGAATGCTGAAGAAAACAGGATTGTCCCATCCCACCCCCTGCAAATCAGCAGGTGTGCAGGGAGTTCAATCCTGCTTGGTTTGGGCACACCACCCTATTCCTGCTGGGAGCTGCCAGGCATACCCACACCCTGCAGAAATCAGGCTGGAATTGCAACTGATCCATGGGGAGTTCAATGGAACTAGTGCTGAAGAAGTGTGCAGGCACACAAAAGCTCATACCTATGACAATCCTCTCTAAGGATTTTTTTTATTTTTTGTTTTTATTCATGGGGAGTTCAATGGAACTAGTGCAGTATAGGCAAATCCCATTTACGCAGGGGTTATGTTCCAAGGCATTGCATGTTTAATAATAACAATAACAACAATTCCTTCAGATACACTGAAACATTTCAGTGTATCTGAAGAAGGGTGCATGCACACGAAAGCTCATAGCAATAACAAACTTAGTTGGTCTCTAAGGTGCTACTGGAAATAATTTTTTATTTGGTTTTGACTACGGCAGACCAACATGGCTACCTACCTGTAACTAGAATAATAATTTATTATTTATACCCTGCCCATCTGGCTGGGTTTCCCCAGCCACTCTGGGCAGCTCCCAATAGAATATTAAAAACACAATAAAACATCAAACATGAAAAACTTCCCTAAACAGGGCTGCCTTTAAGGTAAATCATGTATATTTGAAACACCATTGAAAAAGGCTGCAAAAACCCCGTTTCGCCCCCCCCCCAGCCCTGTTTCTACCCTTTTTGTGACATTTTCGGGTCACTTCCATTTTTTGTATGATGCACATGTGTGCAGTCACACACATCTTGAACGAGTATAAATGGGGAGGGGGGTTTGCCTGAACCTCACCACCCAGGGCCAATGTTGAAAGGTGAGTGGGTGGGCTACCTATCAATCACCTGACATCATTATAATGTCAGAGGATTGGCAGACGAGTGTTCTTGCCCACCTGTCAATGCTGGACCACCAGGCTGGAGGAGATCAGGATTTGGCCCACCGGGAATTGCTCACCCACTTCACATTCATGGGTATCTTTATAGACATGAGGACTAGCTGCTTGCTGTAAAAGAAGGAAGGAAGATGTGATTGCTGGGAAGCTGAATTTTGCCCCCATTCCTACAGTCTGCCCCCCCCCCCTTAGCACTCTTTCCAAAATCCAGGATCTAATAGGGAAGTGCTGAAGGAAGGAACTTGGTAATCTTTCCGAGCACCTGATTCAACATTAATATTTCCTCCCCTCTCCAGGATCCATCAGAAACACGTAAAATTATTGCTTGCCGTCCAGTCACAGAATCTTCACAGAGACATGTTAGCATCCCTTTCTAAATTCCTACCTCCTGGTTTTCAACATTACTGAACTCTCTTCCCCTGCTGATCTTTCTGCAGCACCAGTTGCACTGGGATGAGTTAGCAGGGCTAAGATGCCAAACACCTGCCCCCATAACTGGTGGCACGTACAGAGGACACGTGAGCCCTTAAGCTGCTTAGGCTGCCTGAGGCTCATGGCATTTCTGATCTCTCTGAGTGTAGCAACAACTAGTCAGGCAAGGAGTTGCTGATGACTCAGCTCGCAGCGCCCTCTAATGGGCACCTAATCTTACTCAGAGCTGAGATGAACTCAGGCTGAAAGTCTATCTATGCAGTTAACACTTGGGCCAAAGGAGAAATGTGATTTTTGTTTGCATTCACACTTCTCAAACCAATACACAGACTGAAACACAGCCGTCCTTTGAAATTAGCAGCTCTCTGTGTTTGGAAATGCTGTTCTCCAGGACTCCAGCCAGTGGGTACAAAAATGCACGCAGCATGGGATATCTGTGAAAAACAACATACCCCAAAATGCATTATGTTAGGGGAAATTGCTTGTAAAAATGGGCACATTAGCTAAAATGCATACGAAGTGGCAAATGAGGGGAAATTTGCATTGAAATGTGATGAATTTTTGTAAGAATTCAGAAGGGAAAAAGCAAATGGCTGCAGAAATGGAGATAATTGAAATTGACAGATCCATCCCTATGTGAGCCTTGGCACCACTACAATCACTAGGACATACACAGGCCCACTCCTAGTCATACACACATCTCATTGGGCTTTTCAGACTTTCTGCATGAATTCTCAGGTTCCCCAGAATGCTTCATCAGTCTGGAAGTCCAGTCCCTTATAAACACGTGAAGCCTCCTTATATTGTTTGAGGCCATTTGCCCATTAAATGTGGCACTTCTATTTTTTGCAGTTCACAACAGCCTGCAGTTCATGGCAGCCTTGGGTGGGTGCAGAGTCTTGCAACATAACAGCCTTTTTACCCAGGATTCCCATATTCTGGGAACTTCTGCATGCAAAGCAGAGATAGGAAGATGCTTTCAGCATGAGGGCCACTTCCCCTGGCAGGCAACTTCCCAGGTAGGCAACATGTCAGTGATAGGTGGGGAAAGAGGCAAAAGGGGGTGGAGCAGTGAATGCATACCCTACAACCATCAAATTTCTCCCTCAAGGGGCAGATTTATGCTTCCCCACAACACACACAAACACCCTGCCCTAGCTGGACCTCCCCCCCAAGTCCATTTTCTCCCTTCCACTCTACACCTTCCTTTGCAGGCCTGCTCTGACTATTTTGGCTTCTTTCGGTTTCTCATTTTTTCCAGTCTTAAATTCTGCATTGCTTTACTTATTATTTTTTAAGTGTGCATTTTCATGCAATTTTTTCATTGTATCTAAATTTGCATAATATATTTGCATTTTTGCAAGCAATTTCTGCCTAATATTTATGCAACACCATTATCACTAATACACTGCTGTGCATCTCCCCCTAACATGAACTGTTTTGCATGCAGTTTGGGGAGCTGGAGGACTACCTTGCAAACTCCAGAATTTCAAGAGATAGCTATATTGCTTTGGTTAGATACAAATTAAGTCATTTTCCTCTTTCGTGTGTATAATTTTTATTAAATTTCCTGATTTACAATTTAAAATATTCATCTAAACAACCTTAAAGTATCGGTGACTTACCTTCTTCTCTTTCCATGGTTCATTTTTCATACCATAAATCCCTGCATATTTTACATAAACTGAACCATTCAGTATTCCATTATTACATCCATCAAAACTTGTTTACACTGTTGAATTTATCTTAATGCTGCCAACATTTTCAAGTCTACACAATTCCCCCCCATATATTCAATAAACATTTTACAATCTTCTTTAAACATACGTTCTTCTTATTCTCTTATTCTATATGCAAATTAAGTCATTTCCCAATAATGTGCCAACAAATAAATGTCTCCCTTATCCATATATCTGGACCAACATGGCTACATATATCTGATTTTTGTCTTGTTTTGCTTTGCTTTGTCTGGAATGAAGTAGGTTCACTTCTTATTTTAAAAAAATAAAAATAAAACCTCCCCCTTGTCTTTGTTTCTCCCCCAGGACTGATTGTCTACCTGGGCATGATGCTGGGGGCTATTATGTGGGGTGGCCTGGCAGACAAACTGGGCCGGAAGAAATGCCTCATCCTGTCTCTCTCCATCAATGCATCTTTTGCGTTCCTGTCCTCGTTTGTACAGGGATATGGATTCTTCCTCTTCTGTCGCCTTATCTCTGGTTTCGGGTAAGCAACGCAGCGCCCAGCTTGGAAAAAAAGGCCAGCTTGCATTAACGAATAGGTCTCTGCATCAGATTGGCCTGAATCTCAAAACTGAATCAGGCCCATTTTGTGGCATTTGGATATTGGCTGGGTTGGGAGGCAATAGCATTTGATTGCCCTGGGTTGGGCTTCCTGGAGCAATCTGGGGCTGTCAATGGGTGGGCCATTGGGCAGGAAAAAGGCAGGCAACAGTGGAATGCGCTGGGCAAGCAGAGTCAAGCAGGAGGGAAGCAGATCCCTGCAGCCAGCAGAATTGAATCCTCCTTCACCCTGCTGGTCCAGACAAGCCATTTATTGATCACTCATTCTGATTTGCTTGTGAGAAGGCTGGGTTGCATTAAGCCATTGTTGTCTCACACTTTCCAGGACATTTCCATATCACTTCCTGATTTTTTTTTATTCATGGAAGTGGCACGAATCATCTTGAATTGTGCAACTTGAATTTGCTGGTATGGGATTGAATTCCCCACCCCAACAAAATAGCATCTGGGGTCTAGGCTCCAATGCTAGTCTTGCATTTATGTTTGTATGAATTTTTAGTTTATATTTATTACTACATTACACACACACACACACACACACACACACACACACACACACTATATGTATATATTACTACTACCTTTATGTTCCACCTTTCTTGCAAGTAGCTCAAGAAGGGATATGTGGTCCACTCCTTCCCCATTTTTGTAGACCAAGAACATTCTACCCACCAGGATAGGCTTGCCTAAATAAAAATGTTTTTAGCAGGCAACATAAAGAGTACAGTGAAGGCACCTGTCTGACATCAATAGAATCACAGAATTGTAGAGTCGGAAGGGACCCTGAGGGTCATCTAGTACAACCCCCTGTAATGCAGGAATATTTTGCCAAGTGTGGGACTCAAACCCACAACCCTGAGATGCAGAGTCTCATGCTATACCGACTGTGCTATATATTAATCATTCTAGGTGGGGGGTTCCAAAGGGTAGGTGCTGCCACAATTTCTTGCAAATGTAGAGTGAGCATTACATGGCGCCTCTAACAATGCCAGTCCCAGCGGACAAGTGGGCATATATAAGGTAATACAACCAGGTAAACTAGAGTTGCCATATTTCAAAAAGTGAAAATCCGGACCCCCAAGGTTTCAGACTGCTGTATTCTGGCTGTGTCCAGGAAATTTCGGGCATATGGAAGCCCTAGGTCAGGCATTCCCAAACTGCGACCCTCCAGATGTTTTGGCCTACAACTCCCATGATCCCTAGCTAACAGGACCAGTGGTTGGGGAAGATGGGAATTGTAGTCCAAAACATCTGGAGGGCCGAAGTTTGGGGATGCCTGCCCTAGGTAAACTGACCTGAAGCTATTCAGGGCTGAATGTATTAACAGTAACACTTTGGCCTGGTTTTTATTCTCCCTGCCTGTTCTCCCACCTCACCTGCATCCTCAGAATTGGAGGGACTCTCCCCATTGTCTTTGCCTATTTCTCTGAATTCCTGTCTCGTGAGAAGAGAGGGGAGCATCTGAGCTGGCTCTGCATGTTCTGGATGATTGGAGCCCTCTACGCCTCCATCATGGCCTGGAGCATCATCCCGCATTACGGTAATCACCTCTGGATTCAATCGGCACCTCAGGCCTTTATCCACGTGTGGCATTCAGGCTAAGGATTTGCTGGCTGTCTATACAGCAATGCTCCCTTCCGCCTGGTAGGACTGGGAGGTGGGGCCAGAACTTAGCAAGGCCTTGGTCTAGGAATGCTTATACTGAGTCAGATCACTGGCTGATGGGAGTTAAGCCAATGACACATCAAGGACACCACATAGCCTGATCTAGCTCAATATTGCCTTCTCTGGCTGGCAGCAGCTGTCCAGGGTCTCAGTCCCTAGCCCTACTCCCTGAGGTGCTCTTCACTGAAGATACCGAGGATAAGGAATGGCCAGATCTATCTATTTCCAGTCCACCTTACTTTTGCATTATTATTTTTTAAAAAAACCCACAATTCCATTCCATTTCTGTGTTAATCTGCATTCTTAAAAACAGATTTCCCTCAATGTACATCTTTAACGATGTGCTTTGATATATTTTTACATGGGCATGTTCTCCAAAACAGTTGCATCGAAGCGCCTGTTTTGGCACACAAAGACTATTAAGAAGAGGGTCGTTATGTTTGGGGAAGTGCAGAATTGGGAAGGCAACTATTTCCCCAAGAAGGGCGGATTAGGCCATTTAGTATCTTATCAAGGAGGAATCCCTTGCATTTGCAAAGGCTGGCTTTCTAGATAGCTAACTTCACACATTAGTCCATGGGATGAAGTCATTTGGTACAGGAATTCAAAAGGTCAAATCCCTCAAATTCAAATCCCTGAATACCGAAGTTCCGATTCAAACATTAGTCCAGGAGTTGCAGATCAGGACATTTTGTATAGGAATTTGCATCCCTCCAGCATCCCTGTTGAGGCACCTTCACTACCTGGAACATCAGGTGTGCCATCTGGGAATGTTGGAGAATTCTGATGAAAACAGGAAAAAAGAGGACATTGTTGGTGTTTGTATATTTGTCCCCATGTCCAGGATTCCAGAATGCAAATTGACCCATTGGTATTTGCTGTCAATTGGTTGCTTTCCATCAGCAAATGATATGCAACTGATTATACCGCCCCCCCACCCCAAATTTGCATTGTGTTTCCCTTGCATTGAAATGAATGTGGTGGAATTGCGGCATGGCCAGGTACAGTGGTACCTCTACTTACGAATAACTCTACTTACGAATGTTTCTACTTACGAATGGAGCTCCGTCCGCCATCTTGGATGCGGTTTAGATAGGATTTTTTCTACTTACGAATTTTTAGATAGGGTTGCTTCGACTTACGATTTTTTTGACTTACGAATGTGCATTCGGAATGCATTAAATTCGTAAGTAGAGGTACCACTGTAATTTACATAATTTATTACATAAATCACGTAAGTCACATAAATATGCCACAGTGTGCAGTTTGACAAATAATGCAGCTGATGGAGGAAGACAAACTGCAGTAGAACGGAAACATGACTGGATGGGGCAAATTCAGGGTGGAAAGGGAAACAATGTCTTCTTCCATCCCTCGCTGTAGCCCCTTTCCTTTGCTTACAGGATGGGGTTTCAGTATGGGGACCAGCTACCACTTCCACAGCTGGAGAGTTTTCGTGGTTGTCTGCTCTCTGCCCTGCATCGCATCTCTGATTGCCCTGAAGTTCATGCCAGAAAGCCCACGGTTTTTGCTAGAGGTAAGAACACATGTCTGAGAAAACAGACCTTTGCATTGTGCAGATTCTTCTAGAGGATATGCCATAAGCAAAATAAACCAAAGGGATTGGGATTTGTTTGACACAGGCTGCAACACCTAATGCATTTGCTCAGGCCTGGGAGCAGTGGCTCGTTCTCAGCGCTCTTTGGAATATTGGTCAGTACAGGATTTTGAGCTTACCATATCATTGCAAGGCAGCCAGCAGCAGGCCCCATTGAATGCAAGAGGACTTGTTTTTGAGTACATATCCTTTAGATTGCACTGTTAATTGTGTAATTGCATTTTTAAGTAAAAAAAAAGGTCTAGAAACTTGCGTAGAGTTTCTCAGGATGCTGCATTCTGTGGCTAAGGTGAGAATGGGGAACCCTTCTCACATTATGTGGCATAAATCAGGGAAAACTTTCCGTATCATCACTTTATCTCCCTGCCAAGTTTTGCCTGCTATGCATTTTGTGTTGATGCTAAAGGTCCAGGTGTGAAACCATCCAGAAGACAGCAACTCTGCTGTCCATTATGTTATAAAACAACATGCTCAATGTTGAACAACAGCGTTGGGGAGCTCCTTTTCACCCCAAGGACAACATTCCATTCTGGTTAACCTTCTGAGGGCCACATGACACTGGTGGGCAGGGCCCAGAGGTAAAAGTGAATGCTATTTTTACCTTTCTACAGTCAGCTGGTTTCTGTACACACTCACAAACCCCTCTCCACTCAGGCAAGCAAGAGGCATTATCAGAATTCAAGGACTGGTTCCAGCTAGGCAAAAATGCTCAGGGTGTGGGAAGAGGGTGTGTGGCTTAGGGAGAGTTTCAGGGGCCACATAGAGAGGCCTGCAGGGCCACATTCAGCCCCCAGGCCAGAGAGACCCCACTCACATTGTACAGGTATTCTCTGGCAGAATTCAGAACTTCTGCCCTTGGCTAGGACATCTTCCCACTGCGGTTAAACCCATGTGACTTCCGATGGAGCCATAGTGTAACTGGAGAGAAAGAGCCTGGGATCTTAAAAACACTTTCTGAAGGAAGTGGTCTTTCTGACATCCTTCGCTTTGGCCTTTCCAGATAGGCAAGCACGATGAAGCCTGGATGATCCTCAAGCAAGTCCACGACACCAACATGAGGGCCAAAGGCGAGCCAGAGAGGGTGTTTACGGTAAGCATGCTTTCTTCCTAGGAATGCACTTCCCCTCAATAGGAGACTTTGGTCAAAGATTCAAAACCTAATTGGGTTTTTTATATACATTGCATAAAGCCCACAATCCACCTCTTTCTTCTCCCAAAGATTCAGTATGCAGATTCTAATTCAAGGCTATTTTCCAATTGGCAAACATGGTTGCCATCCAGGCAAGAAGAGCCTGTTCTCCTCCCTCTAGAGCAGCCTTCCCCAACCCAGATGTTTGGGGCTACAACTCCCATCAGCTCCAGCTAGGGATGGGCAAATCTGCCAATTTTGGCTTCTCATTTCTCCAGTCCTATGTTCCACATTTTGCCACATTTCCACATCATCCTTGCATACAGTATATTTTTTTTAAAAAGACCATGTGAAAATTCACCAGCATTTTAGTGCAAATTTCTCCTTTAGTGCATACATTCCCCCCCCCCATGCATTTTTGCCCAATATACACATTTCTGTAAAACAATTTCCCCCAATATAATGCATTTGTGTATGTTGCTTTCACCAAGATGTGCATTTTTGTACATGTTACTTGGCTAGCAAACTGCATTGCAAAATTCAGATATGTGCAAATTTCAAAAGATGGCTGTGTTTCAGTTTGTGTGTTTCTTTCAGAAGGTGAGAATTAGGGAGACCTGCCTTTAAATGTAAACTGAATCAGATTTCTCCCTCATTCCTAAACCCAGTCACTGCTGGGTTCAAAACACCTGGAGATGTTTCACCCCAAGTCAGAATATTGGTTCATCTAGCTCAGTATAGACTGACAGTGCCTCTCCAGGGTTTCAGAGAGAAGGCCTTCCTTGCCTACTTGGAGATGCCAGAAATTGAACCTTGAACCTTCTGCATGCAAAGCAGTCGCTCCACCCCTGAGCTATGCCCCTTCCCCATGTACAATTATTTGGGAATAAGCCTCCTTGTACACTGGGGGACTTGCTTCCAAGTAAACGTGTTCAGGATTGGAATGTGGAGGTGCTTATTCAGGTGGCGGTTGACTCAACCCTTTGTTGTGATGCTTCTGTGCAATTGCCTACAAGAACCAAGCTTAGTGTGGTTGCTGTGAAGTCAAGGGCTGAATATTTTGGCTTGTTTTTCTTGTTTATTCAGGTAGCCAACATTAAAACTCCAAAGCAGATAGACGAATTCATTGAAATACAGTGTTCTACTGGGAAGTGGTACCAGCGTTCTTTTGTTAGAGTGACAACCACCTTAAAACAGGTATGGGAGGGGGATGATGGCGGCACCTGAATGCACACAACAACCAGTAATGATTGATTGCCTGGATTTGTCATTGTGCTACCTGCCCATACAATGAGGGGTCATGGGGTTGCAACCTTTCCTGATTACATCTGGGTGCAGTACTTTAACCACCCAGCCTATTAATCAACAAACATTTGGTTTCATGTAAGGCTCTCAATTCAACACAGATTTTTAAGGGGATCAACCATCTGGCCTTTTTACCAAGCAATTAAATTGCATATAGATTATGTTAGATTATCAATTTTGGTAAATGTATCTTCCTGACATACTGAAATAAGTTTAAGTGTACATTGGAACACTGTCACTTGTTGTTAACTATATTTGTTAACTATAACTATATTTGTTGGAAGATCTTTAATACCATATTTAAGGCAAAGTACCCTAGGCTCTAAACCACAGAGCCAATCAGAAGGTTGGCGGTTCGAATCCCCATGACGGGGTGAGCTCCCGTTGCTCGGTCCCAGCTCCTACCAACCTAGCAGTTTGAAAGCACGTTCAAAGTTCAAGTAGATAAATAGGTACCACTTGAGCGGGAAGGTAAATGGTGTTTCTGTGCGCTGCTCTGGTTCGCCAGAAGTGGCTTTGTCATGCTGGCCACATGACCCGGAAGCTGTACTCTAGCTCCCTCAGCCAGTAAAGCAAGATGAGCGCCACAGCCCCAGAGTCGTCTGCGACTGGACCTAATGGTCAGGGGTCCCTTTACCTTTACCTTTACTCACCATGGAGTAAGTGCCACACTTTTTAACAACCAAAAAAGTTGTGCTGGTACTGAGTACCCTTGATTACCCCCTTAAAAGAAAAATAAAAAACACTGACTATCCTTGCTTTGCATACCCCATTTTTCCCATAAACAACAAACAAATAAACAACAGGGGTCCCTTTACCTTTACCTTTCATATTTATTTATTTAATGGTTCCCTCTTCCAGTGATACACCAGAACTTAATTGCCTCTGACAGTGGCCTCAATTTTAAATTATTTAAATTGCCCCATAGATTAATCAACTAAGCTTCAGTTGATTTATGCCATAGTGGGTTTTAAAGCAAATGTAGGATTTGAGATAAATAAATCCTGCTTCGCTGAATCTAGCCAGCTAGCTACAATGTAAAAACACTGAATGAAAATACTGATAATAAATTATTGGCCATTTCCACAAACAAACAGGTATTTGTTTTTCCTTTTTGGGGGTGATATAAGCTACATTAGAAGTTAGCCTTAGGACTTTTTCTGTAACTGATTCTTTGGACAACCCTTTTCTTTTAGGTTATGGACAATGTAATATACTGTTTGACAGCCCAGTACAGAATGAACACGCTTCTCCTGGCAATTGTGTGGTTCTCAATGGCCTTAAGGTATGTGTCTTGGAATTCACAAACCTGTTATTAACCAGAGAGTTGGAAGATGATTCAGTCCAACCCTGCAAGAAATCTCTTAGTACAGCATCCCTCATAGCATGTGCTAAAAACCTTAAATAAAGGAGGACCCACCACTTTCCAAGGCAGTCTGTTCTACTATTGTTACAAAGGAAACTACCTTATGGCAAATCACACCGTGGGTCCCTCTAGCTCAATATTGTCTACACTGGCAGTGGTTCTTCCAATTTTTAGAGATGACTCTTTTCCAACCCTCCCTGGAGATGGATATGATTGAACTTGGGCTGCCTGCAAGTCGACCAGGTGTTCTACCACTAAACTGCAGCTTATCCCACAAGCAGAGACTCCCAGGTTCCATCTCCAGCATCTCCTAGTAAGGCCGAAAAAGACTCCTGTCTGAAACCCTAGAAAGCCACTGGCAGCCAGTCTAGGGAATACTGAGCTTGAAGTACCAATGGTTTGACTTGGTATAAGGCAGTGTTTCTCAACCAGTGTGCCTCCAGATGTTTTGGGACTACAACTCCCATCATTCCTGACCACTGGTCTTGCTAGCTAGGGATGATGGGAGTTGTAGTTTCAAAACATCTGGAGGCACACTGGTTGAGAAACACTGGTATAAGGCAACTGGGTAAAGTCTGTCTGATACATTTCACCAGTCTTAGGAAAACCAATATTTGCTCCTTTTGATAGACTTTGCCTGTTTCCTCAGAGCAACAAACATTCAAATTAGAAATACAGGAAACTGCCTTATAACCTTTGCAAGGCTAAATAAGAGCAACAGGAACCTGCCCTGAACATTTCAGAGATAGTTTATTTCCCCACCATTATCTTTTGGGAAGGTTAGGAACTTAGGAAGCTGCCATATACTGAGTATTGATTGGCAGTGCCCCTCCTGGGTTTCAGGCAGACGTTTCTCCTGGATTGAACCTGGGACCTTCTGTATTCAAGGCAAATTCCATACTACTGAACTGCAGCCTTTCCCCCAAAGACCTTGGAACATAGAAATCTGCCTTATACCAGGTCGGACCCTTGGTCTGTCTAGTTCAGTACTGTCTACACAGACTGGCAGTGGTTCTCCAGGGGTTCAGGCAGAAACCCAGCCCTAGAATAGAAAAAAAAATCAGCAGGCATTTAAAAGTTGAAACAGAAGGCACCTGCTGAATCTCCACAAAACTGGGCTATTGACACAAGAGGCTCAGTTTCTTGTTGTTGTCAAATGAGACTTGTCAACTTGGGGGATGACCAATGTTGCTCCTGCAGATGACCTCAGCTGGGAGATAAGGGTTCAGGTGGTACACTGGACCGAAGTTATCGGTATTAATGCAAAGACCTTCAACCTGGATCAGTAGTAGATGGGCAGTCCGTGCAGATGTTTTAACAATGATGTCACCTATTATTGGACAGATGCCTCCATCAGCAATCTGGCCGCCACAATCTGCATCAGCTGGAGCTTCAGAACCAAGCCCAAGCACAGCCCCATAAACAGCGCATTGAAGCAATCCAGCCTCGGGGTTACCAAAGCATGGGTAGCAGTTGTCAGTTCTCTGTGTAACAGTTCTCTTCTTCCTCTTGCAGTTACTACGGCCTTATCGTCTGGTTCCCTGACATGATACGGTACTACCAAGAAGAAGTGTATAAGTCCCGCGAGAAAGTCTTCAATGGGGAATCAGTCAAGGATATCACCTTCAACTTCACCTTGGAAAACCAAATCCACCGGAATGGGACATATTTCAATGACAAGTGAGCCATCACACCCCACTTCACCAAAACAGACCCAAATGTTTGCTTATATGTGCAGCGTCCCGTGGGAGCTACTATCCCACTGATCCTGGCTGTGGCAGCATCTTGGAACATCCAGAGATGATGGAAGTCGCGTCATGATGGAGATCAGTGAGAGATTACCAGTGTGGTGCCCTTGAGCTCAAGGGCAGCCTCGAGGTTTTTCTCTGGTGCCCACAGTGATTCTGAGCCTCTTATCGCCCCTTTAGTCATGAGGCAGAGTGTGTGGCTACTTTTTCTCCCTGGGAAAATATAGAGAGCTGAAGGAGGAAGTGAGAAGGAGGACATACTTTCCCACTTCCTCTTTCAGCTCTATGTGCTTTTCAAGGCCCAGATCCTTTGGGGAAATGGTTTGTATATGCATACTTTCTGTCTGCCCCTCCTCTCTCTGTGTGTGTTTGTGTGTATGGGAGAGGGGGAGGGGGACAGGTGAGAGGAGTGACCAGAAGGGTTGCTGCCAGGTATTGATGGCTGGTGCTGATTGGGACGGGTAGGGTGGAAGACAGTGAGCCCAAGAATAGATGGAGCCAGAGCTAATGATGTGCAGAGCCCACTAAGTCTAGTTTCCCCCTCCATTCTCCTCCCTGCTGAGTTTTACAACCCCTGGGCTGGCTGTACATACGAAGGCTGGCAGATGGGAGTAGGCAGAGGTTGGTGGGGTAGTGCTCCATTTGCCCAAGTGGCTTGCTGAAAGAGTCACATCCATTGCTGTGCCTCCTTTTGCCTCTTGGCCGTCCATGTTTGCCTTTGTCTCTGCCAGTCGATGATCTGTGGCCCCTGGAAGGGTTCCATAGGAGAGAAGATGGCCCTTAAGCTTTCCTCCTTGTATGAGATAAAGAGTGACCCATAAACAACAGCAGCAACTGATGAAAATATTGTTTTTGCTAATTCAACATCTATGCTGGGAAATATGCTTGGGTATCTGTTATGACCTAAATGAATTAAATCACATGCTGATAAACTTTTCTGCTTTGGGCTTCAAGGAGCCATAATATTTTTAAAATCACCTTTGGACATACTGACATCCAGTGGTCACGTAAGGAAAGGCACATCTTGGGCCAGTTCCCACATTACTTTTTCTGAAACGTCATATTAAGGCACATATTGCAGCTGAAACCAGGGATGTAGAAATTTGCTTGGTTCTCATTTTTTTTTATGAGGATCAATCGGATTGGAAATTCCCAAACCCATATGCAAACCAACACACAGCACTCTTTTGAAAGTTGCACTACTCTGAACTTTGCAATGTAGTTTGCCGACCAAAGAATGCAGACAAAATGCATATATTAATGAAAGGTGCATGCAAAAATGTGTATAATTAGAGAAGAGAGTGTAGAAAAGGGTGCTCTATTGTGGAGGAATTGTTTGGACAAAAAAAAATCACACATACTTATTATTATTATTATTATTATTATTATTATTATTATTAAAAAATGTCCACATAAGAAGGCTCTGTCCATGTTCACTAACTGCGGTAACAAAAGAATATCACATTCTCTATCTTGGCTATATTTGGTTGCATCAGTTGTCCATCTTTTTTAAAATAATGTTTTTATTCTTATTTTTCATAATACAAGCAAGTAAACATCCACCTCATTGACAAGTTCTTCCCTGTTGGTAAGAATCAGGTGCAAGATAGTCGATCCCCTTGTTGCTTCTTACACCTTCTGGGAAATGAAATTGTCAGCAAGGCAATTGAGGAGTTTGTTGGGCCTTACATTCTTGGCAGACTTTGAGTTCCAGCTTTCCTGGCATCTGTTGGAACTCAAACCAATAATCAACAAGAGGGAAATCACACAGAGGTATACATAGATTCCAAACAGAGTCTTTCTTTCAACATATTCATTTTTGTTCACTGAAAGTATCCTCCCCTTAATGAGCCATGGGTTGTAAATGGTTTTGGAGTGAAGTTCAAAGTGTTTGCATATGAAACAAAGCTGAATTAGATTGCATCAAACTCACTGTCTTGGCGTCTGGCATCTTAAATTGTGTGTGTTTTTTTTTAAAAAAAGTTCAGGGATAGGAGCTTGCTTCAAATGAAGATGATGGTGAGTTATTTTCTGTGTTTCAGGTTCATCAAAATGAAGTTCCGAGATGTGACTTTTGAGGACTCTGTGTTTGAGGAATGCTACTTTGAAGATGTGACATCGAGCGAGACCTTTTTCAAGAACTGCACCATTATAAAAACTGTCTTCTTTAACACAGGTAATGCGGGAGAGTGTGTGTTTCTGTGTTGGCAGAGTGCACCTGCTGGCTTCTGTCTGTGTTTTCATTTATAGAAAAGCGGAATGAAGTGAAGAGATAAGACTGGGAAGAAATCATAATAATTTTGTGCAATTCACAATAACTTAAGCACCATTGTTTCCTGTTTATCAGGAATGGTATCTGGTCCTGCTGCTGCTTTTTGGGAATATTTTCTGAACAAGTTAGTAAGAGTGACTAGGCTTTCCATTCTTCAGATTTCAGATACTTCCTTTGGTCTCGTGAAGTTAGATGGGCGTGTGTTATATATATTTTTTCTTTTTTAAGCCAATCTGAGAAGAATTTTTTTAAGATTTTATTTAAATATTTAAATTTTCCAAAGAAAACGGCAATTAAAGGCAGTTCAGTACACGTTCAAACATAAAAATCCGATGTCCTTTTACAATTTCAATTGATACCTTCATCTCCCTCCCCCACCCACAGTGCTTCCCTCCACCCATGTGCAATCTTCTTTACCTACTATTCTATTTGTTATTGTTGCATTGCTAACTATATCATTTATCATGTCATTAATGTTACATTTTCTGTCTCCTTGCGGCTATTAAATTATAGCATTATAATTTCCAGACTCCAGCTCCAACTTTTTCCATTAACGCATTCCCACTCTTTCTTAAATGCTTGATTAGAGCATCCTTTGATTGATGCTGTTAATTTTGACATCTCTGCGAATTCAAACATTTTAGTCCTCCATTCTACTAATTCTGGTGTTTTATCAGTTTTCCAGTTTTTCGCCAATACAATTCTGGCTGCTGCGGTTGCGTAAAGGAATACATTCCTTTTATCCTTAGGGATGTCATTTGAAACTAAACCTAGTAAAAATGCCTCTGGTTTCTTCAAGACTGAACTCCTGAATATCTTTTTAAGCTCTTCATCAATCCAGAATTGTTTCACCATCCTGCATCCGCACCACATGTGTGTCATATCTTAAGGGCCTCCCCTCTGTAAATGATAATACGAGTCACTTTACTTACTTCCAAAAAACTCACATGTTGTTTGGGGGCCCTGCTGTGCGTTCTTCTGAATGGTTCACTAGACATCTGCTCCAAAGTCTAATAGGGGACACAGCCATGTCAGTGTGCATCACACCACGTAACAAAATTGTGTACTTTATTCTGGCATACTTTCCTGCCTTTTTTATGGGTGAATCATGGGACAGCAGAAGCCTGCTTATATGGAAAGGGTAGGGGAGTAGCAACATTGTCCAATGACGTTTGTTGGGACACACCATGCCCACTGGTGCAAATGAA